>NC_069134.1:14373319-14693376 GCF_026914265.1 Mya arenaria | reverse complement strand
TTGTTCATGCGTGACTTTCGGAACGTGTATTCAACAGCGCTGTTAAATGTATGCCCTTGCTTGACATTTCTTAAAAAACACAAACGTGACAGAGTCTTTTTTCAGAGCTCTATGGATTTTGCAAAGCGTTCGTCGGGACCCATAGAGGATACAGTATAAATTACCAGCGGATCAAATCTTTCGTGCCATTAAAGCCATACATATTTTATGTGACACACGTACATAATAGGATACTGAGCATTTGTAATGTGTCATTGACAGTTAAGATTTCGTATCAATTTGTCTAATCATTATTCCAGCCGGAAATTAAACTTGTACACGGTTTGAACAAGACTAAAGGAACCTACTTTACCCCGTATCAGAACCTCGTATATTGAAATTGCTTCCAGCGTGGGTCCTTTTATATAGATACATGTACTGTTATAGATAACAACAGGTATCAACTCGCAAGGCTTATTCAACATGGAATTAATCATTGTATATATTTTAGGAAAGAATATTTTGGGTGAACTTTTAAGGGCTGTTTTCCCATTGAATCGATGTTAGGTATTATTGTATTACAGTAGTCATTCCGGCGCACGTTAATGGTTGCTATGTTTACTTTTAATTCGAATGTGCCGTTTTTATGAAAACTTGTCTTTCAAATGTATTTTTCATACATATATTGATATGTTATGGTTACTCATGTTATCCGTTCACAGTGACTCTCTTTCGAATAAAGAAATAATACCATATATACGTGTTCATATTAATGTATAGACCTAGCTTTTAACATCGAATATTCACCAACGCCATACAAATGTTAATGTGAAAACAGTCTGCGAAACAAGTGGATAAATGCATCCGACATATTTATAACTTCAGGGCGATTGTATTATTTGTCTAAACTTGCACAACTATATTTTCACTTTCAATTAGCATTGAAACCAATAATTTGAAAAACACGTTTTTGGACATGCACACTGTAATTGTGTTATAATTATTGTAAAACTCTTTATTTGATTCAATATCTATGAGTTGGATTGCTGAATTCCCGGGGGTTTACTTGAAATTTAAATGTTACAAATTAAATGTCTGCAGGTTCAATGTGGTGCCAAACAAATCCTTCGGGAAATTTATTACGTCTGTGATTATGGATCATTTTAAGCAATTTAGGATCCATTTTAGGAACATTCAAAGCAATTAAAGACTGCATGTGCACCTCCGTGGAGAAAACACTGCCTTCTGACTTTCTTCTTCCGTGAATCTGAACTTAGTATCACGCTGTTTTTAAATTACAGCATACACACAGGACATTTAATTATAAAACATGGAAAGGTCAAACTGCGGAAGAAAAAAAATGGTACGAAACTTTTTAATTTGGTGCTTGTATCATTATCATATAAGTATCACTTATATTTGAAGTAAGATATGTGCTCTTATTTGTTATAACAAGGAAATCAGAATTGTTTTTGTGTTTTCGATACTTCTTTTATTTGAAGAAAATGTTATCAAACAATCACACGACATTGATTACAGTGTCGTCTGCGGAACTCTGGTTTGTATATGGTATTCCCCATCGATCTTTGTATACATTGTTCATTTAAAAGGATAGAGTTTTTTTTATTTTACACCGATTGTGCTATTATTTCGAAGTGAATATATCTTAATATTATACAAAAAAGGTAAATCTTGACTGATATTACGTTGCGTGCTGAAACCAGGGAACCTGTCGAACGGCATGCCCAGCAACTAAGCCAGAAAAGTGTGTTTCAATGAATTTACATTAAGGAGCTCAACTTGTTTACCAAATTTTATCTTACGAATTCCATATAGAAATTCTTTATTAAAATGTTATGCGATAATTATAAGTTCATCGAAAATAATTATTTGAATTCAAGTAATAGTATAAGTATTTTCGATGTGAAAATTGCAATAAATTGAATCGTTGAAACTGCATCGGGTAAATTCGGTATAGGTTAAAATCCGGAATGGCGCCATATAGTAATCCGACTGTCCGTCCGTACCAACGGTTTCCAATCAATAACTTGTGAACGCTAAGGCCCATTGACTTCAAATTCGGTAGGCTGGTTGGTTACTTCGAGCAGATAAATTCTATTTATTTTGAGTCGAAAGGGTCAACTATCAAGGTGCTGGTATTTTTTACCTACTAATCCATTTAATAATTTAAGAACGCTTGGGCCCAATGTGTCAAAAGTATATAGGAAAACAGACCAGAACATAATTCGTATTGATATTGAGGTAAATTGATCTAAAGTCACGGTCGTTTGGCGTTTAAAATCAGTTTGAGATAAATAACTGAAGAATACACGGTACCAGGTACCTCAAACCTAACAGAAAGGCTGGTCACGCCCAGAGAGTGAATTTTAACGATTCTGAGGTCAAGGGGTCAATGGTCAATGCTATGGTGATATTGCCCAGAAAATTCATTTCCACTAAATAACTGAAGAACGCTCTAGCCTAATTGCCCGACACCTGGTATGCAGTTTGATCATCATCAGCAGATGAGCCCTAACGATTTTATGGTCAGTGGGTCAAAATTTATATGAAAAACTACAGAAACAAGTACAGTAGTCGAAAGTTTAAACATTAACCCCGTTTAATGGCACAGGGTCAACACCAAAGATATAGAACAAAAACAATCCATCACAAACCAGAAACATCGAACAGCAGCACAATACTCCACAAACAATACACTACATACGATTATGATACGTATATAATATATACAAAAACAAGGTTGTTTATGAAGGATTGTTCGGTACTGCAAAAGTATCCATTACATTAAGTAACCTTAATGTAAAACAAATAATAATAATAAACTAATACTGTAAGGGGTTAAAGTCTGCTGATGAACACTTGGATCTCGGAACCTCATACTTGACAGGCAGTTTGATCACGGTTTACACCTTTTGATAATGTATACAAGGATATTAAAACGGTAAAATGTTCATGCCATTTACTGACGTTATTCACACAAAAGCTATACAGTGCTGGTTATTTTGTTGTTGTTTTGTCATTATTACTTTTATTATGCAAGGTTTTCATCAAAACGATCCAATTAAAAATTATTCAACTTTCTATAAAGTGATATATACATACATTTTCAGTCATGGCCTCAATTTCATTTAATTGACAGCAGACGCGAGTTGACATCTACTTTATATCGCAGTAACTTATCATTTTTATGTTGATACATTTCTACTTCTGTCTATCAACGAGGCCTTTTTGTGGGCATTTTTCACATTCCTTTGTCAGTTATTGTTTCATTCATTTTATGTTAGCATGTTTTATTACATATTGATATCAACACTTTCCCCGAACCACCAAATACAGTACAAGTATGTAAATGGCAGTGCCACAAATGCTCCTATCTGAATACAAGAGTGATATGCTTTTTCACTTAACACTTAATGAAGCTACTACGAGAACATAAGAACATACCTAGATACCATCAATCACATGATTGCTACTTGACTGTTGTTTTCAACCTATTCAATATCATAGATTCTGTTTGAGCACCATATAGTTATTACCCAGTAAAACATTTTATTGCAATTATAGTCTTACAAACAAACAAAAGACAATCGACTACAATCTAATGCACAGGTACCGATAGCCTTCGAAACAAAAAACGTAAATAATGCCCAACGAATAACGCTCAGAGTGTACACTCCATCTAAACACGATCAGAATAATCACTTAATGCTGGCGAGTTATTTCATGAACTGATGGTTTGATCTGGCGTGATGATCATGATACGTATACAAATTAAAATGTACGTTTTATGGGTATCTCCAGTTTTAAATATCTACACTTACAAGGCAGATTGAGAAACAGCCTAAACAGCTTATGTTTAAACATCAGACATGGAATTTAATATATTTATATATATATTTATTTTCGACAGGCACATTTTAAAAGGAGTGCGTATTAAGTTTTTTTTATTAAAACGACATAAAATATGTACTTCAGAAAATGTCCGATTTTAGATGTTTATTATTAACAGGATGGTTTCAAAGTTACGTGAACCTTTCACACTAATGGTTGTGTTTTTTCCAGACACTCAATTATTTACAGCATTCTATTGAGGGCATACACATGCAATCGAAACACAAAGAATATTAATAATGGGCATATGGCATTCGCATAGTCAATTGCATTAGTAGCGAGAATGTTATCATTGATTTTCAATTGCAAGGATGAAAACTGTTTTTCTTGAGTTTTATAATACCGTTTTTATTGTATAACATGGTGCATATCTTAAGTCGTATTAACAACAGAAAATACATTGTGTCTTGATATAACCTATTTTCAACAATTAATTTACCCCAATACTTTATAATGCGACACATTCTATTCAAATCTAATATTTGAAGAAAGCACATTATATTCAGCAAATGTTCGTTTCGTGTTGACCATTCAAAATGTCATCGTATTTGTTTTATTTGAAATGGCATCAAATACATAAAATCATAGTTGTAACTTATAAAAATATACAGTGGAAATGAATATTTGTGAATAAACAAATATTTCTGATGCTTATAATTGGAATGTTTCAACATAAGTATAGTTTTTCACATTAGTGTACATAATCTAAGATTAACTTTAATATGTATGTCATAAAAATAAATTTGTGCTGCTTTATCAATTTCAAAACTATGATAGAAGTTATTTATTTACAAATTAAGTTCATTCAGCGAAAACTGACTCTGTTGGAACATATAGATTACAATGTGCCACAGAATTTCGTGTCAAAAGACAATAAAAGATTCAAATGAAAACTAAAAGATTACCATAAGCCAGTTTAACCAATACTAATCAAGATCAGAAGGACAGAGTGAAACAATTAAATGCGTAAGGAATTTCTTGGCCGTAATTGCTTGCCTTACTCTCGGGTCACCATATCAGCAAATATCTTGATTTTGTTGCTATTGTCTTGGAAGTTGGACAATTCATATTTAAAGATACAAACAGCCGTTTTGAAATATGTCATTCACACGTAGCGAATAACCACTTACATCAGCAAGCGATAATTGACAAGCAGACCGGTTATACGGAAATATAAATAAAACGTCGAGAATACAACTGAATATACCATTTTATGGTAATGAAAATAAACAAATTATCGTGGAATCCCAGCAATGCTTACATTAGATATAAAGCCTATATCGTTATAGCTATATATCCTGTCCTCATCAAACTTCGCCTTACCTTAGTCAAACTTGCCTGTGTCTGTAAAGTCCATCGACACTTTTGCCTGAGTAGGGCTGATGCTCAGTCAAAATGGTCGTTTGTCTCAATCAGCGATTTCTAAAATGGTATGTTTATGTTACTTTGTCGACTACGAGGATCAGACTGAATAAACAATTAAAACTACAGGCGCACATATATTACAACCAAAGTCCTGATTCAAGGCATGTGCTCCGTACAAGGCTAACTGGTGACACTCAATGTCAAATACAACAACACAAGTTGCCCACATCATTTAAAAGAGAGTTTACCCAAAAAAAATATGTCTGCTATAACAATACCATATTGTAAAAATCAAAGATATTTTTTAGAATATACTTGAAACATTATTTAACTTGATTAGTTAAACTTCTAAGTATATATAGGAAGCATTGTTTATATTTCATAAGAGTGTTTGCGTGAGTGTATACTATACGAAGGCGAAACAAATAAAAATAATTGATCCGCAAGCTTGACATTTTATTTTAATCTATCACGGCGATTGAGATAACAGTATTCGTTTTTCTAAATGCAAGGCAAATGGTTAACGTATCTTAATTGAATGTTCCATATTCAAAGTAAAGGACTTTTCTGATCGCATTTACATATAAATATACATAATTATTAGGAGACAATGTAACTTTGCAACATTTGTATGTCAACATGCATATAACATATTGGAAGATATATGCTTTGCAATCAGAAGTCTCGGTACCAGGATAATCCCCATTTACTGAAAATATCATATGTATTTACCCCTTTCTTACAGGTGCGCACTTCTATTTTCAAGCATCCTTAAAAAATGTGTTTATTCTACAGCTATCAATGTAAAACTGATAAAAACAACGCTTAGCTATTTTTTTAAGATATTCCTATTTTCTGAACCTGATTTGTTTCTTGGAACTACAAATACATTTACCATGAACCAAATGGGAACCTTGAACAACTGGTAAAGTTGCTCGCCTATTTTTTTATTTTTTATTTTTAATAAGTGTTTATATAAACTATTGTACTTTTCTTCCTTACTTCTTACAAATGTATTGTTCGATTGTTTGTATTGTTGTATATATGTTTATTCCTATAATTGTTAAATCACTTACGGGTGGAAAAAAGAGTATATATATATAGATTACCCCTTTGAACGGCGATGTTCAAATTTCCCCATCATTAGGTTTGTTTGTTTCGCAATTGGTTTATTTCGCTAGAGCATGTTCGGATGTGCATGCGTTTTGTTCCCTTATTAAAATGATGATTATGTAACTGATTATGCAAGAATTTAAACATCTGAATTTAGGTTTACCTTTTCAAAGGTCTTCATAAAGCATAACGACAAATACCGCCAAACTCTCAAAACACTGATCGCTAATGGTATTAACCATCTTGATTTATATGGCGATATTCGCTAAAAGCTGCGTTATCATAAAATCCTATCCCAAAATAGAATTTACGGCAAAATCAATGTTCTTTAAATATCAACCCTGTGCGACATTATTGATTAACAGTTAAGACTGAGGTGAGGTTTAGATTTATGAATGCTGATTTGGCTTCAGATAAATTAGTGTGTTCACTCACCGCCAAGCGATGCCGTTCGAAATCTCGAAGGATATTCGACTGCGTGTATTTTTATTGTTGTTAATTGTTTTACCTTCGAGTTTGAAAACTTGGTTTTACTTTTGTTAATTAAGTAATAATTGTATCTACCTTTTTTAGATTTGGCACAGCTGCTTTCGCTTGATGCTTTTGTTTGCAGGTGATGTCTTGTATCAGGTCGTTGAGTTTTGTAAAAATATATCAGTTTAGTTTTACTTTATACCGGATTATTTTAATTTGATGCTGAAATTGTTAATTTTCTAATTGTTTATCAATGTAGGGAAGTGTGTGATGTTTTTTGCATATGTACTATTTCAAACACTCAGTAAACTCACGGTGATCCCATCATTGATTTAGATGCGATTGTTGTCTGTGTTTCTCGTTCAATGTCGTTTGGGCAACAGGATTTTTATTTGAATATTGGACTAGTGGGTTTGTGCCCAAGCGTTTTCATTGATTGTCAAGAGTTTAGCAATCAAATAAACAATGCCGTTATAACGCCGATCTGTCCATGCCTTATGAATGTTACTTGTCCCAAAGACAATACCAGACAGCGATTACTTTGAATACGTTGAGTTAATATCGAGAACAAAGTTTAAGATTGTATAATATTTTTACATTTTTTGCAACTTTCTTAAGAGCAAATGATTCTAATCAATGAATAGCCCACTGGTAACACTTTTTTGAAATAGTTAAATATATCTTCATTCAATATTACATTTAAATATTTTTATAATTACGAATGCAAGAAAATATAAATATCAATATAAAGATGACATGGAGAAAAACCTTAAACCACCAAAATTATCGCTTGCGTCTAAGGCAGGATTCAAGTTCGGGGCTTGCATTATCCTTGACCATATTATACGTGTACACTTGCTTTTTTTCGTAAAAATGCACCAATACACTATCCGAAGCCGAATAAAGCGACTTCCAATGCTCTTATTCCAAAGTCATAGTCTAATGATAAAGATTTTATCGAGGGTAAGCATCAAATCATCACAACACTCATGTGAATACAACTCAAGTTAATGTTCCACATGTACTAAAACAAGCAGGACATACTTTGATTTAAATATACAAGAGTACAATAGTCGTTTGTAACAATTTCATTACCCAGATGTGTTGCTAGAGAGAATGATAAAGCTTCACGTATTTATATTTTTAACCGCCTCAACTGTGCCAATCTATACACATAGAAAGTGTTTAAAATTAAATTCCCAGACGCACATCCAGAACATTATTATTTTCAATAACTCATTGTAAGCATATTGCTAGCCTGGATAGTATTAACTAGATGCTGTTGAAACAAATATATGTATGCGAAAAACTACAGAAACAAGCTTAGTAGCAATAAATTTAAACATAAACCCCATTTAATGGCACTGGGTAAACGCCAAAGACATAAAACATAAAAACAAAAAAATCACAAACAATATTACATAAAAAAACAGCACAAAACTCCACAAGCAGCACATTGCATACACACTATATATAAAAAAACTAGGTATGTTTATCAAGGATTGTTATCAAGAACTCTCATCCCAACAATCATAAATAAAGAAATTTTGTGATGAAGCAAACATCAGATCATAATTTGCATTCTAGTTTGAAATAAAAATAGATCGGCATTTAAAAGACTCTGTGCGGAAGTATGTCATTTAGGTTGTATATATGAAATTTAGTAATTAGCACATATGCAACACAGATTGATTATTTGTATTACGTTACTTCCAACGAGTATTTCAAAGGGGACCATATAATATTCCTGAGACATAAAACATCAACTCAATTGCCTTACCGACATGAAGAGGTAAATACACTGAATCGCAATTAACAAGACGTTATAGCTGAATACTTTACGTCTAGGATTCAAGCAATCAAAATAATAGTATACTTCTGGGACAAGAGAATTCATGTTGTTTATTTAGAGCACTAACAATAAAGCTTATTTGTAGGAACTTAACTTGAAAGGCAGTGTCAACAATGCTTTGATCTCGAATGTGTATGCTTCTCGTCATCTCTTATAAAGGACACTTATGGGAAATTCCTGAGATTTGGATTAATAATTTGTATCAACCTTTGTGGTAGAAAATATATTCATTGATATGATATATATGTAAACCGTGTTAGTTTTATAATGTATTGTGAATGTATTTGAATTTGAACATAAAACAAGACCACTGTATGCATGTTTTTCCTTGATCCTTGTACTATTAACCAAGACCGCTGTTTTAATTTTGCTGTAATGCTGGTACAATTGAACACTATTTATGCAAAACCTACAGAAACAAGCTGAGAAGCAAAAAGTATAAACCCGTATTAATGGCATTGGGTAAACGCCAAAGATAATAACATAAAATCACAAAAAAAACATGGAAGAACAGCAAAAAACTCCATAAGCAGCACAGGGCATACATACTATATATAGAAAACTAGGTATGTTTATCAAGGATTGTTAGGTATCGCCTTGAAACCGTCGGTAAAATGTAAATTTACTGGAGGTTTAAACCAGTTTAAATGCACAAACCTCACTCCTAACCTAACAATCTTAAATAAAGATAAAACGCAAAAAGTAAATCTTATCAAAGTATGCATTAGACCCCTTAAGGCATTTTGCTTTTATACTTATACAATTGAACAAGACCGCTGTTGTCAATTTGCTGTGATGCTGGTACCAATTGATCAAGACCCCTTTAGGCATTTTGCTTTGATCCTCGTTCTATTAAAGAAGACCACTGTTGGAATTTGGCTCTGATGATCGTACTTTGAAACAAGACCACTGTTGCATTTTTCCGCGGTGCTTAGACAATTAAAAAACAATAATGCAAGTAGGCTGTAATGCCATTTATAATTAAAGAAGACCACTGTTTGCATTCGTCCATGACGCTTGTACCATAAAATATACCACGGTTGCCAGTTGGCTGAAATGCCCACATAATTGAAGAAGATAACTGTTTGCATTAAGCTGTGATATTGTACCATTAAATAAGACTACTGTTGACATATGCTGCTTGTATCAGTCAACAAGACCATTGTTGGATTTTGGTTGTGATGCTTGTTACATTAAATATGTCATTTTGTTCTGATGATTGTTCTATGATGTAAGAAACCCGTTGGCATATAACTTCGATGGTTGTATTATTAAATAAGTCCCTGTTATCATTTGATTGTGATGCGTATTGTATTATATAAGAAAACCGTTGCCATATGACTGCGATGCTTGTACCACTTAATAAGACCACTACTGATATTTTGTGTTTAGCTATGTACCATTAAAGCCCACTTGCATTTAGCTTTGATGATTGTTATATTAACTATGTCCCTTATGGTATTGGTACTTGATACTTGTATCATTAAGCGTCTTCACTATTGACATTTTGCGTTAATCCTCGTACTATTAAACAAGACCAATGTTGTCATTTCATTTAGCTGTGATGTTTGTTACATTAAACACGCCACTTTTTTGTATTGGACTGTAATGCCCTTAATAGTTGAACGAGAACAATGTTGGCATTTTGCTCTGATGCTAGTCCAGTTATATGACAATACTTGTTGGCATATGGCTGTGATGTTTGTATCATTAAACAAGACCACTGTTGGCTTTTTCCTGCAATGCCTGTACCATTTAACAAGACCACTATTTGCCTTTTGCTTTGATCCTTGTACCATTAAACAAGACCACTGTTGGCATTTGGCTGTAGTGCATTTTATATTTATTTATAATTGAACATGAACACTATTGGCATTTATCAGCCATTCGTTAACTATCAAATAAGACTAATGTTGTCATATGGTTGTGCTGCTTGTCTCATTAACAATACCTCTGTTATCATTAGGATGTGATGCTTGTACCATTTCAAAACATCACTATAGACATTTGGCTTTTATCATTGTACTTTTAAACAAGACCATTGTAGTTTTTAGCTGTGGTGAATGTATCTGTAGTTTATTTTGCATATTTGATGTAAGAGTTGACTGCGCAATTTAGGACTTCGACTGACACCGATCATATTTGCAAGTATCCAAAACAGACTTTTGCACATGAAAACTAATGTCGTATTTGTTTGGCAACTATATGAAGACTTAAGAAAACTATGTTGGTAAATAAGAAGACTTACAGTTGGCCATGGATTGTTCAATGTTTTTTTTAATACTAATGAAATGTTTCATTCGAGTAAATAAAAATAAAGTAAAAGTAATACTGTTTGAGCACGATAAAAGGATAACTATGATAATAAGTTAGTAACACCTGTAAAGCGGCTAAAGCATTGAATACTTACACTATTCGCTTCTTTCACTCGGTAAACTGCTTATAATGGTATAAAGGTTGTTGTGTTCTGTTGAAAACACAAATGCTGAAGTGTGTAATATGGTGATACGTTAAACGGTGTGGTACAGATGTATTTTGTAGTAGATGTGAATGTGTGGTGGTTTAAAGCAATATTGAAGAAAGGGGAAATGTTGTGGAGGGAGGTAGGTACATACACAAGTTAGGTTAGTGGCATACTTAGGTTTGCTCTTATTTATAAGGAAATCAGAGGCGTTTAGTCCGGCGAAGGTGTTCAAAGAGGTTCAATATAATTTTGTTGGTGCAGTACGTGGCTGTCTCGGATCCTTACAGTAGAGCCTAAAGATATCTTGTGAAAGATAGGTGGTCGATGATATTATATCCTTAAGCATGATTTAGATGTCAGGTGAAGATTTTCTCCATATTAGAAATTTTGGCTATCTGCAATATTGTTAGACATCAACTACCTGCTCCGATAACAACAGTGCATACGCTGCCTTTGTGATGACATTTGCGATAACCGTAATAGAAAAGCATGGGAACAAGTTTATTTTTAGATCAACGGACTTCTTCTGGTAGTGCATTCTATGCTATGATTGTCAATGACATAAAGGAACCCTAAAACAATTGTAATTCATATGGAATCCTCCTCAGTTGAAGATAATTTCGAAGGAAATTATATCGTCAACTCGTAAGGGAATAGAGCGTAGAAAAAGTTTTAAACACAATGTTAATACGGTGCTTTTATGGGGTGTGGGGGTCCTTTAGAGATATAAGTTCTTTTTTTATATAAAGTTTGAATACGGAGGTCGTATTTGAAAGTATGCCACTAACCTAACTTGTGTATGTACCTACCTCCCTCCACATACAGATGAATAGGTGTACTTGCTTGTATGTTGTTTTTTTTTATTGAGTGATAAAGTTCTTGCCGTATTTAATGATACAACAACACCATGAAAATAATGGAAAATACTGGGACAAGCCAGTTTTCATCCCAAATGCGGATACTTCCAGTGGCATTATTTAGTTTCTGGGCAGCAGCTATAGTCTCGTCGACAGTGATGAACGTTTAAGGTTCAGGTCATCACAATTTGCTCATTTCTTGAAAAGCAGCTGGAACAATTAAAATCCACTAAAACAGCGCTGGTTTTTATTTGTCGATACATAACTTTTAAAATCAAATATATACGTTCTTCTCAATCGTCTTAGAGTTATTCACTTATAGATACAGCATCGACTTGTCAACGGCCATCTATTTGGGACTTATGTTTAAGGCGAAAGTATAACTGTGTTTACCAATCGTGATTGATAACCCTTAATACTGTTATTATGGATAATGTTAAACACATTGTAAATGAATGAGATATGTAGCCACCCAACAACTCTTACTTAGGACGAATGAAACTGTATAGTTTATGTTCCAGCGACACGTTAAAACAGAAATCTAAGGCAAAAGTAAACCGCAGAGAAATTTTTACATATGTTAATTATCAAACAATTATTCGTATCTATGACTAATCAGCTTTATTATTACAGTCATTATAATTAATGTCAAACATTTTGTATATGAATTAGATATGTAGCCACGCTACAACCTATGACGTAGGATAACGTATAGTTGATTGCAATAATTAAGGATAATTTTAAAAAAATGTATCCGATAACTGCAGTAATCTGATGAAGTTTCTACATAAACCTTTCGTAAAATATGTCGTTTAAACAATCTATCAAACACTTCTACTTACCAGTTATATCCGGTCTCAGAACTGATTGTGATTTATAACCAAATAGAGTGTTAAACAACTTAGTTAGAAACACCGGCATTCTTCAAAGAAACTTTCTACCACGCAACTTTATCGTTTATCATTTTGTTCTTTGGACCAACTTTGATCTTTTTTATGCAGCCGATTTGCATTGCAATGCACGGGCAAGCGCTTCCGGTTTTATCGTTAAGGCATTTATTTGCATCAGAAAATGCAAACTAGGCTACAACAGACTGTAAATAGATAATGTGAATATTATGCACATCCTACTTTTGAATCGGTCACGTGCGGGATAGTGAATATATGAAGTACATATGTAGGTTTAGTTTAGCTGTAATGTACAATATATTTACAAAACCAACATAACATGTATTTACGAGAAAAACATAAATATGAATTTCCTTAGCTTATTCGTACACCAATGTACCTGAAACCTATTGTAGTTCAAGTATAATCTCGATTAGTTTGATCAAAATGAGATTGACTGCGCAATTGTACAAAATGAATCTGTTCTGCGTGGACAAACGCTATGCAAAACTCCTGCACGATATGTTGTCAGAACTTTTTGCTATATTCGTTGCCTATCTTCACAAAAGGGTGCTGACTGGAAATGAACTTGTATATGAAATAGCTTGTCGCAAATTTTCTTGTTGACCCTGGCCCTACTTATCGAAGTGTTTCCTTAAACCACATACACATACTACAGGTGACAAGAGAATGCGGTATAAACATGTAATAGGAGCAAAAACTGAATATAGTAACTTATGCGATCTATGTTACGATTAAACAATACGGTGATGCCATGCATACAAACACTGTCAGCAAGTTGACTGGCTAAGATATACTGAAGTTATCCTTTGCAAACGATACAAAAAAATCCTTAATGTAAAATGGGCTTTACTCCGAGAATTACTTATTCAATTCAATCAACGATCGGATGTAACCGAAACATTGTTCCTGCAACCACTGTCAGCAAGTTCCATAATGAGTGTATATTAAATACTTCTTGTCTGCACAAGACGTAAAGTTACTATTTTAACGTTTAATGGGCATAACTCTGTGATCATACTTGACCGCGACATTTTCCCTCAGATACTGTCACAAAGCTTTAACATGATTGGATAACTTATACTTAAATCATATTCTCACAATAATACACCTACTATTTTTAATTTTAAAGAGACATAACTGTGTTTAATTATCTGATAACCCACGAATGAAGTTAACCGACACAATATGCCTTCATACACTGTCATGAAGTTTCATTTTGCTTAGATAATAACTGTTTACTAAATACCAAATAACATTTAAAAGAAAAACACACTTTGTATAGCTTTTTACAGACATAAAATGGTTGCTATGGTTTAAAGTATGTTAATGGTTTATGGTTGCTGTGATAACTTTTTAAAGTACTTTTTGAAATCGAATTTGCCTTACTTTATACAAAAAATGTCTTTCAACTGTAGTTTTCATACATATGTTGATATATTACTGTTTCTCATGAAATCCGTCACAGTGATTCTCTTTCTAATAAAAAAACCTCTTATTACCTTAAAAACTTGTCAATTCCGAAACAACCGATATATCAATAAATTCAGAACGATATTACTACTCGTGTCACTTTTCACAATTATGTTTACACTTTTAATAAGCATTACACACAAGCAACTATTTGAATAACTTTGTTTTGAAATGCAAACTGTTATGATGTTAGAATTATTGTAAAACTCTCCATTTGATTCAATGTTTATGCGTTGGACTGGCTGATACTCCCGGGGGCTAACTTGGTATTCTACTGTTTCAAATTAAATGTTCAATTGAGGTTCAATGTCGTGCTAATCAATTCCTTCGGGGAATTTATTATGTGTTTGATTACGAATCAATTACTGTAATTAAGGTTCCTTGGAAACGTTTAAATCAATTGAAGACCTGCGTTTTTACTTTCTGTGCATCTGTACTTAGTATCACGCTGTTTTTAAATAATAGCACAAGTCAAAGAAAGCTCAAACTGCAGAATAAAGCTTGGTAGGAAACTTCAGTACTTATACTATTTTCATGTTTGTGTCACTTATATTTCAAGTACGATATGTGCACTTGTAATAATTAGGAAATTAGAAGGTATCATTGTTTTTCGATACCTCTTTTATTTGAAGAAAACGTTATCAAACAATCACAAGACATTAATGACAGTATCGTCTGAAGTTTTCGCGGGAGTCTGATTTGTATATGGTCTTCTCCATCCATTTGTGTATACACATTCTTGAAAAAGACATATTTAACAGGATATAGTTATTTATTTTAACATCGACTGGCCCCAATTTCTCGAAACTTTTTAAGCTTAACAGGTTTAAGTTGTTTATTTCAAATAGCCAAAATACATACATATAGTGATTTTTGATCAATGAAAAAATGGTTTATTGCGATATTCGTAACGATAATTCATATCTTAAGTATAAATCATTTAAAGAAGTATATAAAACGCAATATATATATATATATATATATATATATATATATATATATATATATATATATATATATATATATATATATATATATATATATATATATATATATATATGTGTGTGTGTTGAACTATTGAAAAACAAAAATATTGGGTTTAGCATAATCCTGTTATAAGAGACTTAAGAAGTTTCGAGAAATTGGGGCCAGAGCTATAACTATAATAAATAATTTTAGTATACATAATAGGTATATCCTGGTTGATTTTGCGTTGCGTGCGGACACCGGGGTACCGAAAGGCATGACAGGCAACTAAGCCAGAAAAGACCAGTGTGTACTTTCAATAAGGAGTGCATATTTCAAGTAAGATATGTCCACTCATTTGTTATAACCAGGACATCAAACGATGATTTTGTTGTTTTGATAACTCTTTTATTTAAAATTCTTATCAAACGATCACAAGACATTGATGACAATGTCGTCTGAACAATTATGGCGGAACTCTGATTTGTATATGGTCTTCCATCCATTTTGTATAGCAACTCTTTAATTACTGGCATAATATAAAGCTTATTTAGTTTACATCAATTATGTTATGACTGTGAAGTTTAAATAAAATCTTATATTATACACACTTGCTTTATCTTAAGTGTTTTTGCGTTGCGTGCGAAAATCGGGGTACCCCTTGGAAAGACATGACCAGCAACCGAACTCTTAGCCGGAAAAAGACCATTGTGGTCAATGCATTTACAGTGCTGCATATCTATGTCTATCTTTGACCAATCTTATCCAAATAAAGAATCAAGAGATTTTCTAGAACGGAGCTACATATGTTCACCAAAGTGCTTATCTCGGCGTATAATAGAATCTAACGAATTGATTCAGGAATTCTTTACATACTATGCGATAAGTATTAGTTCATAGAAAAAGAATATTGGAATTCATATCATAGCTTTTATATGTTTAAATTGCAGCAAGTTTGAATGGTTTCGTGTGAAACCAGTATTTATGCTGTCAAATGGCGCAAAACAGTAGTTCGACTTTCTGTCTTTCCGTCCGTACCGACAGTTTCCAATTAATAACTTGTAAATGCTGAGGCCTAAGGACTTATTTTGAAGACATATATTGGATATTAACAGCATAATAATTATATTAGTTTTTAGGTGAATTGGACAAAGATCAAGGTGATGGTATCTTTGAGCTGAAAATCCGTTTTCGATTAATAATTTAAGAACGCTTGGACCCAAGGTATCCAAACTATGAAAGCAGGCAGGTTATGGACAGAACTGATTGAGGTCAATGAATCAAAAGTCAATGCCGTTTTGAAGTAGGCACTAGGAACTTGAAGAACACTCGGTCCAAAGGACAACAAACCTGACAGGAAAGCTGGACATGACCAGTAGTTTAATTTTATCGATTCTGAGGTCAGAGGGTCCAAGGTCAACGTTGTGGTAACCTTGACCTGAAAATCCGTTTCCGCTTAATAACTTTAGAACGCTCCAGCTTAAAAATCCGACAAATGGTAGGCAGTTTGAACACTATATTAATCCTATTGATAATGTATACCAGGATTTTGATACGGCAAAAATGATCAAGCCATTTACTGACGTCATTCACATAACCGTTATCCAGTGCTGGTTATTTCGTTTTGATTGTTATTTTAGCATACCCTAAAAGTGTTCATACCATTTTTTGTTCTATAAGAGGTTTCCATTAAAATATAAATCTTGGCAAAAATCTATTCAGCTTTATGTAAGTATTCATACACATACATTTTCAGTAATGACCAGCACTCTCATTTGATTGTACGGCAGATATGAGTTGAAATCAACTTATTGCAGTGACTTATCATCTTCTTATTCATATTATACCATCTATATATCAACAAGGCCTTTTAGGGGCATTCTTCACATCCCTGTGGCAATATTTATTTTTATTTCAAATCATATGCAGATTTTTTTTCAGTATATTTTTATATCAATAAATTCTCCGAAACATCAAATAGATCACAAATATGTAAATGGCAGTGTCAGTTTGATTGACGGAGATGTAAGGGCAGCCCCGCTGACGTCCCCCGAGCACCAAGAATTAGACTTGACTCAAGATTGATAGCGCCTTGGTGGCACAGACGTATCTATTACTTCCAAAACATTTCTGCTAGTCATATCCACGAATGATCCTATTTGCAAAGTGTTATGTCTTTCATAACACTTATTGAGCTATACTTACGCAGATCATGTTTGTTACTAAGGCAACATACCTACATACCATCAATCACATGATTGATCAATGACTGCTGGTTTAATTTATCCAGTTTGTCAGATTCTGTATAAGCACCATATTGTCATTACCCAGTAAGACATAATTAAAAAATAAATGTACATTTTAATATATTTATATGCATATACGACAGGCACATTGTAAAAATTGAATTAGAATTGTTTTTAATATGCATGTAAAACAATGATATGTACTGTAGTTCATGTTCTGTTTTTAAATGTTTATTATAAAAAGGATGATTTCAATATAACATTAATCCTTTCACACTGACAGATGCGTTTTCTTTCGAGACACTCAATTATTTATAGCATTCTGATGAGGGCATACACATGCAATCGAAACACAAAGAAAATTAGATATAGGACTATCACAATGTCAATTGCATTAGTAGCAGAATGTTATCATTGATTTTGAATTGATAGGAAGGACATTACCACAGAAATTGTTGTGTCCGGATATAAGCTATTTTCACCAATTATTTTACCCCAATATTAATGCGAAAAGCTACAGAAACAAGCTCAGTAGCAAAACGTTTAAACATAATACCGGTTTAATGGCACTGGGCAAACGCCAAAGACAAAGAACATAAAAACAAAAAATCACAAACAAAAAATATGGAAGAACAGCACAAAGCTCCACAAACAGCAAAGTGCATACATACTACATATAAAAACTAGGTATGTTAATCAAGGATTGTTAGGTACCGCCTTAATACTTAATAAGTAGTATTGATTAAATAGATTATTGGCTGAAATGTGCAACAGCAACACTGTACACGCCCCGTGGTCTCGGCATTTTCTGGTATTTAATTTCAATAATATTGACCTCAAAGAGAATAAGTACAGCAGCCACATTATACTAAATGCCGAATTCAAAGTTAATTGTCAGCAACGGTGATTGCAGCTCTGTTATTCCAATGGTATATATAGTATTAAAGTAATTAAAAATAACTAAATGTAAACACTCATCAGGTACCTTTACCAATAAATGATGAAATAGTCGACTTGGAACGGTCAGTGAAACTCTTTTTACTGGAGCATCCGTCTATTGTGTGCTTAAACAAAGTTATACAGCCTGGTTTTTTGTGCTATATGTTTTTCAGGAAACTGATTCCCTTATAAATACTTCAAATAAAGAAGCAGCATGGAATTATTTTCTTTGACTATAGAAAAATCTGTGATGTAATTTGTGCCGGTAAACATGGTATTTTATTGTCCTTAATAACTAATAGGAAATGAGTAAGCTTGCCAACGACGTATTGTTTCAATGAGTCCAAATTTGCAACGGTATATTTACCAAAGTTTCGACGGTATATTCAGTGTTTTACCGCCACAAATAATCAATTTAGCTAACGAGATTGCAGATGTTTTGGAATATTAATATGATACACATTAAATCGATCATTTACTACATGATATAATGTATATGACACTGAAAAAGAGAACAATAAATACAAAAGAAGTAAAAGCAAATTTTATAATGACGTTGTGCGCGCTAAACTTAGATTATTCTGTGGTTTTTGTTGCTTTTTGTTATTGGAATAAAGGAATTTTCATCACTCTTGAAATGAAAAAGGTCATAAAGGTTAAGAGAAGCTTACACGCAAATAAGTTTACATCACTAAACATGATTGCACTTTAAAAAGTGGTAGTGGTACGTTTCAGAGTTTGCATGGTTTTCTAAATGATTAGCATGAAATATGGTTTGCGAAAACGCATTATCAGCCTTGCTTTTACTTAATTCAATATATACAAAGAAAATGAGCAAATGAAATGATTCCAATCTTTCATTAACTTTATTTCTTTACAGTTACTTGATAGGGAGCTGATAATATTATTTTAAGAACTGATCCGAAGTATGAATGCGCTTGTATCGTTAATGGATATACTAAACATTACCTTCATCCCACTATTGAAAATGTTGATACTAGCAAAAGTTATCGCATTAAACTTTCTTTTAGCAACAAGGGTATAGATCTTCTTCATCTAAATAATTTATTTAAGAATAAAAATGTAGAAAAATGTATTCCACAATACTTTAAGAATAAAGAAATGCCAATGATATGTTACAAATATATAAAGCCTATTAGAAATTTCATATTTAATTATAATAAAGTAGTATCAGAAGAGGATATTTCCGCAAAAACACCTTCTTCATGAGATTGTATTGACTCCATGTACTGCTACGACCCTGTTGGGCATATTGTTACAGGAGAATTTTCTTTTATTAAAAATAATTCTCTTAGAAAACTGCTTAATAAAGGTCCTTAATACCGGATAGCATCTGAAATTAATTTCCATACATGTAAATTAGAATTGACAGACACTTTATCCAAATATTGTAAAAGCTAGTGCAAAAGAGAAGGGGTCGAACCAAATGCCTTATTACCGTGGATGAATAAAATATTGTACCTAATAGATAAGAAAATAGAGTTTTTCAACAATAATCCGTTGGCACTTCCCCCAAAGTCCATTTCGATAACTCCAAAGTTGATAATGGATATCAAATCCCTACATAATAAACTTGCATTTGTACCAGCTGACAAAGCAGCTAATAGTGTAATCATAGTTTGACGTTTATATTATGTAAATACTATTATTGAAGAGTTACAATCTTCTAGAACTTACATTTCTAGCCAACTCGATGAAGAAAGTGTTATTAAAAACCATATTGATTATAATGCTAAATTTCAAGTTCTTTTGAATGATGATCATAATTTTTTTATACATTCCTACAATACACTGGTTGCCTAAGATGCATACAAATCCGTATAAATCACGATTTATTGTTTATTCTATTTCTTGCTCTACTAAACAAGTTTCAATTTTACTTACATCCTGCTGAACTGCTATAAAGTTTCATGTGAAAAAATACTGTAGTAAAGTTTATGAGAATTCTGGAATTAATCTCATTTGGTCTATCAATAATTCTTTAGATTTAGTTAATGATTTTGAAAATAGACGGTATAAAGTCTCAGTACTTAATACTAACCCTTCACAATTGCAACTTAATAAATCTAATACATCCGTTTTAAAAGCATCCTATTTAGATTTGCAACTAGAAGTAAAGAAATATATATTGAGCATCAATCTTTATGATAAACGTGATAATTTTAATTTTAAAATAATTAATTACCCTTCTTTAGATGCTGATGTTCCTATTTCACCTTCATATGGTGTTTTTATTGCACAGTTGATACGATTTGCTAGAATATGTACGGATGTAAAAAAAATCTCAGTTCTCGCAGTAAACCTATGACGCAAAAACCTCTAAAACAGGGTTTCAGATATTTTAAATTAAGGAAAACTTTCTCAAAATTTGTTAATGGTCATTATAATCTCATATCAAAGTATAATAGTAGTCTTAAATCGCTCATTTGTGATAGTATTGCTCATCCCGATTTTTAGCTCCACTGGCCGAAGGCCATGGAGCTTATGTCGTCAAAGATTGTCCGTCGTGAGTGCGTGCGTGCGTGCGTGCGTAAACTTTTACTTTAAACGACATCTCCTCTGAAACTGATAAGCGGATTTTGACAAAACTTCACAGGAATGTTCCTTTGGTGGTCCTTTACCAAAATTGCTCAAATGGTTCCGGTCCATTGCACAATATGGCCGCCAGAGCTAAAAATAGCAAACTCTTTAAACGACATCTCCTCTGAAACGGTTCGGCAGATTTTGATGAAACTTGACAGTAATGTTCCTTGGGTATCCTTTATTAAATTGCTCAAATGGTTCTGGTCCATTGCACAATATGGCCGCCACAGTTAAAAATAGCAAAATCTTTAAACGACATCTCCTCTGAAACGGATAGGCAGATTTTGATGAAACTTGACAGAATTGTTCCTTGGGTGGTCCTTAACCAAAATTACTCAAATGGTTCCGGTCCGCTGCACAACATGGCTGCCAGGGCAAAAAAATAGAAAAATCTTTAAAGAACATCTTCTCAGAAACCGATGATCAGATTTTGATGAAACTTAACAGAAATGTTCCTTGGATGGTCCTTTATCAAATTTGCTTCAATGGTTTCGGTCCACTGCACAAGATGGCCCCCAGAGGTAAAACTAGAAAAACCTTTAAACGACTTCTCCTCAGAAACCGATGATCGTATTGCAATGAAACTTGACAGAAATGTTACTTGGGTAGTCCTTAACCAAAATAGCCCAAACAGTTCTGGTCTGCTGCACAACATGGGCACCAGAGCTAAGAATAGAAAAAAAACGTTAAACTACATCTTCTCAGAAACCGATTATCAGATTTTGATGAAACTTTACATAAATGTTCATCGGGATGCCCTTTAACCAAAATTGCCCAAATGGTTCCGGTCCGCTACACAACATGGCTGCGAGAGTTAAAAATAGAAAAACCTTTAAGGACTTCTCGTCCGCAGTCTTCACGAAAAACATTTTAACCTACTAGCCAGTTGGACTAGCATAATGGCATATTTTACTAGTCCGAATGACAATCTAGTAGTCCGACTATTTTGCCACATTATAAAACTGTATGCTTGAGGTAAATACCTATTTCAATTGAGCAGCTTGCAGTTTGAGTAAACATTTCTTTATTATGATGCTCATGCAGTGATAGGGAGTGACATCCTTCTGTTGGGAATAGTGCTCCTTGTTTTTCAGATCCTATGGGTACTATGTAAAAACAAAAGGTATCTTGCTTGAATAGACTGTAATAATATCAACATGGTTAGAAAAGAAATGCCATGCTTTAATAGCTTTGATTACATTTTACTACTGAATTACCTCCCTTTAATAGAAAAAAAAAATAATGTCTTAATTTTTCACGTATAGCATCTTTAAATAATTTTTAAACAATAATAATTTATGAGTAAACATATAAGCATAAAGTTCTCACAAAAAGATCAATTTAAAAACCTTACATTTATACATAGGAAAGTATATATAGACTGAACATTAATTTTCGTTTAAGTGACATTCTGAAAGTTTATGAAACAGCTATTTTTAGTAACTTAAATGGCCGAAAAGTGTAAGTGAAACACCAAGTCGATTCTATCTCGTCAGTTCTTGTTCAGGTTAGATATTTGCTTCATAATCTATTCAGATTAAATGTTTATTAATTGTTTAACTTTTAAGCATTATTTTGGGTCGATATTTATAGTTTAAAGGAAAAACATTAAACATTAAAACATCTATTTTCATAGATATGTGCTGTTATTTCTTCGTTTACAATGTTTAACCAAAGCCATCTTTCCTGCTAGGTATCACATGACATGTGCTGTGTGGGTACACCTGACAACCAGTCTGAAACTGATTTACCACAATTATGATTATATAGCAGTTCTGATAAATCAAAAGTGATAACAAAAAAGAACAATTCCAAGGTTTATTTCTTTGCTTGTTTTGCGATCTTCTGATCCTTTGTACAAAGCAAACGACGTCTCCATTTCCATTTGGAAAACAATGGTTTGTAATTTTTAGCTCGCCTGTCATATGACAAGACAAGATTACATGTTAGTCAATCGTCAGTCCACAAATTGCCTGCGTCACAATTTTGACATAATCTTTATGAGACTTAATAACAAGGCTCATCTCAACAAAATCTTTGACAAAATGGCCCAAATGGTTCCGTTCCGCTGCACAACATGGCAGCCAGAGCTAAAAATAGGAAAAACCTTTACACCACTTCTCCTCAGAAATCGATGATCAGATTTTGATGAAACTTGACAGAAATGTTCCTTGGGTGGTCATTAACCAAAATTTGTTAAATGGTTCCAGTCCACTGCACACCATGGCTGCCAGAGCTAAAAAATAAAAATAAACTTTATACGACTTGTCGTCGAAACCGATGACCTTTTTTCGATAAAACTTGACAGAAATGTTTGTTTGGTGCTCCTTTACTCAAATTGCCCAAATCATTTCGGTCCACTGCACAACATGGCAGCCAGAGCTATTAAAGTAAAAAAAAAAAAAATAACTTCTCCTCAAAAATTGATGATTGTATTTCTATGAAACTTGACGAAAATGTTCGTTAGGTGGTCTTTGCTTGAACCTTTTGGCCAGTGGAGCACAGGCACTGATGTGCCTCTTGTTATGGTGATGTTAAAGAAAATCCGAAAAATTAAAATGTTTCCAGCAGGTAGTTGGGCAGATAGACTTAATGAATTACTTGGATTTTATTTAAACCGTGGATATAAAGGCAATATTTTGAAGAGCACTTGCCTTCTTGTTTTTGAAGATGAATACCTGAAACAAAATACTGGGTTGAATATAGCATCCTTTCATAACTAAACTTTCAGTGTTTTGATTTTTATGAAGAATTTGCTAATTCATGTTATCTTTAAAACCTTTTTTGGCGAACACATGTTGGGTGACTCTCGAGTGTTTTGGCTGTGACCTGGTTGGAATAATGTGGTTTCTGCACTGCTACTTCAAACAACACTCGGTATATGACATCAGAACCATTGTTTTCGATAATATATATCCTTGCTGGTATACTAAAATATTTGAATTAATTGTGGTAAATCTTATTTGGGAGTATACATGTATCTCTAAGAAAAGAATCTGTATTGCATCATTTTACAAGATCATTTATATGTCAGAAAAATACCGAAGACCTTAAACATGGTAATTAGTTACCAACTCACTGTACATTGTACTTATTTTTAAAAAATTAATATGCATTGACTAACAGTAATGTGTGATATTGTATAGATGATTATTATCTGTGGAATGTGATTCTTTGGAAGGGATTGATTTAATACTTGTTAGTTATTATACCTGTATGAAAGAACGGACATATTTTGAGCAGTTTAAGACATCAAATTACGATGATATTTTTCAAGATGTTATGAAATATTTGCAATGGTAACAAATAAAAACAATTTAAATTTATGCTGATCACTTTATAAAGTTATTGTAAAAGCCTTTCAGTTTCCTTAACATGTCAGAAACAAAGTTTGCATCAAAGTAAATTCTCTGGACAAATAAATTGTTCTTGTGAGCACCAGTCCATACAACAAAGTCACACCATGGAAGGCCTGTCACTGCCATCTCCCCCTGCACCTGGGCATAATAATGATGAGTCTTGCAGAGTGCTGGGCAAGAATCTGAACTCTGCATGTAAAAAGATGGAATACTCAATAAATCTTCCACTTCTGACATAAAAAAAATCTTTTTTGTCAACACTGTAGGGGCATTTAAGTTCCAAAACACCTTTTTGGCAATCACAAGGCATTGACTTGTCTATGACAATGCCATCACAGCTGGCCCCGAGATATGTCCCTGAAGCCTCCTTGAACTTGATATAATCAGCCCTTGCAGTATCCTCATGGTATTGGCCCCACTTTACCTGCACAGGAAGATTGCTGTATCTGAAATGCAGGAATTGTAATTTTATTTTTCCTTAATTTGATATTTATAATAACTGAATAGTGGTGGAAACACCTTCATAATGTAAGCATATGCACCAGCATCTATGCCAATTCTTTTCATGTGTGTTGGAATGAATTCCAAAGAAATCAAATTAATTAAAAAACATATTGGTTCATTTCATAGATGTTAACTTAAATTTGTTTGCTTTAGTTGAAATATGTAGCATGTTATTTGTTATATATTAAAGAACATTATGCAGCACAAACTTACTTGTTGAGCGATGATCCATTTATTATTTCTGCGATGAGGTGATTTTGGGACTTTCCAGCAGCCATTACGCGGCCAGAGTTTGAACTTGTAATTCTCCCTTTGTGAAGCAAGCACCACGGTTTGTTTGTCCTCTGCCCCCTTGTTCTAGCTTCGATGGTGACCGCTAGAGAGTCATCTATGACACTTGGTGGCACTGGTAAATAAATAGTTAAAGTTTTATACAACAACCTATTACAAGAGTACATAATATTTATTACCTTATGGTATCATATTCACTTGAATATTGTCAATAAAATTTAATATTAACTGCAGACCATTCATGGTATTTGAACGATATTCCTTTTGACACTGCCTCTCCAAAAAATACAATCAACCGATGGTGGAAGCGGGTGGATTACATAAGGATGCAACTTCATTCACCACTTAGGCAAATTAAGCTTAAATATATCTGGAGAAGTGAAACAGTCCATTGTGCCCCGTTGTAAATTTGTCATGATGCTTTATAAAAAGTTTCCAATATGAATTTAAGTTAAAAGCACATATATTTGCAAATGAACTATATATTTATAGTGTGAATAAGTTATCTTGAATGCATACTGTTGCCTGGTGAGAATACCATGGCACTGATATTCTCCAAGATGGGATCAGGAGTTGTCTCCACCTCCATCTCCTGTACTGCTGGTGGTGCACTGTCTGGAATTGGTGCCACGTGTGTCATACCTATTGAAATTTTTAAAAATTATTGTCTTTGTAAGAGATGATTTTTTTCAGAGATTGAATCAATTTAGGAAATATCTCTACCTCAGTGTGTATGTACTATTAAATTAAGTTTCCAATAATGTTGTTTCCATTTTTTGGCCTAAAATGTTCAGACAATCAGAGCTATTTATAATGTACAATGCAATTTAATTTGAAATCCTACCAGTTTGGGGGAATATGGCTTTAAGTTCCTCCATCTTCTGCCTGTAAAATTCTGCATCCAGTTTCCTATCACTAGAGCGTCGGGGATCGAACTCCACACAACTTCTAGTGGAGACAGGTTGATGAGAAGTCAATCTCGGCTTGCTCAAATCAAGTTGGCTTTGGAGTCGGGGCCATTTTTCTAGGCACATTCCATTCCGCTAATTTAGAGGTGCATGCCACGTCTACATGAAGACTGGCTGTTTGCCTGTAATCTTTAATGGCAAACAAGCCCACCAATGTGGCTGCATGATTGCGCTTACCTGAAATTTTCAGTGATAATATCCATATTTAATATTGACTGTTACAAGTATAATGCTCCTTTAGTGGAATTCAGATATATGCAAATAAAATGGCAAATATGCACCAATTAAGTTACAAACAATATACAATATACATGATATGCACAGATTTTTTTTCTTATAAAAAGTCAAAACGTTGACCTGTCCTTTTTGTTATGTATTTATATTTTAAAACATAGTATATCTGTATACATGCACATTTATATACATGTACATGTAGATTATACAAAAGAATGAAACATACCCTAGGGCACTGGACACTGGCAGAAAGCATGTACTGCTTCCTGGTTCTCGAAGAAAACGTACATAGTGTATTTGGTTTTCTTCATGGATGCCAACACCTTGGCCCTTACATACAGGAACTCATGATCTATCTGGAAAGAAACATAAACAAAAGTTAAATGAGTGTGTAATGATATTTAATTATTGTAAACAGACAAGGCACTATGACTGTTTTTGTACATACTATAGACTAAACAATTGAATTACAGGTTGGGAAGAGTAGCCCTATGTTAGGCTTGAAATAAGTTGAAGTATTGACTTCTTCACAGTTTTATACACCTGGTATTCTTCATCATGAATAATAAATATATTTAGACATTGAAAGAATAATATATCTAACAAAATATTTATTCCCTTATTTTTTATATTACCACTGAAAGTTTGATGTCTTGAACATCGCCGGCATGGAAATAGAGAACTGCTCTGTCAAGAGCCTTAAATGATGTTAGGGAAGCCGTCTCCTTTTTCTTCCGATCATGAAACGATACAGCCCGTCAAACCTTATCTCAGGCAACGTAGCGAAGTAAGTGCGGTACATTACTCCATCATATGGTGGTAAATTCTCCTTCCCGGAACAGATTGGCATGAGCTTATTCTTTGATTCAATAATTATCGTTTTCAAAACATCGCGGGCCGCCATATTGTTTTGTATACGTTAGCAACGTTGCCACCCCTAGGCAGTTGTGCGCATGCGTGCCTATTTGACTGAAAGATACTATAGAATAAACAATGACGTTATAACGCCGATCGGTTCATGCTTAATTTACGTCAGTTTCCAAATAGACAATACAAGGCGGCGATTGCTTCCGTGGAGTTTAAGCGTGTATAATTTTACGTTGCTTTGCAGCTTTTTATCTGAAATTACAAATGAATATATTAATTGAATAGGCCATTAGTTACAGGTTCGAAATAATTAGATATATTTTCATTTTATACTACATTTAAATACAACCATAAATACGAATGTAAGTAAAAACT
This sequence comes from Mya arenaria, assembly GCF_026914265.1. Lineage (NCBI taxonomy): Eukaryota > Metazoa > Mollusca > Bivalvia > Myida > Myidae > Mya > Mya arenaria. The sequence continues at coordinate 14,665,626 of NC_069134.1, read as the reverse complement.
AATTTATTTGCATTACGTTACATCCAAAGAATATTTCCAAGGGGACCATACGATAAAACATCGACTCAATTGCCTTGCCGACATAAACAGGTAATTGCACTGAAACTCACTCAATTAGAAGTTATAACTGAATACTTTACGTCTAAAATTAAAGCAAATTATAACAATAGCATACTACTGGGCGGCAAATGCATTTATGTTGTTTTTGTGAAGCATGAATATTTAAACTAATTTGTAGGGACTTGACTTGAAAGGCAATGTCAACGATGTTTTGATCTCGAATGTGTGTGCTTCTCGTCATCTCAAATTATAGACACTCGAGGGAAATTCTTGAGATAAGGATACAAAATTTGTTTCCACCTAGGCAGTAGATAATATATTCATATTCTTATAAACTGTGTGCGTTTTGTAGTGTAGTATGAATACATTTTGCATTTATCCTTGTACCACTAAACAAGACCACTATTGGTATTTGGCCGTGATGATTGTATTATTATACACGGCCACTGTTGAAACTTGGCTGTGTTGTTTGTACCATTTAATATACCACTGTTGTCATATGGCTGTAATGCCCTTTATAATTAAACAAGACCACTGTTAGCATTTGGCTCTGAAGCGTTAATTATCAAATAAGACTACTGAAGGCATATGGCTGTGCTGCTTGTATCATTAAACAAGACCACTGTTTGAATTTGGCTGTGTTGCTTGTACCATTAAATATTCCGCTGTTGTCATTGGGCTGTAATGCCCTTTGTGATTGAACAAGAACACTGTTGGCATTTGTCTCTGAAGCGTTTACTATTAAATAAGACCAATGTTGGCATAATTATGGTTGTGATGTCTTGTCTTTCGTTTATTTAATTTGACAACTAAAGTGGTAATATGGTGATACGTTGATCGGTGAAGGACACATGCATTTGCAAGTAGGTGAAAAAGTCAAACTCAAAGAAATAGGAAAAGGTCAGGGAGGAAAGGAGGTACAAACACAAGTCAGGTAAGTGGCATAATACTTTTGGAGTGCAAAGGCTACCTTGCATAACTGATATTCGATAAGCTATCATCGTCAAAGTAGAGCTGGGAAACTTTTTTTGTGTAAACTAGGATAAGATAAAGAAGAACGGAAGAATAAGTGTAGTACAATAAGCGTGTGTAATTGTTTCAAACAATTCTTGTAATAGTTTGTGAAGTTTGTTTTAGCATTTTTCCCTGTACAGTTCTGCTTCAATAAAAAGATTCTATACGTAATGCGATCGTGTTGCAATTGAAACTATTTGCTCTGCCCTATACTGCAATTTCGCTAGGTCGTCTTTGTCTGTTTTCATGAGATTATCCCTTAGAATGACTGCAGTCTCCAGTGGTTGTGTTATAAATACAAATTAACGACCAGGACGTAGTTGAATGAGGTCCTCATGTAGATGCGCTGCCAAGCCTTCTGATTGACGGATTGTATATATTTATATCATCCTTTTTCTAAAGGTTATCCATAAAGATAGATATTTCTCCCACCTCAGATAAATAGATCCAGAAGATTGACCATGCTAGAAATTCTTATTTTGCCCACGGGCAGAGATAAAACGAGAACCCGTATGGAACTCCTGTTTTATTGTCATCACACAATTACATCCCTTGTTGAAAACCGTCGTCTGTAGCATCATGGTAACCTTGTCTTGTGGCAATATTTAGATTCCTAATTAATTATTTTTCGCTCAAATGTCACCATAAAAAAGTTTTCACTCACCTTTCAAGAAACAATGCTTCACACTCCTTAGAACAATTTAAAGACCGATTTGACTATTAACATAATCTGAATCACTGTGCGCAATATCCATGACAACCACGAGTTATCGCATATTTATATTTACATTTTCACTACGCAAAAGAGTGCCAGCAAAAAATACATTTTTACACAATTATCTTTAACTGAGGTGAGAGAAAAAACATCTACCATAGCCGCACATGTACGATAGGTTCATCCCAACCTTCGCGCAGGGTGTTTTGCGGAAACGAGGTTAACCAAGTTTTCGCAAAACACCCTGCGCTCGGGTCGGGATGAACCTATCTTACACCCTCGGCCATGGAAGAAACATTTATTTTCTTTGGTTTCATGAAGAGTGATTGAGGTTTTGCGTTATTTAATGATACAAGACAGCTTTCAAGCCGCATGTGGATATTTTTCCCTTGTCATCATTTAGTTCTTAGGTAGCAGCTAAAGGGTCGTCTAAGGGTTATTCACTTATGGATAGAGCATCGACTTGTCAACGGTCATCTACTGGGGACTTAATATGTAAAAAGCGTCAAGTCAAATCTCCGATGGTCTTAAATTGTTACATACGAGGGATGGTCGGAAAGTTTTGAGACTGTGTCTATATTTCAAAATGTTTTTAATGTAAATCAACAAACAATATATAGCTGTGTATACAGACTATTCACGGATTTCCTATTGAAGAATAGAATTATAAAATCTCATACTATGGAAGAAAATTGTCTTCAAGACAACCCATATGGCGCTTCACGGAGTACTTTGAAATTGACGTTTTCTTACAATTGGTCACAATATATACTACACCGTCTAAATAATAGACGCCAAAACGTCACGTCCTCGATGGTCTTAAATTGTTACATACGAAATCTTATAATGAGGAGTTGAAACAGTTGTGTTGATGCATTTGGTGTTTACCAACCGAGGATTTTGGATAATGTAAAACATATTGTATATGAATGAGATATGTAGCCACCCTATAACCTATAAGTTAGGAGGAACGATACCGTATAGTTAATGTCACAGCGACACGTTATAATAGAAAACTAAGACAGAAGTAATCCGCAATGCAATCGGTAATTAGCGGGATATTGGAAGTTTAAAGTACATATTTGATTGTTGTTTAGCTATAATATACAAGATATATATATTTTCCTCACAGGATATATACCAACGATTATGAAGCGAAAAAAAGGTATGCTGATTTGATATTAAATACTGCAGCTATTGTCATATTGATGCAGATAACTCCCATAAGTACATTTTGTATCCAATTAAAGGATTCCCACATACAAGGTGGGAAAATTATTAACATTGGTAAATTCCAATTGGAATATCTGGTAAATGGGGAAAAAATGGAAAAAAACTGATCAGTTTTAAAATGGAGGAGTTCCAATTAGAAATTGATAATAATAAAAACATAAGCAAATGACACTTCGTCTAAAATCTAACCTGTCAACTGTAGACCAATCCATATTTTTATGCCCCCGAAGGTGGGCGTATTAAAATCGCACCGTCCGTCCGTCCTTCTGTCCGTCCGTCCGTCCGTCCGGCTCTGTAACTTTCCCTTGTATGGACAGATTTTAAAATAACTTGCCACATGTGTTCCACATACCAAGACGACGTGTGGCGTGCAAGACTCGTGTCCCTACCTCAAAGGTCAAGGTCACACTTAGTGTTTATTCACAATGGAGTGCTGCATATAAGGACATAGAGTATAGGTTGTCGTGTCCGGGCTGTAACTTTCTCTTGTATGGACAGATTTTAAAATAACTTGCCACATGTGTACCACATACCAAGACGACGTGTCGCGTGCAAGACCCGTGTCCCTACCTCAAAGGTCAAGGTCACACTTAGTGTTTATTTACAATGGGTTGCTGCATATAAGGACATAGAGTATAGGTTGTTGTGTCCGGGCTGTAACTTTCCCTTGTATGGACAGATTTTAAAATAACTTGCCACATGTGTTTCACATACCAAGACGACGTGTCGCGTGCAAGACCCGTGTCCCTTCCTCAAAGGTCAAGGTCACACTTAGTGTTTATTCACAATGGAGTGCTGCATATAAGGACGTAGAGTATAGGTTGTCGTGTCCGGACTGTAAATTTCCCTTGTATAGACAGATTTTAAAATAACTTGCCAAATGTGTTTCACATACCAAGACGACGTGTCGCGTGCAAAACCCGTGTCCCTACCTCAAAGGTCAAGGTCACACTTAGTGTTTATTCACAATGGAGTGCTGCATATAAGGACATAGAGTATAGGTTGTCTTGTCCGGGCTGTAACTTTCTCTTGTATGGACAGATTTTAAAATAACTTGCCACATGTGTTCCACATACCAAGACGACGTGTCGCGTGCAAGACCCGTGTCCCTACCTCAAAGGTCAAGGTCACACTTAGTGTTTATTTACAATGGAGTGCTGCACATAAGGACATAGAGTATAGGTTGTCGTGTCCGGGCTGTAACTTTCCCTTGTATGGACAGATTTTAAAATAACTTGCCACATGTGTTCCACATACCAAGACGACGTGTCGCGTGCAAGACCCGTGTCCCTCCCTCAAAGGTCAAGGTCACACTTAGTGTTTATTCACAATGGAGTGCTGCATATAAGGACATAGAGTATAGGTTGTCGTGTCCGGGCTGTAACTTTCTCTTGTATGGACAGATTTTAAAATAACTTGCCACATGTGTTCCACATACCAAGATGATGTGTCGCGTGCAAGACCCGTGTCCCTGCCTCAAAGGTCAAGGTCACACATAGTGTTTATTCACAATGGAGTGCTGCATATAAGGACATAAGGTATAGGTTGTCGTGTCCGGGCTGTAACTTTCTCTTGTATTGACAGATTTTAAAATAACTTTCTACATGTGTTCCACATACGAAGACGACGTGTCGTGTGCAAGACCCATGTCCCTACCTCTAAGGTGAAAGATACACTAAGTGTTTATTCACAAGGGAATTCTGAATATAACGACATAACAGTGTAGGTTGTCAAGTATGGGTGGTATTTTTTTATGTTCAGAGGCAATTTAAAATAACTTGCCATATGTATTTGACACGTAAAGGCAAGATCAACTTTTCATGTACTGACCTTGTTCGTAGGTCAATGTCACATTCGGGGGCATTCGTCACATACTGTGACAGCTCTTGTTTATATAAGAAATACTTAACGATGGTTAGCAGGACTTGTAATCATCGCATTGCTTCATTAACAATGTTTTGGAAGTAGTACTGGTGCCAATTTTTAGAGGCCACCAGAAAGTATCCCAGATCGAACCCACAACCTTTGGGTGAGTCTACTGACAGATGGTAAAAACACTAATAATACACTGCCAGGCTACTGACAAGTCTTGTAAGGGGTTTACAAGTATATTATGTTTGTCCAAAACAAACTCTGGACGATAACCGTTTTTTATTGTGTTAAAGAACATTAACAATTCGATATGATTAGCTTCGCCGGGTCGTCATTTTTTGAATTAAGATGAAAAACCATATGATATATTTTTGCCATTCTAACATCAGGCTAACCATAATCACCATTTGTACCAGGATTAAAACAATGAAGAGAATCATAAGGTTGTTTTGTGAAAACGAGACAAAGACCAAAAACAAAAACATATCCGTAATTTTATTTCTTCATCACTAACTTAAAAACATACACCATTTCTATAAAACATTATATGCCATTCAAAGTGACATTTTATAATTCTTCATAATGACAAACAAAAAATAAACACAGTTCATCTGCACATCCTTCAGTTTACTAAATTTACAAAGCGTTTGATATCAATATAATATACATGTAGTTAATACAAGTCGAGTTTGTATAAATGTATAAGATGAAGTTGTTCAAAATGTGCAAGAACAAAACTGTACAGTTTTGAATATTTTTGTATACTCTTAATTGCTACTAAAGAATTTCACTAAAAATGATTAAATCAAGAGTTGTCACAGTCACATGACAAATGCTCTAGATGGGTGCCTAGCACGAGTGATGTTTGAAACATGTAAGAACAAATGTATTTATCGTTTAATGCAACAATACATAATATACTTGTAAACCCCTTACAAGACTTGTCAGTAGCCTGGCAGTGTATTATTAGTGTTTTTACCATCTGTCAGTAGACATTAATTTATTTCAAGGGATAATTGAATAAAGCAATTCATGTATCATAGTGAACATATATTTGAAGAAAACAGCTGAAAATGTAAACAACAACGAGAAATCAACGAAACAACATTTCTGACAAATTTCAAAGAAATTTGATCTGAAAATGTTACCTCTAGAGTGTTAACAAGATTGTTCCATATTTGGGCTCTGTGAACTAGGTTTTTTCCATATTTGAGCTCTGTGACCTAGTTTTTGAACCAAGATGACCCATATTTAAATTTGAGCTAGAAATCAACGATGAAACATTTTATGACAAATTTCCAGGATAGTTTGGCTGAAAATGTTGGCTCTAGAGTGTTAACAAGGTTTTTCCACTTCTGGGCTCTGACACCATGTTTTTGACCCCAGATGACCCATATTTGAGTTTGAGCTAGAAATCAACGAAATAACCTTCCTGTCAAATTTCTAGGATATTTGGGCTGAAAATGTTACCCCTGGAATGTTTTTTTTCAATATATGGGCTCTGTGACCTTGTTTTTGACCCCTGATCATATACGAACTTGAGGTAGAAATCAACGAAACCAGCTTTCTGACAAATTTCCATGATATCTGGGCTCAAAATTTTACCCATATAGTGTTAACATCGTTTTTCCATATTTGGGCTGTGACCTATTTTTTCATCCCAGATGACCCATATTTGATCTCGTCCGAGTAATAACATAGTCTGGCACAAACATCCTGACACTTTTATACAAATAACGAGTAGCAAAAGGATTTAAGACACCATATCCAGAAGCGTTTGGGGTTCATACATAATTTGGCCAAGTATGGTCAAGTATATGACGCACAACTAGAAAAAAGTCTCTTTTCTTATTCCACATGAAAGCTTGTCGTTTATTTTAATCAAATTGCTTTTACGAAACACACACTTTATCTTAATGTATGCATTCGATAGGAGATATAATTTAAAAAAAAAAAACGCAATTAAAAGTGTTCCGACTAGATCGGGGCTTCTCATCATTGCCACCTACCACCGCAATTATTATTTTAAGGTCATTTTCAATGATCAAGAAGGATTATAAAAAACGCTCGTTATACATATTGTCTGCTAGTTCGTAGGGCTTGTTACTGCTTTTTATACGCCCGAAGGGTCGTATTATGTTATGGCCTCCATCGTCTGTCCGTCTGTCTGTCCGTCCGTTAGCAATTCCGTGTCCGGGCCATAACTTGGTAACTAATAAAGCGATTTTCAAATAACTTTATACAAATCATCACTACATTAAAAGGATGTGTCGCGCGCAATTTCAAGGTCCATACCTCAAAGACTAGAATCACCATGGGGGTGCGTTAGCAAATCCGTGTCCGGGCCACAACTTGGTCACTTATAAAGTCATTTTCAAATAACTTTATACAAAGCATCATTACATTAAAAGGATGTGTCGCGCGCAATTTCCAGGTCCATACCTCAAACACTAGAATCACCATGGGGGGGAGGGGCGTAAGCGATTCCATGTCCAGGCCATAACTGGGTTACTACTAAAGCAATTTTCAAATAACTTTATACAAATCATCTCTACATTAAAAGGATATGTCAAGCATGCTTTCCAGGTCCGTACCTCAAAGGCTAATTTCACTGGGGGGCGTTAGCAATTCCGTTAGCAATTCCGTATCCAGGCCACAACTTTGTGTTACTACTAATAAAGGAATTTTTAGAAAACGTGTCCTAGCCACAACTTTGTAACCAATAAAGCATTTTTTAGATAACTTTATACAAATAATTGCTACATTAAAAGGATGTGTTGTGAGCACTTTCCAAGTCCTGCTACTTTTAAACTTAGTAAGCAGTATACTAGCATAACCTAAATGTTTATTAAAGACCTCAAGCCGAATCTTCTTCGGGCGTATAATGCTCCGTTTCGCGGTGCTCTTGTTATCATTACTGTTTGTTTTAAAGCGTGTAAATGAAGCTTTGAAGTTTCATTTTTTGTCAGTCAAATTTAAATCTAATCAGTCAATTTCTTATTCAGCATGTATATTTGTTTAAATTTCTTTTTAAATCGTATGAAATAATCTTTGAACTTTTACTCTATATAAATTAAACCACACACTCCGTGTTTTTATATTTTCCAAATACACCTAACGTTTATAACCGTACGGATATCAGTACATATGTCATTTGGATGTTTTCATTTCTATTTAATGATAGAGTATTTAAATATGTAAATACTTTACTTGTTATTGTACGTCAAACATTAAGGTTCATGTTTGACATAACTATAACCAAAGTTATATAATACTGTCAAGTGGAAAGAACTTAATTAATTTGAAGTATTGAAACAATGTAATTTTGTAAATCATTTTCGAAGTTTTTTGTTTGTTAAACGTTACATAAAATGAACAGTCAAGCCCAGAAAATACTTAGGACACCTAGGAACAGGGATCAAGCAAATAACAAAACATGCCTGGATTATGTTTAATGATGTCAACAAGCATACGATATACTCTGACATATACTTGAGAGAATTTATTGTGTCTGGCACAGATACTGTAAATGAGATGTTCCCATTTCACATACATTTCAACCCGTTACTATCATAACATTCTAATGAAGAAAAAGATAACATTTGAGCACGTGAGTACGTATGTCAATAAGGTCAACGTTTTGTTGTAAAATTGAAAAATAGTTCTTGATATAGAAACCATCGATACTGAACTTAGCTTTATCTCAACCCTGCAGGATTTCTATTCCAGAAATCACGTCAAATATCATAAGTTCTTGTAATTCCTTGAATATAAACGTAATTAAAGCAGCTGAGATCTGTTCGAATAGCTTCTTTAGTAAATGCAATATGTTGCTGAATAAACTATGCTATAGAATCTTCTAGTATCGCTATTAATTATCGTATTTGTTTTAAAAAAATCAACAGTATGTAAACGGAAGCACTCAATTCACGGCTCTAGCATGATACGGAATTTTAAAACGTCAAAAACATCATAAGGGTTTCTTAATACTGTATTTTGCTGTATTTTTACTAATGGATGTGGGAAACATATTGTCATTTAATTAACGTTAATAACAGACAGTCTATTTTAAAAATGCAACACGTAAATAAATGAATTTAGTGATAACCTCATGGTCATTTTACTGATTCTTTGAACAGAGTTGATACCTGAGTGTTGTATAATGAATGTGTTGTCTGGTGTTGCCCAATTGTTTGGATATTCGAGTTTGATCATGGTGCCATTAATACATTAGCATATTGCCCCTAGGTTATTTTTATTAACCTGTCCTGAGCGATAAAAAAGTAACATCCAATAACCCTCATTTGGTTAAAAGGCAACAATCTTTCGATCAACAAAATTATGTGTACTTATTTGGAAAACAGATATTCCGTAGTCCGACTCTGTTGAGTCAAAGAAAACAATACACGTATGTTGTTTCACCATTGTTTAACAAGCTTTTTTCTCACGATTTAGCGTTCCATTGTGGTACCGAAATATGAATGTTACAATGATATTAATTGTACCCATTGTTTGCAAACTGGTGTAAAACCCAAAGTAATTTTACGGACCGTTCCAAGGCGGTACCTAAATATCCTTGATAAACACACCTAGTTTTTTCACATACAGTATATATGCACTGTGTTGTTTGTGGCGTTTTGTACTGTTGTTCCATGTTTCTTGCTTGTGATGTTTTTAGTTTTTGTGTTCGATGTCTTTGGCATTTATCCTGTGCCATTAAACGGGGCTTATGTTCAAACCTTTGGCTTTGAGCTTGTTTCTGTAGTTTTTCATATAAACATTGTTCGTGGAATCTTGTTTGTGGTCTTTAAATATTGAAATAGTACATAATAGTAGACATGTTGTTAATAAATCTAGTTTGAACCAAAGTAAATTACTGTTTCACTGACTGTTTAAAGGTGATAAACCAATCTGTATTGTTGTTTCACTGACTGTTCATTTATAATTCAATCTAGAAGTATGTGTGGTCTGTCTGTTTTACTCTCGTTAAGTTTAGGCATTGGCCTAATTAACTCTGTAAGCTATCCAGCCATGTTAGAAGACATCTTATGTATCTAAGGGGACTGTTTGTTCCTCGGGGAAATGTTTCTTGGACCTGACCTAATGCAAAGAATTTCTTTCTTTCATGCTGGTGTTATCAGCTTAAAGGCGATATCAATTTGAATTTAAAAGACGTCTACCCTGTCTGTATTGGTCGTGATGAGGCCATATTTCCACATCAAACTGAAAGATTAATAGAAAAGCTAGATGCACTGTATTAATCTAAAGTATATAAATAACCGTCCTCACATCGTTTTTGGTTGCAATGCATTCAGCTATTACCATATGTATCGGTCGGCACTTTGGATAATACAGTAATTTATTATTTAGTGCAAAAGTACACCATTTCCGATGAATATGTCGTGCAGAGACTGCCGAACATGCAAGGGTGTCTACTCTAGTTCTCATTTTGAGGAGAATCGATTGTTCTTTGACATGCCCAGTGTAAACCCCCGATGCATGGATAAAACAGATTTTACCAACATTGATTACTCTGAATGTATAGCACTCAATGCCAGCTTTTGTGAAAGATAGGTAAATATATTTCAAAAGCAAGAACTACACCAAAAGTCAAATTTGAATATATAAAATATAAATTTATTAACGGTCAGAAACAATATAACCGCCGGGGGGATGAAAACCTGCCCAAAGATGAATGAACTCTCAAAGTATAAATAATGTGAAACTCAAAGGATACGAAATGTTTGCTAAAATATGTGACGTTTTATCGATAGTTATTTTAGTGTACATTTACTCGAAATCATTTCAAATATTCTTATCTACACTCCCACCGAGTTTCTTTAGATAAATGAATAGCCTTTCAAGTGCACTCATGTTGCGATGAAAACATCATTTTCGGAATACCTCTGATAAAACATAGTGGACACTTGTGGTTTGTCAAAAACTTCCTGAAAAAAATAAAATCGATAAAACAAGTGACGTCATTGACGATGTCGATATGCAAAGAGCCGTATTTATACTATGTGGTTGCAGACAAGTTAAAATATAAAGCTTGTATATTTTAGTATTGCGGTATATCGATGTATGAACACATAAAATTTGTGCACGGAGTATGACATACTTTAAGAACTGATCAAGTGCAATACCTTTAATACTCTGAACTTCAACCATTAAATAATATACCATGTGAATATACTAGTTTTACACGCAATGGCGTAAAGTACATAATTATGTTGATTATAGGAATTAAGTGAATGCATTTTCATACATCACGATATAGTTTGTTCAGTTGATTCATCATTATAACGAGTTTGGAATAGCACCTCAGTTGAGAACACTAGGAAGTATATTGCATTTATGCATAAGTAAAGTTAAACAGTAAACAGTAAGTTATATACTACAGAAAAGGTTATCATGCAATATATAGACCCGTGACAAAGCAATACATGTGTTTCATTGTCATTTTGTAAACTTAAATACAGCAGTGACTGGTTCCTGATTTACCGTTTATTTCTTTGGTGCGACCGAAAGAAAAATCAAAGGGGTGTGGTCGAAATGTATTTTTTTTTTTGTTAAAAAGATATGTAAAATATTTGCAAAAATGTAAATAAATTAATTTTACTTAAAGTTTTCTGTTAAAAAAACATTTTATCAAATATGACGAATATTAATGAGAGTCACGGTACGTGTTCTATTCTTTGACAGGAACTAAATTCATATCATAAAAGAATTAATACTCGCCGTCTTAAGCACTATTCTTGACAAGTTTGATATATCGAGTTAAGTATTAGGTCTGCTAATTTGTCTTTGCCATTTAGTATAGGTTAGAGTTTATTAAGTAATTTCTTCATGAATAAGTAACCTAAGGAAGCGGAGCGCAGCGAAGCGAGCGTTTTTTTTATTCACGAAGAAATTACTTAATGAATTCTAACCGACTTAGTGTTAGCCCAAGCTTTAAAATAAAGCCGTATGCCTGACAAAAAGACCTCTCAGTCACTGTAAAATAGGTTGACGTCATTTAAATCAGCGTTGACACTGCAATTGCGCCTTTGTATATTCAAACAGACGGCATGATTAAGTGCGCATTCGCAGTTATAGCAATTTACTTATTCATGAAAAGATGTCTTCAGCAATAAGTAATGATTCTTCACATATAAGAAACTAAAAATTTTAAAAATCTAGCGCCCCTGATTGGCTGACAATGTAGGACAAACACTAGTGAACGTACGACACACCTTGGCGTTAATAGATACTTAATAAAATATCGAGCAATGAATATACTGAAGAAACAGTACACAAACATGTTCAGAGATGTTATATAACTTGAAAATCATGGTAAGTACGCTCAAATGATTATCATTTTAGTGAAATAAAAATTGCAATATCAGTAGCAATCCGATCACATTCGAAGCTTTACAACATGCATAAATATATTAATATCTATGTATTTATAATAAAAAAACAAAAACGTCTGGACTTGATTGCAAATATTGATTTAAATTAGATTCAACGCCACCTACCACCGGAAAACTTTTTCTGAGCCACATATAGCATTGAACTAGCAGATATGTAGAGGATATCGACGAACAGTCATTAGGAACATATATTATAAAGAAACTGATAGAGCTTTGATGATAATATCGATTCTTTATCTACTTTAAGGAAAATGTCAATCTCCTCAGTGCTTTTATTGAGCGGGGAAGGCTGTAAACATTATAATTAGTGTGCGGATATCTATAATAACTATATTTCATCAGACTTTGCCGTCATCAACAAAGACTTAGGAACTTAAACATCCCCTTCAACAAAGTATTAAAGTACGTTTGTTGCTGCTAGCAATGTGCTTTCTCTTTGCCTCAGACAAAGTCTGTGTATAACAGGATTTAAATCAGTGAGTGTTATAATTCCTACTCTAATGCTAGTTCAAGCAGACGGGAAGGCAGATATTTGACGGAATCCACGCCTGCGTTATATAAAGTTAACCATTTGCCGGAAAGAAAATGATGGAAGTATAATAAATAAACAATTTTGCAAATTCTTTTGGATCATTAAATTTGTTGAAACTTATACATAATTTATTCTTCAAAAAGTAATAGGAATTGATTCTAAACATGATCATTTTAAAGATCCGATAAGCATCTAAATGAAGTGAATTGTATAATTGATTTATCTTATATAGAAGCTAAGCCAAAGGTCGACTTATTTAATTGCCATTAACATAGACACTAATATCATGACGCGGGAAATTCTCACAATATCACTATAACCAGAAATCAGCACACTAAGATGTATACATTATGTTGTCAACAAGCATTACAAAATACACCGGAAGTAAATTTGAGACTACACAGAGATATTTGTAATGAGGTTCCACCAGTAAGCATCTTAACACTTTTTTCAGACATTTAATAGGACGAAAATTTCAAAATTATACCTCAGGTTTTGTGCAGCATTTTTCAAATGCACGCGTATAATACAAATAAGTATGCCTTGATAGGAAAAAAATGTTTACAATGTTAATTGGACTTGTGATCTATGACAAACTAAAACACGAGCGAAAGAGTGACAAAAAGCAATCCCGATTTGGTTGAAAACAATACCTATGTCACCCTACCACTATCACTCAGACATCTAATATAAAGCAAATGGTATACTCATCATTTGTGCAGCTAAATTAAAGATGCGTAGTATTATACGAAGACGTACGTCTTGATGTAAAAAATAAATATTGACAATGATAATTGGATTAGTGATCTATTGAAAAACGAGTGAAAACGTGACGGAAAGCAATGATCCCGTTTGGTGTAATAATATATATGTCAATAAAACATTTTCAACGTCCCGATACATAAAGCTTGTTCATACTCAAATGATTTATTATTGCAATAGTACGTTAACAATCAGCAATATACATGCACAAAAAATAATAATGAATGAATTGAGATGTAAGCTTTAAAGCTTTAACTTATCAATATTTATGCGAAAAGCTACAGAATCAAGCTTTCGGATTTAACTTATAATAAAAACGAAACTTTTGGGACGATACTTAAGTATGTATCACAGACATTTTTTGAAGGATGTTATTAAGAACAGACACAGACAAAATTAAAGTTTTGAAGATAACTGGCGACTTTTGATCGCACATCTGGATAGTGATATTTCAAATGCTCTTCAAACATTCTAGATCCAAGCGAACAGTTGACTGTTTGTCTATTGGGCATGCGATCAGGCCATCAAATATGTATTTAATACCGCATATATAACAGATACTTCTGAGAAAAGTTTGTAGTTTCTTATTCGTGCAACACTTCCGAGATTTTATATGCATGGTTTGAAAGATAACGATATGCTTATGCAGTTTTGTACAGTTTATTTCAAATAGCTACACCGATAAGGCGGGAGCTTATTCCTAATCATTCTATGAAAACGTTTTTCTCTTGCAATTTCATTTGATGTGCATCGGAAGAAAGGACCCAAAACATCAGCATGTCCTTGATAACAGCAAATGCATGGATTGTTCATAAACACTAGATGGAGTTCCTTTAGTATATAATATCCAAATAAAACAATCTAATAAGTACGTGCAGGCTACTTAAAGGATTCATTCACTATATCATTTATAGTGTAATTATCTCGCCAAATCAAAAATCGCAAAGAAATGATCGTATAAACTAATATTTGAGATCCTATCTTTTTTAAAAAGCTAGTCATCCTCACTCGTAAATTAATATCACTACACTATTATTTAGGAATCAGGTCTTTGAAAGCAGAGTAGAGACCACAGAGCTCGAATAGAGATTAAGGACATGAAAAAATGAAAATGAATTATTCTGTCCCGAATTGAGACGTATTTAATTCACAACACATTTTTAAAAATGTCTCCAAGTCAACATAATATATACGGCTTTCGAGTGCACATCACAATTTAAACTACGGATTGATATGCACATAACAGGTCGTTAGTCTAACTCGGCGTCCTTCGTGGGTTGTAAAAAGCAGAGAGATGGAGATGAAGTTAATTCATTTATCCTAGCATTTCGACATTAACGACACATTTGACTTAATGTGCATTATTTGTCTCAGAAACAAATTTATTTAGAAAGCACGCTAGGGGTATTGTAAAGTCAATTTCACACATAAAGCCTTCGGTCCTTGCTTCTTGTCAAGTGAGACTAAGTGCAATTATATTTGTAAGCTACCGAAGCATTGGATATATTTTATGTTTTGGAGTAGTCTTTGGTCCTCGGGGAAGTGTGGCTCGGACATCACCTAATGCAATGATTTTAAATTTCGATGTTATGATATTAGCTGAATTTGATATTAAATTGAATCTAAAATACTTTAACACTGTTTGCATTTGTTGTGATGATGATTTTTTTTCCAAACTTGATAATAGGAAATTGTTGATGCACCATTTTAATCTTGTATAAAAAATATATATGTAATACTCGCGTTACTACCAGTATGGTGTTATTTGATATATATCCGCTGTGTAGGCCATTTTTACGTATACCCGCATGTTTGGTGCCAAATTCTAAATCTTTAAGCAAATTATAAAGACATTACACAATTTACTATGCGCGATCCCACTTTCGCGTTTCAATGTTGTGGATGTCAAAGCCATTCATTATTTAGAATAAAGATGTCATGAAAGAACATGTTTTATTGCTACATTTTTACGCAGCAACAATAAAAGGCATGAATGGAAAGCTTCACAAAATAAGTGTGTTTTATATAACACTTGCAAAGGCTATTATTCTTAATGCACAGTGGTTACAATATTTAAACAAAAATGTGTTTATATACATAACATTAAGTGAAGCAAAAACTATAGGGATAACACTCTTAAAATATTTTATTCTTTTTAGTGCTGATAATGTAACAATTTAGTTTATTTAAAACATTTAAATATTATTGTAAATATTCATGTTAAACGTTTGTGATATACATTATGCTCTCCTTTCTTTTTGTATATGTTATCGACAGTTTGTTAGTTCATTTTCGTGCAAAGGGTTATTACATTAGTTTAATTAACCCTTACAAGAAAAACGTGAATTGTAAGTCTCAAAGTGCCATTTACCGGTTTATGTCATATTTATTTGCGGTAAAGTTTCCGTTTTAGTCAGTGCTCAATTCATCATTGCCTTGTTTTAAAGGCAACCACAGATTTGTTATGAGTTTTGAATATTTAAACGTTTCTTTCTAACAATACATGTTATAAATTCTTGCAATATATTACAATCAACGCGTGAGTAAATCGTTATCCAAAAAAAATTCTTACATTGCAGCTTCATCGCTAATCGGTGATTTATTGGAAAATTATCACAACCAATTTAAAATGATCAATTTTTACCAAAAAAAAACAAAAACGATTTGGTTATAACGCGCATCAAAGGAATTTTATGGGGGAAATATTATTACTATAAACTTGGTAATTGGATTTTACAAAATACCATCTTTAACATTATCACCAAACGGATTACATTATTGGTATACAAAGTTACAGATTTAAATGAAGATCACAAAAAGGTCTGTATCAGTTTGCATTATATTATTCTCGTTTTCCCGTGACAACCAATAACTTATAGGACATAGTAAATTGTTACGAATTACCAATTGACGAGAGCAAGAGCTTGTCGTAACATTAAAGCATTTATATCACTGCCATAACCACTATTCTCAATGAATCCATTGTCGTGAAACGAGAAGTAGGAGTTTCCGATATTGGCGCGACATGGCAAAGAATAGTTTTGCGCACGGAAGACAATTAGATCACGAGAAAGGCTCGGCGCGGTGGCAATGAGTGGCATGCCGACAACCAGAGTGGAAAGATTGGCATCGTTTCTGATGAAATTAATGGAAAATGTATTGTTACACGCCACTACATAGACGCTACTTAAAAGGAAATTACTGTATAAATAATTAAAGAATAAACTCTGGAAGTTGTTATAAACATCTGGACTTGTAAAGAAATGATGGAATATTTCTCTATTGTTTGATATTGTACTTTATCCCGGGACTTACAGTGCCGCTGACTCTAGATCTTATGATGGTATTTCCAGACTATATAAGCCATAGTTTGAACAAAATAGTGCCATTTCATTTGTGCAAGCAACATTTTGGGATATTATTTTAAGGTTTCTTCGGAATAAATATCGTAATTTCGTTTGATTTTAAAAAATTCAGGTGAGGACGTTAAAAGAAGCTAATTGACTTTTAAATTCATGCATTTTTAATGACACTGAATAATATAATTAGATAGTTCTGTCTAATGTATTCGTTTTGTCATTTGAAATATACTTTCGAACAGAATATGTTAAAAAGAATCGGAAAACCTGAATGTTTTAAAAGCAGTGCAAATATTTACTAAATGTCATGATATTCACGCAACACACTTCATTCGGATTTACTTATCTGTTACATAACTTCTTCATCAAGCACGTGTGGTTAGCAGAGGAAAATTACACCTTAATAATTATGAACTTATGTCTGAAACAGAAATTCAATGCGGAATATTAATTTTCTGGGAAGATTCGACCATGATGGATATATTTTTGCTTCGGAACCAGTCAGTAGTTGTTAATAATACCTGCAGTCCTTTACCAGGAATCTTAAACTATATCTACGGATTAAATAAATCAAACGAACAAGAGGCATTTGGTGATGATGAGGTTTCACCAGGAAGAATTGGGACAGGAATAGTTTTATTCTTTATTGCTGCCTTAACAGTTACCGGAAATATAATGGTATTCGCCGCTGTGATTTTCAACAAAAAATTACGGTCAGTTTCAAACTTATTTATTATGTCTCTAAGTATGGCCGATTTATTGCTAGGGACTGTGGTGATGATTCCTGCAACACTTAATGAAATATTTGGACGCTGGATACTGGCAAGTGGATTTTGTGTTGTCTGGGCGGGCTTCGATGTCATGCTCTGTAGTGCGTCAGTGTTAAACGTGTGCCTGATAAGCCTTGATCGATACATTGCTGTGATGTCACCTCTACGTTACAAGGTCATCGTGACCCACCGACGGGCGTTTGCTATGATAGCTGCTGCTTGGGCAATAGCGATTTGTGCGTCTTTCATTCCCTTGGGGACAGGTATTCACAATCCTGATTTACCAACTCTGACTGACCTAACATTTCTTACGGAAACACCTCAATGTCTTTTCATTCCAAGTTTAACATTTGTGCTAATAGCATCAACTGTGACTATATTGCTGCCGATAATTGTTGCATTCGTTCTATATTACCGGGTATCTAAGGAAGCGAAACGTCAAGCATGTTTCGTAGGAGTTCTTATTGCACCTAGCAACATGCTCCTAGGCGCAAAAGTAGCAAACAAACATATCAGAGAACCTTTCACCAGAAAAGCTACAATAACCCTCGGAATAATTGTGGGTGCATACGTTGTGACATGGGCTCCATTTTTGATTACAAATATATTAGAAGCCTTATGTAATTGTGTTCCTGCCAAACTATTTAGTGCTTTTGTGTGGCTAGGGTATTTTAACAGTCTCATAAATCCAATCATTTACCCTTTCTTTATGCGTGATTTTCGGAATGTTTATTTAACAGCGCTGTTTAAAGTTTGCCCGTGTTTGACATTTCTTCAAAAGTACAAACGTGACAGAGTCCTTTTCCAGAACTCGGTGGAGTTCGCAAAGCGTTCATCGGGACCCGTGGAAGATACACTTTAAACTTACAGGCGGATCAATCCGTCACCTCAACCGGAAATTAAACTTGTAAACGGCTTGGAACAAGCCAATACGCACTCACTTAACATTGTACTAAAACGGCGTATATAAAACTATCTTCTAGCGTTGATCCGATATTGAAAGTGTTAAAATAGAAACCACGAGTATCATTTCGCTTGGCTTATTCTCCATTGAATTAATCATGGTATGTATTGAACAAAAATGTTTTGGGATAAGTTGTTATAGTTATTTGCGTATTGAAGTAGAGTTCGATATTATTATATTACATTAGTCACTCCGACACAGGATTATGAAATTGCTTTGCAATTTTTCGTATAATTTTAATTCCCCGTATATTATGAACACTTGTCTTTCAAATATATTAATATTTTCATGCATATATTGATATTTAACTGTTACTAGTGTAATCTGTCACAGTTACACTTTTTCTAATAAAAGTATTAATACCATATATAGTATTACATTGTCACTGTTATAAACTTTGCTTCTTAAAATGAATACTCACCAATATCACTGAAATATAAATGTCAGAAACATATACAAGATAACGTATGGATGCATCATTATATATTTATAACCTTATAGAGCGACAAGTACTTTTGGCAATTTGCACACTTGTGTTTACACTTATAATTAGTATTAAAACTCATTGTTGATAGAACTATTTTTCGGACATATACACTGTAATAATGTTAGAATCATAATGAAAGCATATTTGAATTATTTCAAAAGTTAATGCGCTGCACTGGTATCTGATTTTCCCCTTTATTTTACTTGAAAATATTTTACTGTTTTAGATTAAATGTATGAATTTTCAATGTCGTGAAAAACAAATGTTTCAATAAATTAAATATTGTCTGTAATAATAGATTATTTAAACATTTAGGATTGCATTTTGGCAACATTGAAAGCAATTTAAGATTACAGGTTAGAAAACCTTGCGTTCTGACTTCGTGCTGTACTTAGTATCACGCTGTCTTTAAATAACAGCATAAACACCAGCCATAGAAAGGTCAAACTGCAAAAATTAGGATTGGCACAAAAGTTTGGTGTTAAGGCCATAATCATGATAATGTTACTTCTATTTCAGGAACGGTATGTGCACTTATCTGTTTTAACAATGACATCAATGGAAGGCATCGTTTTTTGATAACTCTTGTATTTGCAGAGATGTTATCATACGATCAGAATGTATTGATGACGGTGTGGTCTGAAGAATTTTAGCTGAACATCGATATGTATGACCTTCACCGTCCATTTTTGAATGCACGTTGTTAAACAAATGCTTTTAAACAGAACAAAGTTATTCATGTAACAACGATTGAGAATTGACTGGTATTAAATCATTAAATTATTCACACTGGTTCGATCTTGATTGATGTTCAATTTCGTGGGGAAGCCTAAGTACCCGTGATAACCGCCAACTGGACTCACAGACAGAATAAACAAGTTAATTAGAACAGTTTTGTTTCAAATTAATAATCAACATATTTTCCAAAAATGGGCTTAATTTCTTTATCAAAGTACATATCCTTCTGTTTGAAAGAAATTAACAACTTTCTTTCAGAAATTCTTTTAAGCAATAATTATTAATTTATTGAAAATGATTATTGGATTTTAAATAATAGTATAATAATGTTCTATGTTAGAACGGCAACAATTTGGGATTAAAATCTCGTCAGACTTATAGTGTATGAATGAAATCAGTATAATTTAGACCCCATTATTGCGTCATATAGTAATATAGTTCGTCTGAACCCGCCCTTTTTAAATTAATGACATATGAACGCTTTGACCCAGGGACGTTAAAATCAGTAAGCAGTTTTGTCAAGACCAGCTAATAAAATATATTGATTTTGAGGTCAATGACCAAAAAACAATGTCTTGGTTTCCCTGAGCTGAAAATCCGTTTTCACTTGCAAATTGAAGATATCTAGAGCGCAAGGACCTTAAACTATGTAAGCAGACTGGATTTGACAGGTTATGAACCCTTTTAAAATCAAGGTCAGTGTGTCAAGTTCTGAGCCTTGAGGTAACGTTGAGCTAAAAATCCGTTTTAAATAAATAGCTGTAGGAAACTCAATTCCGCGGACCGCAAATTTGTGTGGTATGTTAGACATGACCAGTACATGAGATCTAATGATTCTAAGGTATGTATGTCGACAGTCAAGTTTGTGGTGACCTTGTTCACATACTACATGTTCAGTAATGTCTAACTAACCTTGTGCCTCTTATTTGGGTTTACCAAATTTCGACTACTGGGTTTGTACCTGTAATTTTCATTGTATTATTGACTCAAGATTGATATTGCCTTGAACACACAAAAACTACTTTCACATGATTTCTGTTATTATGTTCCTATCTGATTATAGATGTTTTGCTTTATTACGAATTTTATTAACTATAACAACACAAACCAACGATGTTACTAGGGCAACATAAGCAAAATAACTACATACCAATTCACCCATGATTGCTACCAGTCTGTTGTTTTTAATATCTCTAACATGACCGATTGTGTATGAACACCATATTTTATTCTCTCAGCAAACACATTGATTATATAAATAGATTAAAAAACAAACAACATGGAAATGCCTAAAATATGTTATGGAATAAAATGCAATGTTATCGAGAGCGTATGACGATACGAAACAAATAACTCATTCAACACAAACAATAGGGTTCGGAGTACACACTGTTTTGTAACCAGGTTAACACGGTCAGAACAATCAATTAATACTTGAGAAACTATAATCATTCTAAAAGTCTATCATTTATCATCGTTGAGAACATGATCAATATAAAAACCGCGCTTAAAATATTTTTAGGTTTTTAATATTAAACTAATGTTAATTAAAAAAAGGATGGTTTAAAAACTGACATAAAGCCTCTCACACTGATGGTTGCCTGTTCCTTTCAGACACTCAATTACTGACAGCAATCTATTGAGGACATACACAAGCAACCGAAACATGAAGAAGGTTTATATAGAGTATACGACATTTAAATTACCGTCATTTTTTCAGACAGTTTTGCTCGGATATGACCGATTTTCACCAATTGTTATACCCCAAAACAGTATAATGCGACACACGTAAAACCATGATGCATGATGATCGCATAGTGAGATAGTGTAAGTGCGCAGATATTGACAAAAGTTACAGTGAACGTTTAAAGCGACAGAAAATTCATTTGTCTCACTTTTTTCATGTGGTTTGTGAATGGTTCTTTCAGGGTGACTAACACAATGACTGTATGTAGACAAAAGGATCACTTGATTTATCCTCAGAGCTAGCTTATTACTCAGGGCCCCAGTTTCTCGAAACTTCGTTAGTCTCTTATAACAGGATTAAGCTAAACCCACTATTTTTGTCTTTCAATATTTTGCGTTTTATAGACTCCTTTAAAAGTTTTAATACTTTAGATAAAAGTTATCGTTACGATTATCGCAATACACCATTTTTCATAAAAAAATCACTATAACTATGTATTGTGGCTTATTGAAATAAGCAGCTTAAGCCTTTTAAGCTTAAGAAGTTTCAAGAAATTGGGGCCTGAAGAACCGCTTATTTCTTTATCAATATTCTAATGGCAATGTAATTTTATAGTACATACCTATTACATGTAAGTAAGAACTGCCGATATTTTTTAAGTCCGCCAGCGAAAGTGTCAAACTTTGCATAGTGGCGTCAGAAAATGTTGATTGCATGTTTTGGTAGCCGAAACCCTCTAACACAAGAATCCAATTGATGTTCCAGCGCCACCCTTGGTGAACACGAGATATAATGGCGGCGTCCTTGACGACCGCCACTATAAAATACGAAAACATGTGTGCAGAACAGTTGCTATTCATTTATCTATTTAAAGATGCACACTTAGTCCCATATAAAATGTACCTTTTTTTAATTTACCAACACGGATATGGAAAACAATAGTTTTTATGAATACTACGATATTTCTACCTGATGAGGCGATAGTTGATTGCTGTAAACTTTTAAGAACCAACCGGTCATTTAATATTTGTGCGTTTTCAGCTATAAAATACACGGTTACAATCGTGTTATCAGTTTTAATACTTTCCATAAATGTATTATTTAGTAAGTTGTTAAAGGTTTATCACTCAAAAATTATGTTTTTTAAACATGTGTATGAATTGATTTTAAACACGAGTTACACTTATGTTTTAAAATAAAGGTAATGTGTAATTGTATATGCAAATTTATTTTATTTGAATATGTAAGTAAATTTATATAACGTAAGATTACTAATATATTTATATATATATGGTAATTGCGCCATATCTTACTTGCTGCTTGATCAATTCGTGAGATAGTCAAGCCTCTATTTAAAATGTCATTGAAGTGACTGTTTTGTTAATTCAGGTATGTTCACGATACCGACTCTGTTGGAACTGATATATTGTATTTTTCTACATTATTTCGTGTCAATCGATAATTAAAGTTTCAAACAGATAAAGAACAAGTATCATGACAATTTAAAACTTTTAACCAATACTAATCAAGATTAGAAAAAAACCAACAGAAGAAAACAGTTCAAGTTACTTGACGCCACTGTTTGCTTAAAGAAGCACTCTCATTCCCACGTAAGATTTACCACAATTAAAACTTTTGTTTTCATATTCCAACAAGGATGAATAAATGTTGAAAACAATGGTTCTTATGAAAGATACATAGCATAATTTGAAAGGAATGTGCATAAAACACGAAATTTCTATGTTATGAAACTATAGTATATCACAGTAAATCTTTTAGCATTCACCAATCATTTAATATTTTTGCATTTTCAGGTATAACATACACGGTTACAATCTTGTTCTGAGTAATTAATAGTTTCCATAAATGCATTTCTTAGTAAGTAGTTAAAGGGTAATCACTCAAAAATTATATTTGTTTTACTTGTGTATGTATTGATTTTCAACAAGAGTGTCACTTTAATTATCAGGTCATAATATCTGCAAATATAGCGATTTTGTATTTAGAAGTGACGGTGCTATTGCCTTTAAGATTAGGCAATTTATATGTAAAGACAGCATACAAATAGCCGTAATGAAGAACAACTTACCTTTAGACAAGAATATGTCTTGCTATCACATGTAGCGGAAAGCTTCTTAAATGAACGTCGAACCATCAATTAACGGTTTTTTACAAGCAAACCTGTTACACCAAATTGAACAATTCGTCGAAAATATAAATAAATTCTCTAAGGGTCATATGAACATCCAAATTACATGTAAAGCCAATGCAATTACTGTCTTCCCTCCAATAAATTGCCTTCATACTAAGTATTTCCCCCAAAAGACTTGCCTGTGTCTAAATCGTTCATTGTCACCCTTGACTAAATAATGTCGCTAACATGTTGTCATTTCGATTACTTGAATCAAACTGGACTTAACAGTCCAAACGGTGGGACAGTCATTTTACTGGGATTTTGTGTCCAGGACATTATGGTATCCCGATCCACATACTATCCGAAGAAAGTGGAACGTAAGATTAGAGCAAAGGACTCATTCACTTTTTCACGTGTTGTGTACTTCTGTTGGACTATTGGTCAAAGCTTATTACTCTCTTTGCTTGAGAAAATATGTGGTCTAACGGACTTTTTACGGTGGTGTTCGTACGCTTGTGTCTCTCATATTTTGTGCCATTAAACACGGTTTATGTTTGAGTGTTTTACTACTGGACATGCACCTGCAGTTGTCATTGTATTATTGAACGAAACTAATCATCGGCGGATGTGTTAAGTCTAGCATCAATACTGAATACGCCTACTAGCATCGGCGTCGGCGGTAATTTATTTTCAAGAATTATTAAGAAATATTCTCCAAAAAAACCCACAACAGGCATATATCAGGAAGTGCAAGCTGCATGGAAGGGAAAATACATTCTGCAAGGGAGATCGCAAGAACACACTGATTAAAAACATAACAGTCTTTATGTTATTGAGTGTTTATTGCCAGTAATGATAAGAGTAATACTGTCAACGCGATGGAAGGTTTTTCATTTAAACATGATAAATCATAAATACATAGCTTCCATATAATCTAGGTCACATGGTCTAAAAGATGGTAAAGTTTATAAAATCAATATTTAAGCGAAAAGCCTCGAATTTATCGACCGTGCCAAGGCGGTTTTCCAAACAATAACCACTGCCGAGATTTTGATATTTCTTTAATGTGTGTGGTCTTGGGGCGTTGTTTCTTTTGTATAGTTTGTAGACCCGAGTGCGTTAAGATCGTAGCTAAATTGTAGTCTACTGGGCGTGTCCCTATTGTTTTCGTTTTTTTAATAATATTTTATATATCTAGAATAATGTTTTTAAACTATATTGGGATGTATGTTTTGCTTGTTATAATGATACGTAAACACAGTCAGAAAATCCCCACGCTTCATCTAGGTCCGCTTGCTTCTCTACAAGTTCCAAATAATGTATGTTGATTGTGATGGAATGGTTTATGTCCCCGATGACAAGAGCTCTTTCTGCTTCCTTGATTAATATGACGCAATAAAATACAGGCAATAAACTGAAACTTAATAGTGTTTTGCAGTTTCCCATTATGAAGCTGTCATAATACATACAATAACATATATCGATTACTTATTCTTTTTTGTTCAGATAATGGCACTGAACGAAGTTTGACACGAATCATTAAATATATGTGTGTCTTCAGTCAAACAATAACACACAATACAACAAAACCGAAAATTGTTCACTGCAATAAAAACTCTTCTGTTAAGCGTCAATATTACATCTAGATCGATATGGCATTTCCTCCCTTATGTGTAGGCAATATATTCTAAACATTCTGTATTATATATTTATTCTGCTCCATTAAGATCATAAAATAGGACTTATGTTTTTTGCTTTAGCCGTTATAACAGGCGCTGCTAATATTTATATTGTGAAATGACTTTGAGCTTGGATTATTTGTGTGCAATTTATTCTCCCCTGTTAGACGGTCTCAGTCAATTTATACAACAACAAAAAAGCAGATAAGATGTGACCTTTTCAAAACAAGCTAAGGTCACATTCGGTAAAATGGCTAGCGGAAGGAAGGTACGGAAGCATAAAAATGTCACATAATGAATAGATCTGTACTAGTCCCAATGCACCGAGCTAGGAAAGGTTTGTGTGATGAAAATTTCCGCTATTTCACTAAAGAAAGAGAACAAAAGATTGTGTGACAATGTTGCTGAAATCAACACAGTCATATCTTTGACATCTTGATTAGTCCTGGTATCTATTCTCATAATCTTCTTTTGAAAAGAGGAATTGTTTAACTATCATAAGTATGTGGCAACTGTTCATTTGCGTAACAAATAGATGCAATATCGGCGAATAGAGGTATTTTGCCTTTATTGTATTTGGCACCATAGACATTAATAACCATGATGCTGTTTACAGGTGGTGAATAGTCAGGCCGGAATCCGTTAAAACTGAAATACTTCACCAAATCTGGTAAATCTGACTATTATGGGGCTATTCACACATTATTAATCGTTTATCGGTGAAGAAGTTAGCGTTAGAGCACGAAGGAATCAATGAGTCCAAAGGTCAGATGGTATATAAATGTCATTTAGTGCATTCAGGTTTTACAGCCCTAATTAATGACTCGATGACAGCCACTCATATTGCAGAAACCTCATCAGGTGAGTTCAAATGATGCAGCAAAAGATTTATTCTAAAAACAACATTATACGAATAATTTAACGATAAATAAAAGATTACGAAATACGGGAAACGCCTCCTGAAAAACCAAACCAAACGAACTTGCGTTCTTGAAATGCGGCGGTCGCACATGGCTAATTATGGACACCGTTGGAGATCAGACAAAGCTACGCCACGAAAAGTGAAAAAGTCGGAGAAATATCGTCAATGATCTCGAATGTCCTACATAGACTACATCGTATACGTTTGTAAAAGTGTCATATCGATCGGGAACGGTCCGAAGAGGTCGGCCAGTCCGGTCGGATAGGTGCGGCCAATATCATTCGGGAAACTCAGCAGATTTTGTCTAGTCGGATTACAATCATGACTTTCTGGTGAATCGGATCAAAATCGTATGTGAAACAGGTATGATATGGCAAAACATTGCCGATACTGCACCGGGGCGCTATCGGGACAGATGCGTTGTTTTTTAACTTGCAATAGATACTTATCAGATCAGAATAGGATTTAGAACGGGACGAATTGGTATGGAAACGGCCGAATATTAACGCTTCCTGAACACTATCTGATTGTTTTCATGATAAATTAAAGTAAATCCATTTTTTAAATTTCTTATTTTAAACGTATTTTCATATTTGAGTACTGTCGGCAAGTCAACTATATTAACTCACAAAATTGCAAAGGTTTAGGCCTGAATGAAACTGAAAAAAGAATTTAAAAAAAGTTTATCACTTTTTCGGAATAACAATGCATGCATAAATATGTTTCGTTGGGTTCTAACATGAGCGTTGGCTGCTTTTATGTAAGCGTTTAACATTCAAGGTTAAATCAGAAAGACCCTTCTAAAGTGTATACATACAAGTATCAGGATAAAAGACTATAAAAGACTATACTATTCTGTTTGATTTAGACTGTCTGTTAACAGTATTATTTTTAATGCAACATTACCAACTCCTGGAGAGGATTAGATGCACAATCGGTATGATGCATCATAATTCAAAGTTCTCATTTTATTAATATATGTGTCGAAATTGATTAAGACCGTAGATTACCGTCAAAATGTTTACTTCAGTCATGACCAAAATTGATCCGCTTTAAAGTTCAAAATAAATTTCTTCAATGAGAGTAACTTATACGACATTGATGATAACACTCGCAGCTTTATGTAATGTGCTATTCTGAAATCGCTAGGTTATAGTTTGTAATTGCACTAACAAGTTGACAAATGAGCTCAATTGGTACCTAGTAATTACTTAATTGTTATTTAATCGACGGTGGTAGGTTCTAGCATTTCAGCCGGCGCATTTTTCTTCGTAATTATTTTAGATCGGTTAGGTTCTTTATTTTCTTTTTCAAATGTCGTCTTTATAAGAAACGCGCGCGGGACTTTATCAGAAAAAAATAAAAAAAAAACATTTTGTATCATGTCATATTAAGTAAGTGATAAAATGACACTTATTGCATGGCTTTATAAATAAACAAAATAAAGAATTTAATTATTTAAAGTTTAAACTCTGTAAGTTTTTTCGAAAACCTACAAGCACATTTATGAAAATTGTCAACAAAACATTACTCTATTAATCGAAACCGGCAAAACCCCGTCGACCATCGTCGATTATCAGCCAGCGAGGGCAATTAATCGACTTTTGCCACCAGTGATTTGCACATAACCAAGAGGGACAAATCGGTCTAAAAAGTCCTACATACTAAAAACATCAATCTCTTAAATTTAAGACCACAGACAGCATAATTTTTAAAAATAAATTAAGAAACCCATATATTTGAAAACTCAAAACATGCTTATTGATGTCTTATATGTTAAATTATTCGAACAGAAATTATTTGTTAAGTAATTATACACTTTGAAAATACTAATATAACCCCAAAACACGAAAATCTTGAAAACTTTACCAGCAAAACTTTAATATTTCTCCCGGAATCTTACTTTAATACTGTCGTCATGAGCATTGCAGTTCCAATGCCTTTTATCAAGCTATGTTTTCTGCCTAGCACACTACTTGTCATCTTGCGATATGCCTAATGAACACCAAATATGTCTGTTAGTATATAGCTTGTTTCTGTAGTTTTTCATATATTGGTATTCAAACATAATCTCTGTTTATGGGCACAAGACAAGGACCAAGACGACAATGAATACATAAATACAAAAAAAAAAACAAAAAAAAAACATACCTTAACCTAAATTGCTTTACTGTTAAATGATGGGATTACTGCCTTGGAACGGTTGGTTGGCTATGATCATTTTCCAATAAATCAAGCCCACTGTAGTTTGATTGGTTGGATTTGATCCTTTCTTTGATCCATCAATATCATTCATACGTATACACTTGTAACATTCAAACAGATTAACTAAATTTTTCACAAGAAACCCAACAAGACGAGAAGAGCATCTCTTCGAAACAGTAGGCATACGTCAGATGTATTGATCGATAGGAATTAATTAAGACGACTTTATGATGACAGTTGTTCAATATTCATAATCAATGGCTTCGTTTTGTAGTTTGTCTGATCATTGTGTTTTTGTTTTGTATAATCGTCTGTTAATCAAGATATTTATTTTATTTTATTCAGTGAAACCAGTTTCAACATTCTCTTACTGCCAAACACCCATTAATATATATAAGTATAGTTAACGAAAATGTATTTTTGATATTTACTTATAAATTGTGTTATAATATTGTAAAACAAACAACGGAGATTAACCAAGTAATGAAAAAACACTCTCGTAGTTTATTGATCACAAAGATGGAACATCAAAATACAATCTAACAAGAAACCCACAAGACAACACACACACTAGACACAAATATCAATGAATAAACTCATGCTGTGGACATTCCGTGACAAACACTTTTGGGCTAAACTTGTTTGTTTTTTTTTGTTGTTTTTTTTCAAAATCATAAAACTTACGTTTTCTTAATAATCATGACCGATTTTTATATCAGTGAGGTAAAAGCTCGTTATTGCTCATTACTTACACACGGGTACGAAATACGGAGCGATTCATTACCACAGGCTCGGCATAACGGTTATTTCATTAAGTAATAAATACCTTAAAAGGAAACATATCGGTTATCCCGATCGATTCATGTAATGGTTATTCTGTTATGGAAACAGCATCCATTCACTTGTATAAAAGGTTAAACTCCAGTCTGCAATGCTCGAAATTAATGTGCTTTTGCAATCAAAAACGTCCATGTTTGTTGTTCAATTATGTTGTAAATATTCCAAGAGTAAACAAATCAGTTATGTAGCCACCTAAATTTTAGAACAACGGAGACAATATAATTTCTGGTGCACTAAAAGTACTATTTTTTATGTATTTGTTAAAGAAACGGTAAAGCACTGTAAAATACATTTCACGAACACGACTTGACTTGTTAAAATATTTAAAGATACAAGGTTTTACGCATTTAAACCAATACAATACATTGTGAAATAACTTGGTGATACGCCAGAAACGCCAGAATAGCAAAAATCATACTTCGATACATTGATTATGTCATTCTGTTCTCTTATGCAATTTTTCTTGTCTTTGTTATTCTGTTTAAAATTTCATTTGCTTTTGAATGTACGTGCTTCCAAACTTGTTAGGAATGTCATTTTCAAATTATTTTGAAGGACGTCAGAGAAAGCAAAATAGGTTACAGTAAGCGCTCTGCGGATATTGTTAACAATATACACATCTTACTTTTAAGTCGGAAGAAATGAGCGGAATATTAATCCTTGATATATTTACATTTAGTTTTTATTAAGGTTCTTAGTTATCTGAAAATGTTAGCATTTAAATTAAGGGTATACAAAAAAGTAGACAACTCATAAAAAAGCAGAGCTAAAGGAATAGTCTGCTCAACACATTATATGACAAATTTCAATATGAGCGCTAGTTAGCCATCTTGAAAACGATTGGTGGGAAAACTTTTATATTACGGACACCTACAATAGGCAGAAATAAAGTATTCTAAGTGGATCCATATTCTTCCACAACTAGGCTTGGTTCTTACCGTTCCTATGAAGTTTCAACAGAATCCCTCAAGCAGATTTCGATATTTTGCGGGACAATATGGCCGCCAATTTACCTTTTGAAGATACAACATAAGTATCTATAAATTAAAGTACCAGTTGATAGTCGTAACGAAATAAATAACAATCAAACAGCAGATGTAACGGCTTAGATATGTATATGTCATTTTCGCCATCAGAGGTTTGATAATGATAAAACTAACGCAAAGCATCATCTGGTGAACGGGAATGGTATAAGTAAGCATCGCGTCTTAATATTTCAATGAATGCGATTGAAAAACCCTTTATGTCATAAACACCCAAGGTAGGAATATAATCCTTGCGATCATGTTCTAGCCATTTCGTGCAGACAAGAATATTTATGTGTACCATGTGCTGAAATCAACACGTATCTAAGAAATCTTAATTAGTGCTAGTATCATGTATTAGAATATTCTGTGGTAAGAGGGATTGCTTACTATGATAATGGCGTGGATTTTGTTTTCATTTGTAGAACAAATCGATGCAGTGTTGGCTAAAACAAGCCTTTATCATTATTGGTATTGTATACATTTCTAAACATGATGTAGAAGCAACGGTGTATAGGCAAGTTCTGAAAATACCAGTACGTTCAACTGTAACGACATAATCCATACATCCTATATTCTGATTTATCTTCAATACTTAATTTGTCATAAAAATGCCTATGTTATTTCCTGTTGAATGTCTAGTAGTTAGTTTCTCCTTTTGTTAATGTAATATGAAAGCTGTACTTTATCCGACAGCTGTAAGCACAACACCGACAACATTTTCTATTGTAAGGTTTTTTTTATAGGCAAACATTAAGCCAGGTTTGATTGTCATTTATTTTTTGCATAGTGATTTAATGAACGATGCAGGTGTAAGCCTGAAAAATAACGAAGGATTCCATGATTCGAAGTTTGCAATGGCATATAAAATGGCGTCATCCAATTGGAATGCAGAAATTTCATCAGGTGCGTTAGAATATCTATATGACTAATTGGATATATATCAGTAGCATCACTACACGAATATTGCAGAAATATATAAAACGAGAAGAAATGAAAATAATAACCTCATCGCATTCCTATATGTACTAAATGCAGCGGGCTTCTATTAACTACAGAGTAAATCTAATTTAGAAAGGACAAATTTCCGTGTTCTTATTAAGAATTGATATGAAAATTACCACATTGTCTGTAAGAAACTACTGGAATCACTAAATTTCTCGTTTGCTTCTGAATTAAACTGAAAAAGAGAGGTCTGAATACACTAATCCGGAATAATGATGTATGCAGGAATATGATTTGTTGAATTATAAATAGTGATTCATACCAGTGTTTGCATGGCTTGGTGTAATCCTATACAATATCTAATATAAACAAACAAAAAGGTTCCAAAGAATGATCATTTTAACATACAAATATCAAATTGTTCGTAAATAGCAGTAAGTATCAAAATGTTCGTAAATAGCAGTATCTGCTCAAGTCAGTATTTGTTTATTGTCGGATTCCATATATAAAATTTGAAACATAAGGTATGTATAGCTTTTTACCGACATAACTTTTTAACTGCTGTATGTATACTGTTTATATACAGAAATGAAAATGCAACATTGTCTGACTAAGATGTGTACCACGATCGTTTCAATTTTTTTTGTAGTTTCATCTTATTGCATAATATGTATCAAGGTTCATTATGACTGATTGAGAGAAAGCTATATATTAATTCCATCGCATTTACTTTAATCATGACCGCAATTGATCCGCTGTCAAGATCAGAATTAATGTCTTAAAGGCTAAATTGTATGACATAATTACATTAATCAGCCAGAACACTAGGACATTAAGCAATTAATGATAACACTTCCAGCGTTGATGGTACGTGATTGTGATAAATGGCAATGATTATAGATTGTTTGAACACTATCAATATGACAAGCTTACTTGGTACAAAGCCCACGTGCTTAACAAACCAACGTTCAATGGATCACGCAAGGCGCATTTATTTCTGACATGTTAACTGTTATAAAAAAAACAGTGAAAACTACAGTGATAGCCCAGTAGTCGAAATTCATTCCAGTTTAGGGGCATAGGGCAAGGGCCCAAACGACAATTAACTATAGACACAAACATATTATCATCACATACACAACTTAAGACACCACAAACAAACCATACCCTCATCAAAATTGCTTTACCGTTAAATGATGTGATTACCGTCTTGGAACAGTCAGTGAAACAAGAGTCTAATGGGAACTTAAAGTAGTTAGAATGGCCATAAGCTCACACTTGTATGTTTATGAGCTGTAGCAATAATTCGTCCATATTATTGACATTGGAAACTGAATTATATTGCTTCTTGTTCAAATAAGAATGTTTAAGAAGGCGGCTGATATCTGCCGTCTCCTCTGGTGCGTTGGAGTCCCACTTTTTTGACAATACACCAACTTGGCAAACACTGTACTTGGGGGGGGGGGGGGTCAACAACAACATTTGCTATACAAATGAGGTTTGGAACCTTTACATTTTCAAATGCGTCAGAACTTCAATTGACACTAAGTTGTACTTTTGGCGCACAGAAAATTGCGTGTTTGTGCCTTCATGTGTTTTGCGTGTTGGCCACGGCCAAAATGTATCCGACCAGTGGGTCTGGCCTGCATGTGACACGCCATCTTCCAATTGGGAACATATGACAATTTATTTTCAATTTTTAAATGAATGACCAAGTTACATCCAGGACATGCCAGAAAACAAAGCCCATTAATCAATAACCATGAAGCGTGCTCTTGACGTTATACGCAACATGCTGTCTTCTCATGTTAAACATTTGCGCCAAATTATATAAATAACCCCATTACTTTACTTTGTTACAGACCTAACAAAGTTCAATTACACGGCATATTTACCAATGTCGCTAGAGTGTATCCTTGAACTTTTACCTACATACCTGGGTTTTGAGTTATTTTGAAATATGCCAATGCATTAAGTTATTACTCGGACAAGCCATACTACAAGGAATATCGACCAATGACCCGTCTGTGTGACCGTGACATTGAGGTACAGACATGGGTAATTCACTTTAAACGCCTTCCTAACATATTTGTGAAGTCATTTAATCTCCCATTGTTTAACAAATTTGCAACACGGACAAACCATTATCAGACGAAACGAAGGCCGTCTGGACAGACGCCTGGGGGATAAACGCACGCACATACATAAAACAGCAAATGCTACCACAAGCAGTTTGACAGAACTGTTTTTAATTATACCTAGGTCATTCGATGTGTACCAGACAATTCTACGTAAGGCGACTGTTCTTTTCTTAACTCAAGAGTATACAGTATGGATTCAGTCATCGAATTAGCCAAGTCCTATGCCCGAGGCCTGCATTTTTTGTCTCGGACCGGTTATTTTCCTAGGTTGGCAGTCCCGGCGGGCCTGTGTATTTTGAATCGACAATCATAAATAACTGCAAAAACAATAAATAAAAACATGTAAAATTTAACTCGGAATTCTGCTCGGCAAACATTTATAAAGTTATTTAGACGCTTGCATGAATTATGTAGGCGAATTAAACCCCAGCAGTTTCAGACTGGTGTACAAATGTCGATGCAAAAGATCGTTTCAATGAAGCGGTCTGTTTTAGTTTATTTCAAATTATAAAGACACGTGAAAAATGTCAAAATTAATAACAAACGCTCTTCAAATCTTAACTTTAACTAATCGACTTTTTCATGGTTAGTATTTTGGTAAGTAAATAACACTTTGGGTCATTTCAATTTTCCAAAGTTGTGTTTTATTGCATTTTTTTGGCCCCTTTCTTAGCTTTACGCAGCTCCATTGATATTCGCATTCTCGGTCCATTTGCTCTTTGTGGAAAGTTAATTCTGACAAACATTCTTTTTTGACTAGAAGAATCGACACTTTCGTAGCCACTGATATTATATGGCTCGCCTTGATCAGCCGCCAGATTGTGGTCATTTTCTAATAAAGCCTACTGTGCTGTGTTTGCCTTCTTTTTCTGGCGATAACTTTTCAAATATTCTTTATTCCTCTGATTACGCTCTTCTTCTTTTTTTGAAAGCTGACTATTTGGGACATATGTGTTTCTTTTTCTTTCCCTTTCCTTAGCAAGGTACTGTTTATTATTTTTCTCCTTTAATCTCTGCCTGTAGGCTTTTTGTATTTCTGCTCTTGACTTTGCCATATCTGCAATGTAAATATAAAAATAAGTGATTGAAACATTTTGAAATGTTCGTTACCTTTACTTGATATGTTCGTTAACGTATATTAGGTTACATACCTTTAGCGATATGAAATATAAACATTGAAATGCATTTTTTGTTGGCAAGTATTTATGCAAAAAAATGACTAATAAAGTGCTTCACAAATTATGTACATGAAATTAAACGAGGGTCAGGAAATTATAAAGCACATGTTCGATATCATTGTTTTAACAAACGGCATTTTCAAAGGTTTGAGTAGTACTTATGACAATTTTTAACAAAACAGTTTTATTTTTATGGCAGTTTTTCGCACAATTAGACATTCATTTATAAACAGAAAAGTATTATCAAAGTGACATGTTCGTTACCGTTCGGTAACAAATATGTCTTAACTTGTGTGGCTATAGACAACTGTATGCATACATTTGGAAACGTTAAGCATGTATACATTATAAATTATTAATGTTACGCATTTTATAAATTATTCACCAAACATTTCAGTAGTATACGGATAATGATATATGAATTCAAAAAGACGCAACTTTTCCTGCAATTCTTGAACCGCTTCCTTTTTAATCTACTATGCCGCGCCAAAATCCACCATATTTGTTAGTGACATCAACAGTGCAATTTACGTCATATAATTAGATGACGACAGAGAAATATTGGCCGAATCAGCACGCGCTGAGCTTAGTTTTAAAATTTCGGTATCGAATCGTTCAGTAACGGAATATTACAATTCATAGAAATTCTACCTGTATCTCAAAAGCAGCCCTTTCTGAAAATTATGTTGTGACCAATTTACACCTAAATGTTGTACCTGAGGTATAAATCACCCACGAAACCAGCTTATTTAAATATAATATTTTGTTAGGGGTCACGAACATGTCTTTAACAGGTCGAATCATCCACATAGTCGGTTTCTAACATTTACAGCGCCTACATAGACTATCAATTATCGTTAAACATACATTCAAAGCACAAACCACTGTTGTTAGCGTCTTAAGATATGTTTACCTGATTAAAAATCAGCAGTATTTCGAACTTTATTTTCATTTTTTTGTTTGGTAACGAACATGTTTTTCAAAATGAATGAGTTTTTCAGTCATAGGAAAACAAATGTGGTGTCTTTAAAAACGGCTACACAGACAAATGGTATTATGAAATTATATTCACTGAACCTTCTACCTTGAAATAAAGTAAATAACTCATTTTTGTGTATATATATAAACAATAAAGATAATTTTACAATCTTAATTGGCGACAGTAACGAACATATCAAATCACTCCTTTGGAACTTTTTCGTGGAATAGACACTTATGCAGAAACCTGAACTATTACAACATAGACAACTTAGGGCTATATGTATAGGCATTATCCAGATCTAACAAATGCTTGAATAAACGTCATAAATTAGCAGCGACAGTGATGCACCTGCTTATTGAGAATGCGTGTATATGTCTTTGGCGTTTACCCAGTTCCATTAAACGAAGTTTGTTTAAACTTTTAGCTATTGAGCTTGTTTCTGTAGTTTTTCACATCAGTATTGTAAACCTGGACAGACACGTTCAAGTCAGGGTAGTGTCAGTGAAGCCATTAATGCTTCAGCAAAGAAAGGAATATAAACAGAAACGCATTTGGACATTCCAAACGATACAGCTTAGTGTTTACAAACGGCTTAGATAAGATTCTGACAAAAACAATGTGTTGTCAAGATACCAAAAAATGTATCGTAAGTCAGATCTGTTAGCATCTTCTCCCTTGGTAAAGTTCACAGATAATTTTAAACATTATGGAATTAGGCAGCACATTGATAGGAGAGTTCATAAACCAAAATCGGAAATTTCTGCTGCTTTATCTCCCAGATGCACCAAGGAAGGCTGCCGAATTTCTGAACAATCTGCATAAGGCCGAGTATGATAAGTAGGTCATTAATTTTCGTACAGCCCATGCACATGCAAAATGTCATATCAATTCCAGACTCATACCACCATTTGCCATTTTGGAGACGTTACTGTAACAATACATGGTTATCTACAAATATAAGAACGGTAAATTCAAGGATAATCGACGACTCCTTCCTGCACAATGGTTGTGCCACTTTTGTATCTAGTTAAGATATCTACCAGCATGTACATGGAGTTTTCAACAGTCTTGAAATAGATAATATGATGAAGAACAAGTTAGTCGGATTCACAATTTACGGTGCATCAAACATGCAAGGTATTTAAACTATTGCTAAAATATAGCGCTCTATTTGAAATTAGTTTTATAAAGTGAAGGAAGAAATCAATATAATACATATAATGAAGGTATCGTTTGAATTTTATTTCAATGTATAGTTGGAGATTATACAGTTTTTCGTCTGACTAATGTATTGTTTTTCTGACATATGTCAGCCTCACACTACCTAACCATAGACTTGAACTGTCTTTCAAGGATGCAAACAAAACATCATCATCAAAGATCTTTGGTAAATGCACAACCCTCATAATAAAGCTTTTCTACATGTTAACAAAAAGTCCATAGCAAAAGAAGTTTGAAAAATGCATTTCGGATGCTTGGCATGAAATGTATCCTGCCAAGACGTATTGGTGGTACGTGGTGGTCGCGCATGTTCAACAGCATTTATTATGAGTGGACATGTACAAACAAACTTTCAAGTAATATGTATGAAATAACTTTACATTTCAGGTCATAGAAAGAGATTTCATTGTCAAATCCTCAAACAAAAATGAACGAATCTACATTACTCATTGACAGGATGAAAGTGTCAGTGAAATCGGTGTTGTAGCTGCACCAGATATGGAACTGCATCAGACTATAAAGCTTAAATTTAGTTGCAAGAAACAGGATAAAAAGATTGGTGCCCTTGTTGATGCAAAAGTGACATAATCGTTTCCCGACAACCTGACTACACTGTTTAAGACTGATGAAGTTGAAAGTTTTGAATGAGCCTTTATGAAACAGTCTGTCGTTGTTGTGTTGTTGTTTTTTTACTTTGGTTTGTTCTGTTTCAGGTTTGAATTGTTTCAGCCCAATGTGTCAAGTTATATTCTCATTTCGTTGACAATTATTGTTTTTTGTTGTTGTTTTTTCTGACAAACCTCCATCACACATTTTCATTATAAATGATAGATTTTACAATATTTTATTTGTTCAATACTTGGAAAACTACAGAAACAAGCCAAGTAGCCAAACATAAACCCAATTTAATGGCAGAGGGTAAACGCCAAAGACAAAGAACAGAAAAACAACCAGAAACATGGAACAACAGCACAAAACTCCATAAACAGCACAGTGCATATACAATACTAGGTATGCTTATTAAGTATTTCCTTTGACTTCAGTAACGCCACTAGTACTGACCATATTTGTGTTACTTTAACTAACTATCATAATTATGATATTTGTTAACTTTGTTTAGTTACAGTATTAACCGTTGAAACAGATACATTTTAACTTGCTTTCACAGACTGACTTTGGTGTTGACCAGGTGCACACAACATTCACACTTTAAAGATGTTTCTGTTGTTGAAGATTAAGATGATTGAAAGCTTCTAAAAGGCCTAGTTCTTTTTTTAACACTTTTGTGTTTAGGTTTCCCGCGAGATTAGGGTGTGAGCTCCAGTAGAAGGAGATATTTCGAGACATGTGGAATGAGGATATCCCCAACAATTTGAAGATCATCGAGTTGTTGTATGCCCTCCCCTTTACATCTGTACGTAACGAAACTGCTTTTAGTGCAATGAAATTGATCAGAAGCAAGAGAAGAGAAAGGCTCTGCTCTGGGACATTGACTGACATTTTAGTCATATACACAGTGTCCCCAGGCATTCAGTAATTTCATCCAGAAGCATCGATGGAGGAAGTAAATTTATGTTACATGTGTTATAATGTAAAAGCAAAGTATTGTCCAATTAATTCATGACATTTTTATGACAGTTTTTTCATACAAATAATAATTATTTTTGAGATGAAATTAAAGATGCACTATTACTGGGGCGGGTAAAGAAATGACCTTTTTATATTGGGCCTATAAATTATTGGGTCAAACAACGAAGGGCCTGTACTCTTGAAAGATTTTCGTGAAGACTATGTATTGCGAAATCTCTTCGTTAGCCATGTTTATGCTTAGGTGAACAATAATTTACCAATTCCTATCATTAGGCCACACCAAATTAATAACTTTTTCATCGGATTCCCGCACCTATTTCTTCAGAAAAGCAAAAAAAATATTTTTATTGTTTTATCACTTGCGCCGACACCATCTAAAAAATAATGCATACTACATTATACTACAATGAACATTTATGTATAATATTGCTTATTAAAATTTCAGATTCCTCCGACGCAGCGGATCATGAAATTACTGTCCCCATGAGGCAACGAACGCGTGCTTGTGGTGGAGGCCTTGGTCGCCGATGAGTCAATGTTCGTGGACAGTAGGATGACGCTAAAAATTAATCTGACTGACATTCATATGAGCTTCATGCAACCCCATGAGTTTTACCATTCACACAAAAACATCAAACAAGCAGGATTGTGTATATTTTGTAAATATTAGTCAAAAAGGATAAAAAAAATGGTGTCAGACTGTGTGCTTGAAAAAAGGTATTAATCACACTTT
This sequence comes from Mya arenaria, assembly GCF_026914265.1. NCBI lineage: Eukaryota > Metazoa > Mollusca > Bivalvia > Myida > Myidae > Mya > Mya arenaria. The sequence continues at coordinate 14,626,423 of NC_069134.1, read as the reverse complement.
GTGTTTCGAATAAATGTTTGTAGATTTTTTAGATGTTCGTGTGTATATTTAAACTATATATGGAAATCATTCAAGTGTTAAATATTTATGCTGATAGGTTTTTGTCTATGAAAATTTTTTGTATATTCTTGTATATTCTTGAAATATTTTGTTGCTATATATAAAAATTTACATATATATATATATACACATATAATAACATATATATAGTATTTATGCACTGTGCTGTTTGTAGAGTTGTGTGCTGTTATATGTTTCTTGTTTGTGAATTTGTGTTCTATGTCTTCGGTGTTTGCCCATTGCCACTAAACCGGGTTTATGTTTAAACTTTTTGCTACTGAGCATGTTTCTGTAGCTGTTTGCATATATATTGACACAATCAGTATTTGCAGTACAAAAGAAGTAAAAGTGTGTTTTGTATATATGTTTATGTTTATTACTTGTCTAAATTTGAACAAGATATCTAAAAAAAATTAAGGAAAATTTGCAAGTTTAAAAAAGACAGGCGTTAAATTCTGAGAAAACATAAAATCAATCTGGCGCTGGCTGGAATTTTCTATGACATATTTTCAGCTGAAATGGTTTACAACACGGTGTAGGTTTTTTGTAAATTCTCTTCCAGAACTTAGATGGCTACCACGGCCAATCGTGTAGTCAAAGCAAGAGTGATAGCTGTAGTTTATATTTGATTGCAAATGCCTTTATCTATTTTGTGAGTTATTCTTCAAGTCACATTGTCTAGTCATTTCCATGGCATGAGATATGACAGTGTATTTTAATAGAGAATTATTTTTAAACAAGTTTTCCTAAGGAAAAGTGGAAAACCTAGTTAATAGATTTGGATATGCCATTGGGCAGACAGGTGGCTGTGGCAATTGGCGCAAGTGTCCAGGCTTTAACATAGCCATGCATAGGGTTTTTGGGGGGAAAAATCGAAAAGGTTTAAAAAAACTGTGGTTTTGAGTTGTCTTATTTATGAAATAGTTTAAAGAAATACATTATTTTGATCTCGAATAGCATTTGTTTGATCTCAAAACTAATATTTGTATAGAATTATTTTTAGCTCGCTCGCCCCATTATTGTTTGGAAAAAAAATCCGATAAACAAGTTATCAATTTGGTGTGGCCTAAGAAAAAAAGATAAAATGGCAAAATTAAACCTTAAGTAAATGACTAAGACTTGGTCAAGTGCGGAATGCTCTTGAAAACAGAAAAGGCATACTATAAAGAAATGTAACCGTTATACTGCTAGTAACTGAGGGGTGCCGCTAATTCAGCTTTTAGAACCCACTTAACACAATCAAATTACTGGGATCAAATACATTGTCGGATAGAAGGTGAGCATTAACATTAATTACATATGTACTGAAAACAAGCATTACAGTCGTCCAATAGAGGTCAAAGTTAAATGTCTTCATTTCTGTATTCGCTTGTTTGCCCTATTTCATTTTCGTACATATCGTGAATGTTTTATATTCAAACTATACCGAAAGCACCCCACAGTATCATCTTCAAAGTTATTGACCTACAGCCAGCAGGATCGTTTTGTTAGCTCACCAGAGCACGAAGTGCTCAAGGTGAGCTAATGTGATCGGTCTTTGTCCGTCGTACGTCCGTCAGTCAGTCCGTCCGTCAACAATTGCTTAAAAACATCTCCTCTGAAACTACCTGACCAAATTCAATAAAACTTCACAGGAAGCTTCCTTGGGTGTCCCTCTACAAAAAAATACAACAAGGGATCACGATTGATTATCAACAACAACAACAAAATGGCCGACTTCCTGTTTTTCTTTAAAAAGCATCTCTGAAACCACCACTCCAAATTCAATGAAACTTTACAGGAAGCTTCCTTGGGTGACCCTCTACAAAATACAACAAGTGGTCACGATTGATCAACAACGACAACAACATCGACAAAATGGCCAACTTCCTGGTTTAAAAAACACATCTCTAAAACTACCAGTCCAAATTGAATTAAACTTTACCGGAAGCTTCCTTGGGTGATCCTCTACAAAATAACAACAAGAGGTAACGATTGATTAACAACAACAAAATGGCTGACTTCCTGTTTTGCTTTAAAATACATCTCCTCTGAAACTACCACTCCAAATCAATGAAACTTTACAGAAAGCTTCCTTGGGTGACCCTCTACAAAATACAACAAGGGGTCACAACAACAACAAAATGGCCGACTTACTGTTTTGCTTAAAAAAAAATCTCTGAAACTACTAGGCCAAATTTAATGAAACTTTACAGGTAGCATCATTGCATGACCCTTTACAAATATATAACACGGCATCGTCATCAAGAAAGATATGTTAAAATTGCAACATTTTAATCAATGCTTTATCACAGAGTTGCGGTCCTTTCCTAAGGGGGGGGGGCGTTTTAGGGCCATCATGGCCCTCTTGTTTTTATAATGGAAATATTAGGAAGCATTTGATACCAATCAACATGTTTTAACGCATAAATGTCGCTTAATGCAGCGCATAATTCACTTTCTAGACAGGAATAAAAATCTTGATCTAAAAGATCAAACATGAATTCATAAAAATCAGAAAACAATTAATGCTAAAGAAAAGCTAGGCATATATCGATGAACATCTTACCTCATTCAGGGTTGAACTTGCCTACCAATGAAGGTTCCTGAAAAAGAACCCAAAATCCCCTGTACTTTACCCTTGCACCTATGATGGTAACAAACACCAAAAAGAGGTGAAAGGCCACATAATAAGAATCAATACTTACAATGACCTGGTTCAGTTTGGCTACAACCCAAACCCCTCTATGAACTGAGCAGTGCAAGTGTTGGGTTTCAGGCATGAAATGCAACCAAATACACACTAATACCTCTGTTCATTCTAGTTATAGTATATCATACTTAACCTTGTCTATTAAAGCTAGAAATATCTAGCGAGTACAACATCTTTTAATAAAAAATGCTTTAGCCCCGGCATATTAAAATATTTATTATTGTTAAAGTTTAAAGAGTTTATCTTACCTGTAAACGTCCTATTATATTTATATCCATATTTTAATCTGAGTGACATTGTCGGTAGCAAAAACAAAATAGAACTAGCCACGCTCCTATGATATAGGCGCGCTAGCCCTGGTTTATGGAGGCTATTCGTTGCCAAAAGTCCAGACGTGTAATTCCCACAATGTGCTTCTTAATCGTACTAAATATCTCTTACATTTGTCAATGTAGATTTGTTGTTTCTTTTCGTCAGCTTTTCCGTATTGATTTGTCATTTGTCATCATAGTAGTCAAAATGTATATTTGTCAGATCGACCCTGTATAAACTCACTAAAACATAGATCGTAAAACTTGCCTTTAACAATATGATGATGTAATTTAGAAAGCCGAATCATGCATATGTAAAACTGCAATCCTACAGTCGACACTAGTCTGGAGTTCCTTCCCCTTTCTGCTACGCAAAGAGTCAGGCTCACGCCAATCAATGTCGGACGCGATGTGTAAACAAATCTAAGGGGATTTCTTAATTTATTGATCATCCGGTAAGCAAAACCTGAGTGTTTTTGAAACACTCAAACACACATATATTATAAATGTAAAGGTAACGTTAAATAATATCTTTTTAGCATATTTACAGATATGAAAAACTTGCATAGTTTTCGGACAATTATGCATTTTGTATAAATTCGGACATCATTGTGACATTAGGTTTGTGAACGTTTATAGTGATTTTAATACCTTTATTTCATGGTACAAGTTATATTTGTCCTTTAAACACGTTCAGATCAGTGCCTTTTCTAAAAAAAAAATGTATTTTTAAATTACGTCCTAAATATAAATAGAGTTATAATTGCTTTCAGATTCCAAACCAGAATTCATATAGACATTGCTAGGAATTATTTGCAGTCAACTAATCACAAGTCAACAAATGGATGAGGTAATTTGATTAAATATGCATTTGTCGTACATTTTTAAATAATGTTTATCTGACATTTCCTATTTACCACCAGAAAGACATGGCTTAGCAGTGACTATCCATGTGGTGCTTATAGTTCATAAGCAAAACAGATATCAACCTCAAACCTAGATGTTACTTTGACCACATCCGTCAGCACATGGACAGATATGCATTTGAACTGTGAGTTGCTCTTCTTGTAATACTTGCAAAAATGACAAGCCCCTCAAATACACATTCATCGCCTGATGTCTATCATTACCTGTATGTCCAAAATATCGCACTTATGAGTTGGATGGAATCCAATGATACCCCTACAAATAAATATATACCAGAAATCATGTCTATAATTGCTATAATTTTGTTTAGGTAAAGTCCAAATGGTCAGAAATACATGGGTATATAGTTTTTTTAATGTACCCAACATAGTCATGTTTGGGATAAAATATTAATATTTAGGTGTCAATATACAAAAAAAAATGGATCTTTAATTATTTATTATATTTTGTTATATTTCCAGGAACAAGAATATTCAAAGGCCTTAGAAACCTTCAACAAGGTCTATAAAACTGAAATTCCTGGATTAAAGCCTTTGCAAGCAAAAACATTAAATGTGCTGCTTTCTGGAAAGGATTGTGTCTGCTGCCTCCCAACTGGCTATGGGAAATCTCTTATCTTTGAAATTCTTCCATTCATTGACCCAACTTGTTTAGTATTAGTAGTGGAACCTTTAAACGTGATCATGGTGCAAGAGTGCCAGAAGCTTGGTGACTCAGCTATTTGTCTTTCAGCGGAAAGTGATTTAGGTCCCGTCAAAGATGGAAATATTAAATATATTTTTTGCCATCCAGAGGACATTTTAAATAACAAGAGCATCATTGAGCTGTTTAGATGTGAACATATGAATGAAAGAAAAACATTCTTAGTCATTGATGAGGCGCATTGCGTTTTGGAATGGGGCGACGACTTTAGACCTAATTACAAACAACTAGCTAACTTAAGATCTGTTTTTGTTTGTAATGTGTTAGCTCTTTCAGCAACGGTGACATGTGTTGGACAAAGAGAACTAATTAAAAACTTAAATCTCATAGATTGTGAATGTGTTTGTGCTCCGCCAACAAAGGCAAACATTGAACTTATCGTGCTAAAAAGACCAAGTGCTACTGCCAGAGGAAACTGTGCAAGCACTCCCTATGATTACATCTTTGAAAGGGTACTGCACGAGCTCAATGATCTAGGTAGCCAGTTCCCAATCACTGTTATTTACTGTAAGTCTATGCAGTGGATAGGCTATGGATACCAGCTGGCCAGAGAAATCCTGAATAACAAGTTCTATGTTGGTGATCAGATTCCAGAAAATGCACGGGTAGTGATGTTCCACTCCTCAATGGAAGGCAGCAGTGGTAAGGCAAGTATCAGCTTAATCCATTAAGTAAATACATTAGGACAGAGTCATTTAAAACAAACATGTACTAAGTAAATAATTGTACCCTCAGAACTAAAGTTTATGGGGTATATTGGAATTACCCTGTCCATCCGTCTGTCCATAGAGCTTGTAAGCGCAAGTTTCCTACACGATTGGTCGGATTTTGATCAAACTACCAAATGGAAGAGCATGACATGTAGATGTACATAAAGAAAGATAACTCTGTTCTGAAGATAATAAAGGGATATAGTTTGACGTCAAACTTTGACGTTTATAGTCCTTATTCACTATCAATTTGGTACCTTGGGGTATCAGTCACATTCTTGTAAGCATTACTTATGAAAAAGTATTCCTTAAGTACCCAGGAGTCATTGAATCAGGTACATATTGAATACTACTTCTTTCAATGTAGTTGCTAGTGGGCTATTTATGCCAAAGTTTAAGGCCATTGTGATAATCTTTGACACATTCTGTTTACAGCTGAAACAGATGATCCTGGATAGTCTTCAAAAGCCGCCAGAGCATTGCAGCATCAGACTGGTGTTTGCATCAGTGGCTCTTGGCATGGGAGCAGACCTGCAGCATGTCAAGCGTGTGATACATGCTGGCCAGCCATCTTCATTAGAAAGTAAAACATTTATCTCTTTACTGAACCCTTTATTTAATACTTTAATGTTGTGAACAAAATTAAAACATATAAATAAAAAATATGCTTTATTTAGCATAAAATGTTCAGATATAATCATAAACATTAAAACAAATGACCATGTCACAACATATTTATGATTTATATTTATAATGAAATGTTAGTTTTACTTTACTACATCTGAAATATAATAATATAACATATTCTACATTCTCTAAACAGAACTTCTTGTCTGTAATACTATTTTATACTGTATTTTAGAACATCATCAGACCAAGCAGACAACAATTACAAAATTAAATATTATAGGCATTATACACATTTTTTTCAGCATATGTTCAAGAAATTGGACGGTGGGGAAGAGGTGGTGCACATGCTAATGCCATCCTGTACTACAATAACAGTGACCTAGGTATTCAGCACATGCAAGCAAGCATGAAGGATTATTGTAAAACAGACAAATGCAAGAGGGAATTTATAAATGAACATTTTGGATTTGATCTGTCTGATAGGCCAACTATTTGTTGTAATATCTGCCAATCTGATCTTGGTTTGGAATGGGATTTTTCTCAGCTATTAATAAAATAAACTGAATATGCACCCATTTTCCTTATTCTTAGACAGATTTGTGTAAATCATATGCCCGATTTGGACATCATGAGTAATTTGATTGATGGGCAAGCGAAATTTCCCTAGTTGTCCAGGGGAGATTAAAACTTGAGCTCCTAAAGCTTTTGTCTCGATAATACTATGGAATTGCATTTAAACTGACTCATACTAAGACTTGAACAGACTTTGCGGTCTTTTTATGTTTACATGCATCTGTGCAGGTGTGAAAATTATATGTACAAGTATATTTTTGCATAAAAAATCGAGTCAAATGCTCGGTAGCATTATATAAAGTATTTGTTAAAAATGAATTCCATTGATTATCAAATTTAGCTGATATAAACAGTATTATGTTAAAAGTGTATCTCCATTTCTCTTTTGTCTAAAGTACAATGTATGATTTAAGCATATTCCAAACAAACCATGTCTCTTATATGTGTATTAATATATGAATAACCACTTTTCCAAGGGTGGTCTCTTTAGACAGGTTCAATAGTAAATGTATTTATGTGTATCCAATCTGGAAAATGTAATCAAAATTGGCCTAGATATTTGCAAAGTAACATTCTGACCAGGTTTCATTAAGATTGTGCCAAAATTATGGCTTCTAGGAGTGTTGGCAAGCTAAATGTAGACAATGCATAATTTATTACGCACAGTTACATACATAGACTATCACACTGGTTCACTTTGAGCATCGCGTGTATCATATATAAATATAGCTTTGCACATGCATTTGTATTAGACTTTAATGCCCAACGTCGTAGTACATATGGAGTTTGTGTTTTTCAATCCACAAAACGAGTTCATCCATATCGAGTTTTGTGATTGGATTCTTTGGCATGTTCTTCGGTGACTGAATGCACCGCCCACACACATGGTGGAAAGGTCTTACTGATATCAAGTCTGTTATTAGGTGAAGCTCATCTTGGTAGGAAGATGGTGTCTTGTGTTTCTGAGCCGTCTACAAACATGCGTTTCTGTGTCATATTTGTCAGAGATTTCATTCATTCCATGAAAGGATGAGCTTCTTTTTTTCATTGATGCCTCTGATACATAAGAACACATGGATTTGAGATGGTTCTTTGTAACTCTTACAAGATGCTCCATCTGGAGATCAGCTGGTATATGGGTATTTGTTTTCCCACCAGTGTTAACAAACAGGCCATACAAACTGCTATTAGCAACCTTTTCACTGAGTTTTGCAAGCTGTTGACAAAGAAACTGCAGAATTTCAAGTGCATACTTTGACCTGTGGCTGTGGCCTTTTAGAAACACCATCAAGTATTTCAAAGTTCTCAGTAGGCGATTTCTGTCTGGAATTTTGATGACATCATTCAACTGAAGATAAACCAGACCAATCTCAAGAACAACTTTGCCATATACATGTATGGAGTCACAACCATAATCATGGTTTTCGGCTGAAACTGGTTGAATTTTATCAAGAGCATTTCTACTGTCACGCAAGACTCTTTCAACTAAAGGCCTAACTAATTCACATAGCCACTTGTTGATGTCCTCGCTGCTCATGTTTGTACAGTCAGGCAGTTGAATATTGGGGACAGCGTTTGTATCTTCTACCTGAAAGTACTCGCATGCTGCCTCCACTATATAAGATTTAATGAAGGAGACGGCCAACTCCTTGCAGTCATTGTAGTAGTTCTTGACATCCAAGCCATCTGCATCTTTTCGTTGTAAACGGATTTTTTGAGCATGCAATGTGAAAATTTCAGTGTTTGATGTATGGTAAAGAATTTGGTAAAAGCTAGATAGCACAGTCATTTGCAGGTGAAACAATTCAAATGTAAATGGCTTTAAGTTTTCAAATCTCTCTGTTGGGGTCAATGCTGCGGCACGGAGACGTTTGGCTCCAGAGAATCGTTCTCGAGTCAACTGATCTACGCCGATATGTACAGGCTCTGGTGGCATTCCAGCACTTATATGAACAGAATTCACTAGTGACTCGTAACTGTCGAGAATGTCAACAACATCTAAATACTTTTGCTCGTTTTTGGCCATTATAGGAAGTGGCATTACTTTATTCTTCTCGTGAAGAAGTTGACTATGCTCTCCTAGTATGTCCTCATTTGCTGCTTTCTTGGCAAACTTGAGCCAAGGAAATAATTCTGTAAGAGTTCTAGCAACGAGTCGATTCATATCATTTATCAAATACTTCCAATCATCATCTGCTAACAGAAAACTTGCAACGGGTAGAATCCTTAGATCACATTGAGGTGACTGGTCAGAGAGGTAATCAAAAGACATGTTCTGAACTATGGCAGTGGATCCAAACCAATGTTCCATGTGTCGAATTTTACCACTACTCTTCCTAGCATGAGCAACACCAAGCTGAAAGTTAATATTGTCGCCAACTATTCGAAATTGTTTTCTTTCTTTTATTGCATCTATTAATTCAGTCTTGAAATGTCCAGATATTGTATCCATTGTGGACAACAATCTCGAGTGGCTCAAAGTAATACCAAGTGGTTGCAACCGATCATAAACCTGAAAATTATTAGAAGTGAGGATAATGTATCTCACATCAATGCAAAACATAACATTGTTTCTATATAAATTAGTATTTTAGTCCAGATGATACAAAAATCTGCCTAGGATGTTCAAATAAACTTGCTGACCAATGTTTATTACAAATTCCATAAAAAAATGTATTGTTTTAGTCATTTAGCCAGATAATTTGTTATCCACTTTGCTGTTTTATAAGTAATCTCATTACTTTTGGCCAAGCGATTAAGGAGAAGAAGTGGTTTGAAACAATCATTGATAATGGACAAACGACTGACAAAATACAATCACAGTGCTCACCTTGAGCACATTGTGCTCAGGTGTGCAAATAAGAAAAATAATTTACTTCAGTACCTTGCTTTATTTTTAAAAATTTATAATTCTACAAAAAACATTACCATAATAAGATTTATAATCAAAGCAATGACTGCATTTTATCAAATGAATAGATGATGTTCAATATAACACTCTCAAAAATAGTAAAAAAAGCATGCCTTTTTCAACATTATGGGTACTTGCAGTGCAAAGTTTTATCATTATTAGATGAGAATAGCTTGATCCAAACCTGGATAGTAAATAACAAAGGACAATGGTGACTATGTCAGAGATCACAATTTCAATAGTGCTGAGAGCAAAACACTGAAATAGAATATATAATAATAAAAATTTAAACAACAGACAAGAACTTTTCAACTGTCTTGATATTAGGCCTAAAAAAAGTCTTTTTTTTGGTCACCGTGCCCAAACTGACAATGGTTGGTCATATTTTTTTATATTTTTATAGAGGTAAATTGCCATAATTGTCTAAAAAATCTTATAGCAAAGGTAGTTAAATTTGATACAGAATTTTGAATTTCTCATTAATTTAAAGCTTTCAACTTAAAAAAACACATAGGCAAATAAAAATAGTTCAAATAACCATAATTTCCAAACAGTCTTAGTTTGAATGTTGTTGGTTATAAACCATACAAACAAACCAAATAGTCTTGAATTTTAATATAATTTCGGATAAACTGCCAAAAAATTCTAATATCAAGTGAATTTTTGGGTTATTTCGGGTGACCAGAAAGCAAACATATTTTTGAGACCTTAACAACAAGAAAACTATTAACATACAACAGTATTGAAACTCATCAATGGTGATCAAAGTCTCTAAACTTTTCAAACAAGCTCAAAATAGCAAAGACAAATATTTAACAGAAAATTCACATGAAAGAAGATCAGATTAAAATGAATATCGCCATTAATCGAACAAATAATTTTGTACTTCATGCATCCTGTCTTTACAGTTAAACACCCACTGAATATCCAAGTATCAGGTTAAGACTCAACACACTGATTTTTTCCTCATTGCATAAACTAATGGTAATAAGGATTATTGGTTATCATGCCAAGCAGTTATTGACAAGGGCCTGAACCCGGGACTTCCTGCACCCCATGCAGGCACTCCACCAACTGAGCTACCGAGTTAAAGATGTGAATCCATCAAAATTTTACCAAATACCCGAACTGGCTAGACAAATTTTTATAAAGTTAAAGTCAAATATGGCCAATAAAATTTTAAAATTCATGTACAAAATGCCAAGATAACCTAGTTTTTGACCACAACTGACTCAGAATTGAATATTTCTAAGCTCTTCTGACAAAGATTCCTAAAAGTAGGCATGAATGTTGCATCAAGTGTTAACAAGATTTTTCTTAGATTTGACCTAGTGACTCTCAATGACTCTCATTCGATCTCGTCCTATATATATCATTTAAATATTTGTTCAGAGCAAGATTAATGAAGATTACGGCAAAAATGTGACCTCGGGAGTGTTTACATGGTAAATGTTAACGACAGACAACATGCAATGGACGACGGACGTGGTGAGCTCAGGTGAGCTAAAATGGGCAGTATTAAAAGGTCATTGAATCAGAGAAGAATGGTTATTTCATCTCTTCAAAGAAAGAGAACTTACTTACTTTGTTTGCTTATGTGGAAAAGACCATACAGTTTGCACTCCTACTTCGGCAGTCTGTAGTATGCCTGTTGAAGCAGTGTTTATCTCTTCTGTATTGGACGTTTCCGGAGTGGGCAGAGAAGCATTCATTTCATCTATAAGACAGAGTCTTATAGCTGCACTCTTACAGGAATGCCCTGTAAAAATAATAATGAAAGTAAAAAAAACAAAAACAGATAATTTAAGTTACCCTTTTTTTAAAATAAAAACACAATATCAGAAAAGAATAATGCAGAATTTGGTTAGGAATTCTAGTATTATATGTTGTCAAACATGTCAAAATCATTAAACAAAACAGACAATGATGCTCCAGAATTAAGCATGCCACTTACAAAACATTAATTATTACAAGTGTCACTTGAAAATGTATTACCCGTCTTGACTTTCCGGGAAATAGAACTTCCATTGCCTCAGCACAGTCCTTTCAGAAGGCGGTCTCCGAAACCCCATTTCGCGGACGCTTTGAATATGTTTGAAGATAGGCTTTCTCTTCCTTCGTCCAGGATACATGTCTTGTTTCTTCCTGAATCAGATTGAACATGATAACTATGTATTATGCATGATGATAATTATTTATAAAAATGACGTACAACTGTGCTGCAAGTTGAGTTCATTAGGCCTGCTTTTCCAGAAAAGCTAGTTGCTCTAATGCACACGAGGAGACAGATTTTGTGGATACAAATATAACTACAAATATCACTGAAATCTATGTACCCTAGAATCCTGCATGACACTTAAAAAAAATTCAACTTGTGTTGGAGGACATTATCAGATGTGAAATGAAGTACAAGCCATCTTGACTGTAGTCGCCAAGGCTGTGTTAGGCTTAAATGTCCAGGCAATGTTGTTGATCAACTAGCTTTAACCAAGGCATGTGACAGAAAGTGTATGAAGCCATTCCATAGTACCAAATACCGTGCAATCTTGTTGCAGGTTTAATATTAAATATGAAATACATTGTTACACAAAATGTGTAATGCAAATTCTATTTTTATGGGAAAAGCAACTTACAAAGGTAGCCTTCTTGGACAACTGTTGCGGGGTCTTTCCTGTAGGTGTTACACTCCCCCTTTTCCTTTTTTCTGAATATCTCTTCGGTGGCGTTTGAATACTACTGGTAGATGTAGAATATGAATGATCTGGGCCACAACGTGATGTGATCACCTGGAATCCTGGGAATCGATCATGGGACTTATAGTATAAATGGTCCATCTCTTGGCTGAAACAGAAAATATAAACAACATAGCGTTAATGCAGTTGCATCACATTTTTTGGCATTTTTATACAATATATAATTATGGCCAGTGTGTGTGAAATGAAAAATCAGGAATCATCCTGAAAACATTAAACCATGTACCAATTCATCAACAAACAAATGCGATATCCGAATTAAACAAGACGATTGTCTATCCGAAAACTATGCAAGTGACTTTGACTGTTCTCTGCAAAATCACGTTAGATAATACAAAAAAATAAACCGTCAGTAGTATTTAATTTAAATACCTAATTATTTACCCAAAATGATTTTCCGATGATCAGCGTTTTAAAAAACTTCCCATACTTACCTATTTACAGCGTGTACGCCATTGAACGCTTCGTGCCAGAATCTAACTGTATGATAAGATGCCGGGAACCAGAACACAGTCGACACTCGCATTCGTAAAATGAACATTTGCAGTCCAACAAGTCCAGGTTTACAAAAGTCAATTGACAAGTTCAGAATTACAAGGATATACGATTTCGCCTATACCTTATATGGTAAATGTCACCGAAAGAAACGAAGGTTAATGGGCGGAGCTAACGAATCAGATTTTCTTTCGTTTATTTCCGTCGAATCAAGCAAGGGAGATAACATCTTCGCCTACCTCCTGTAAATTCCCGGTTGTAAGTCCGAGTACTCTCTCTTTATTTCACAATAAAACTAAAATTAACTTCATCTTTTATTTTATTTTGACGATCAATGTTCCTAAATGGGTTATAAATCACCATATTAATTAGTCAATTGCAGTTAGGTGTACCATGGGCGGGTCGTTCAGTGTGTGTGTGTGGGGAGGGGGGGGAGCTCCAAGTTGGCCCGCAAGTAAACTTAAAGGTTAATTTTTTTGTCAGTATTTCTGAGAAAAAAGTACTTAATTACGCCATAATGCACCAATTCAGACTAAAAATATTTAAAATATTCTAGGGGGAGTACCCCTAAACCCCACTTCCCACATTTTAAACATATTAATGTCATGCCAACTCGAGGGATCATGTCCAAAAAGTTGTGCCTAAGTAACGCCCCTCTAACGCAAGTCCCTGTTCAAAACCTGCTCCAGCAAACCCACGAAACTTTTGATGGACATCATAATGATATCCACCTAGTTTTGTCTGATGTTATACATTTTCTATCTTAGTAAGCATGTATGGTGTAAACGTGTAATTTCAATACATCATTGAAACAAAATATCCATGTGAAAGGCAGAACAGCCCTCAAACCCACTTGTGTCCCCCAGTTATGAATTACGGGACCTGGCACTGTGAACCATAACAATCAAGTGGGGGATTTGAAGACCATGAAAAAATAGATATCGTGAGTCTTAGATTAGAAAAACAAAAGGGCTAGGTCCGCTTCACCTAAATATGAAAAAACCTGACTGTTGAGTGTGGGTGGGGTATAAAAGGTAGTAGCAAGTAATAATTTTTTATTAGCAATAAATTGACTTAATCATTTAAATACTTTATTAATTACCTATAAAATAATATTCGTTACAGTATAATGTACGAGTTATATGAAGTTGTAATCTTAGTGTATTTTATCCATACAGTTCCAGCTACCAGGTAATAAACCTCTGGCGCATCTTAGTGAATAATTTCAACTTAATGAAAATTAAGATTTTTTTTCGTAAATTTTAAATTATCTAATATTACTTGCAATCTAAAACATTGCAAAAAAACAAGTATCCTCTAATGGTAGAATTTAAAATAGTGTTTTTAGTAATTTAAAGCTGCACTCTTACAGATTGACAGTTTTGACAACCTTTTTTTGTCCCAGACTCGGCTGATTTTGGCAGCAATGCTTTCTATACAAATAATAAGATTACACAAAATAAAACAGATCTAAATTGTTTGGAAAACTGCCGACATTTTTCATTTTTCTTAAAACGTTACTGTAGTATCACTTTTAGCCATAAAACATCAATTTGCGAACATAAAACTGTATCTGATCTTTTGTAAGCAGTCTTATACCACTGGTATCCAGACATTTACGAAAAAATGGCTAATTCCAAAAAAAAAAAAAAAAAAAATAGTTGTCAACACGGTCAATCTGTGAGAGTGCAGCTTTAAAAGAAATATAAGACAATGGGACTTTTCATTTTTGAAGTATAATTTAATGCTAATGACATGAGTCAAGCATCATTTTGCATACATCCCATTTCATGTCATATGTGCGTATTAATTACTATTATATAGACAAAAACATGTTGTAATATCATATATTATTTTATTCGACATGAAATAATTTATAATCCATCCTGTTTCCAAATCATAGTCCATAGTGTCATAATATAGATGATTCGTAATGTCCATAATTAGGTTCGCAAAGTCCACGGTCCAAAGTATCCATAATTGGTTTAAATAGAGCCAAGTGATAGCGGAAATTTCCGAAAGACGTAAGGAGGAGTTAAGACATGGTTAAGGCGAAGCTATTTTTTTTTTTTTAAAAATCATCTCGTAAACATGTTCAACTGCGAATGAAAAGTCACCACCATACAATGTACTTTGTAGAACTACGAACTGAAATCTGTAATGTAAAACTGGGCATGTGACTTTCACAGAATGGCGTGTGTTTAACATAAACAACTTTATAAACACGACTGAATCGTCTGTTGAGTAGATGCAACGAAAATAAAACTTCAATCGGTACAATGAAAAATGAAAATGTGCAGTGTAAAATGTAAACATACAACCGATGAGTTGGCGGTTGTAAAATGGAAATTGGTAAATCATCAATGATACACACCTAAAATACACACATACACGTCTGGACTTTTGGCAACGAATAGCCTCCATACTGGTTGAGCTTCGTCCCGACTCTTAGCATATCCATTGTAAGGCACTTAAGATGACTATTTTTGCCTTCCTCGAATATAAATTGTTTATTGTTAATCAGATTATTAGATTCTACTAGTAATGTTATTGTGTGTTGTCATGATTTAGACATGAGATAACACTTTACTTAATTCAAACCTTGTTATAGCGGTATTTCGCAGCAAAACAACGGCTTATATCCACGAATATTCAGTAATTCACATTTAATCACATTTGTATGCATACAAAAAGAAAATTATGCTACAATAATAATACAAATTTTGTTTTTATCACTTTCGTCTTAAAATGGACTAGAGTATTTGCGGGAGACTCCTGTGCTGTAAAATAAAGATTTTTAACATGAGTAAAGAGTTATATATTTTACAACTTTAAATCTGTGAAAAGTTAAAGACACTATCCACATTAATATCAAAAATTGCCCTTTTTACGCCTGATATTAATAAGTTTCTATCTAGATTATGTTAACTTATGTGGTACATATAATCAAACTATCACCGGGTTCTTTGTCATCTAAAGCGTCTTGTTTTCTCTCCAGTTTGTTCTCTTTTTTCGTATCATTTTTCATTCCCTGAAAATATAAATCAGTCCACCTTCGTATTGTATTAACTTATTAACAAAGTCATTTATGGTGTGAAAATAAAAGAGTTGAAATGACTGTTAATTAGGATAGTTTTTACGTGGCTTAGATAAACCTGGGGCAGTGATTACGAACAGTCTCAAGTCTGAGTTCAAACTCAAGACTCAATATGGTTAAACTTCATTCCATTTTAATTTTCCTTCTATCAGAGCATTGATGATAAAATTTGCTGAAATATATTACTAGTTAAATGTTTTACTAGTATTTACATATTTTTTTAAAGCAAATGGAATAAATGTGATGTTTGTTCCTTTATAAAAATGCTTTTCTGAGTCTGAGTCTAGACTTGGACTGCACTCGGAAATCAATAACAATACTAACATTGACCAAAACAAGGTAGCGAATGAGGTTTTCAAAAAGGAAAATGGTCGTAAATCGTTGTTTTTAAGAATTTAGTGCATTGAGTCGGTAAGCCTAGTAAAAACGTATATTATTTTCACGAGATATTTAAATACAGACATAGTTTTCATCTAAAACAAACGTCATCGTAAACAAGAACTTGCTCTTTATTCTGTGTACAAGTTCTTAAATAAAATATATCTTGAAAAAAATATAACTTGAAAAATAAAGAAAACGGTGTTAATATTCACCGAATCGAGAACGTTTTCAGTCAACCATTGAACCAGGAAACATCGACGCTCCTGACGTTACGCTCTTGATATTGACCCATGATGACAGCAATTTATTTGTGAACATATATTTTTGTGTGTACATGCTTTTATATACATATACACATTTTGTTTTTATTTTGTACATTTGTCTTTTAACTATAGCTTACATCTGGAAGAATATGTATTTAACAAAATGATGTCTACTTAATACTCTAATATAGTTATAGTTATTGTCTATATCGGGTCATCTTGTTGATAATATGTCATTCATGTAAACGTGTAGATGGACATTTGATATACTTACCTATTGAATAATAAAAGAAATCTCATTACTATAATTATACTTAAAATAGTACTCCTTCATAGTTTTAGCTTTTGCATACATGTAATTTTAAAAAACAATAACATGCACATGAAACAGATTTCTTACAATTTACTAAGTTGGTTTACATTAAATGAAATTAGATAACTCAGTGTAGGGATTTTACCCGGGCTTGGCTGGACCGAAAGTCAAACTCCCCGCTATTCCCATGACCTGGGGAGGCCGTGGTTACAATTGAATGCAAATGTTCTTCAAAGATATGACAATTCAGAGTAACTAATGCAAAAGTTTATCAAAGATATGATACAGCTATTTTTTGAAATAGTAAAACTCCCACACAGTCTGCATTAGAAAATAAAAGGTTTAAAACTGTGATCATAGAATTTCATAATGGAAAAAATCATTGTACTGACTCTGGGAATAAACAAAGAAACATTATTAGAAAACATTATATACTTGCTAACATCTTCCAAATGATATTAACCCCTTACTTGGCTTAAGTAAAAATTTAAAAAAAAAAAAGTGACGTCGTACGCTGAATCATTGAGAGTGAACCAGACGAATGAAAAAAAGGTTTTAAAGATAACTTGAATAAGCGTTTTTTTTTATTTTAATCAAAGCACTGAAAGTTAAGTTAAGGCGAATTAATAAAATATATATTTTTACAAGGAATATATCTATTTTTACAAGGAATTTATCTTCAAAAACCAGAAGGCAAGTGCTCTTCAAAGTATTACCATTAAATCCCAGCATTTTATTGTGACCATCTGCCTAACCATGTGCTGAAAAATGTTTAATTTTACGATTATTTTAAACAATCACCATAAAAATCAGGATGGGCAATACCGTAAGCCATCAGCAATTTAAGACTTCTATTGTACTTATATGTGACATAATAATGTTCATGTTGATAAAGTTCACCTTAATTAAGTGCCCGACGACCGGCTAACCTGCCCTGTAGTGTATACGAAGGGAAGATGCTAGCCCTTCGTGGGCAAACTTGAGATAGCCGGGGGCGGGTGGGGGGGGGGGGGGGTGCAGTGTCTCAGCAGTGCCGAGTTAATGTGGTGGGTTTTGTTTTCGCGCCAAAAGTAGGCCCGTGGCATTGTGCCATTTTCATTGTACTGATTGGAGTTTTATTCTCGTTGCATCTATTCAACAGACGATTCAGTCGTGTTTATAAAGTTGTGTATGGTAAACACACGCCATTCTGTGAAAGTCACATGCCCAGTTTTACATTGCGGTGTGTATAAGACAGATTTCAGTTCGTAGTTCTACAAAGTACATTGTACGGTGGTGACTTTTCATTCGCAGATGAACATGTTTACGAGATGAATTCAATTTATAGATAGCTCCGCCTTAACCATGTCTTAACTCCTACTTACGTCTTTCGGAAATTTCCGCTATCACTCGGCTCTATTTAAACCAATTATGGATACTTTGGACCATGGACATTGCGAACCTAATTATGGACATTACGAATCATCTTTATTATGACACTATGGACTATGATTTGGAAACAGGATGGATTATAAATTATTTCATGTCGAATAAAATAATTTATGATATTACAACATGTTTTTGTCTATATAATAGTAATTAATACGCACATATGACATGAAATGAGATGTATGCAACATATGATACTTGACTCAACAACAAAATGTAAGTCATTAGCATTAAATTATACTACAAGAATTGTTTTAAAAGTCCCATTGTCTTATTTTTCTTTTAAAGCTGCTCTCTCACAGATTGACCGTGTTGACAACTATTTTTATTTTTTGTTTTGGAATGAGCCAATTTTTGAGTAAATGTCTATATACCAGTGGTAAAGGACTGCTGACAAAAGATCAGATACAGTTTTTCAGTTTTACGTTCGCAAATTGATGTTTTATGGCTAAAAGTGCTACAGTAACGTTTGAAAAAAAATGTCGGCAGTTTTCAAAACTATTCAGATCTGTTTTATTGTGAGTAATCTTATTATTTGTGTAGAAAGCATTGCTGCCAAAATCAGCCGAGTCTGGGACAAAAAAGGTTGTCAAAACTGTCAATCTGTGAGAGTGCAGCTTTAAATTACTATAAACACTATTTTAAATTCTACCATTAGAGGATACTTGTTTTTTTTTGCAATGTTTTAGATTGCAAGTAATATTAGATAATTTAAAATTTACGAAGAAAAAAATCTAAATTTTCATTAAGTTGAAATTATTCACTAAGATGCCCCAGAGGTTTATTACCTGGTAGCTGGAACTGTATGGATAAAATACACTAAGATTACAACTTCACATAACTCGTACATTATACTGTAACGAATATTATTTTATAAGTAATTAATAAAGTATTTTAATGATAAAGTCAATAATTATATAAAACTGGACCTAAACTAGAATTTAACATCATGGTCCGAAATGTCCCTGAGCAAGGTCCGAAGTGTCTGGTCTGTATTGGTCGAGGTTCGAAATGTCTGTATACATTTTCGTTACCGAAAATAAAACCAAGCTACTACGCGGCGGTCTTCTTCAAATATTTTATATATTTTCAAGCTTTAAAAGAGTTTCTCATTCGAAGGACAAGGTAAGTCTTATAGAGTACAGTAGTAACAGTTTGTACTAATCAAATAGATGCAATTTCATTTATTGCTAATAAACAATTATTACTTGCTGCTACCTTTTATACCCCACCCACACTCAACAGTCAGGGCTTTTTTTCACATTTAGAACATTTACATGAAGCGGCCCTAGCCCTTTTGGATGGAAAAAATCGCGCGTTTGTTTTTCTAATCTAAGACTCACGATATCTATTTTTTCATGTTCTTGAAATCCCCCACTTGATTGTTATGGTTCACAGTGGCAGGTCCCGTAATTCATAACTGGGGGTCACAAGTGGGTTGGAGGGCTGTTCTTCCATCCACATGGATATTTTGTTTCAATGATTTATTGAAATTACACGTTTACACCATACATGCTTATTACGATAGTGTCCACCTAGAGGGGCGTTACTTAGGGGCACAACTTTTTGGACATGATCCCTCGAGTGGGCATGACATTAATATGTTTAAAATTTGGAAAGTGGGGTTAAGGGGTACTCCCCCTAGAATATTTTAAATATTTTTAGTCTGAATTGGTGCATTATGGCGTAATTAAGTACTTTTTTCTGAGAAATATTGACAAAAAAATTAACCTTTAAGTTTACCCCCCCCCCCACACACACACACACTGAACTAACCGCCCATGGTCCACTTGTAAATAAAACAAATGAACAATTTTGCTTGCTTGTGTATATAAGTAAAAAAAACTGACAGTGGCAGTATAAATCTGGGTCCGTGAGCCCAGCTCAGATACACCCAACTGCAATTGACTAAATAATATGGTGATTTATAACCCATTTAGGAACATTGATTGTCAAAATAAAATAACTGGTGAAGTTAATTTTAGTTTTTATTGTGAAATAAAGAGAGAGTACTCGGACTGGGATTTGAACCATACCTTTTGTTCCGCAGGCAACACCTCAACTGTGTCGTTAAAGAGCTAGCCCAACAGCAAGGCTGTTGGCTTGCTGTTGGAAGTGCCAAATATGGCTGACATATCATCTAACATACATTTTAATTTTAGCTGTTGCCATGGCCGGTTTAAATAGAATTACAGAACTATTAAAGGAAGCTGTTGGTGTACTCGAGGGTGGAAACCTATCAAGGCCTGCTACAGTGAATACTTACATGTTCGTGAAACTGTAGACTGTGGTACAACCGGGAATTTACAGGAAGTAGGCGAAGATGTTATCTCCCTTGCTTGATTCTACGGAAATAAACGAAAGAAAATCCGATTCGTTAGCTCCGCCCATTCACCTTCGTTTCTATCCGTGACATTTACCATATAAGGTATAGGCAAAATCGTCTATCCTTGTAATTCTGAACCTGTCAATTCACTTTTGTAAACCTGGACTTGTTGGACTGCAAATGTTCATTTTACGAATGCGAGTGTCGACTGTAGGATTGCAGTTTTACATATGCATGATTCAGCTTTCTAAATTACATCATCATATTGTTAAAGGCAAGTTATACGATCTATGTTTTAGTGAGTTTATACAGGGTTGATCTGACAAATATACTAATTTTGACTACTATAATGACAAATGTCAAATCAATACGGAAAAACTGGCGAATAGAAACAACAAATAGCACGTCTACATTGACAAATGTAAGATATGATTAGTACGATTAAGAAGCACATTGTGGAAATTACACGTCTGGACTTTTGGCAACGAATAGCCTCCATATTGTTTCAGCTTCTTAGTTACGTAATGTGGCTCAATGTTATATTTTAAAGATTTCCATGGAGAATCAAATATGCCAAAGGACAGTAATGTACCTGAAGGTCAGACTAACAACCCCCAGGAATCATTCTGTTGGATTGAAGGGCAGGAGGAGGTTCACATGATTCGTTGTGACGGAGTGGTTGCTTCGTTGTCTGGTTCAATCTCCGTGTTGGTATTTACTATCCACCTTCAGGAATGTGACTTTGCCCAGACTGTCAAAGGGAGTGTTTTTTTATATTATATTATTTTAGAAGTACTACTATGACCGCCCCCGTAGTCGCTGCAGACGTATAGACGTCTGCCCTGCGGGTTCGAATCCCAGGGTGAGAGACATTTTGCACGGAGGAATGATGTTTAGTACGGATTATTCCCAGGAATGACGTTAGGAAACTGC
The DNA here is from genome assembly GCF_026914265.1 of Mya arenaria. Classification (NCBI taxonomy): domain Eukaryota; kingdom Metazoa; phylum Mollusca; class Bivalvia; order Myida; family Myidae; genus Mya; species Mya arenaria. The sequence goes on along the minus strand of NC_069134.1, from coordinate 14,604,918 downwards.
CCTTCTATATAACTGAAATAATTGTTGAAAAAATTGTAAACCCAATTACTTAAACAAATTCATGTTACACAGTATCAGTATTTAAATGATAATTATCTTGCACTGTTTGGTGTTTTACAGGAGGCATTCAACGTACAATTTATTTCATGCATATGTGTAAAAGGATGTAAAAAAATAGTGAATGTAAATATAAGTGAATGGAAACTTGATTATTTCACTGCATGCAATTTTCATAATAAAAAAAGTTAAAATGCATGAAAGAAAAAGATTTGTATATTTAAGTGTAAAATACTATGACAATTCGTGAAATAAAAATACCATCTTACACTCAAATTAAACTATCCTCTATATCTAAGTTTTTGTGGTAAATGGTTTTGGTTGGAATATTAAGTAAAACTGCGAATAGAATAAATAACAGTCTACTCGAGTCAACTACAGATCATTTCTGAAACTGTGACATGCATAAGACATTTTTTTTAGCTCACCTGAGCACCTGAGCACAAAGTGCTCAAGGTTAGCTATTGTGATCGGTCTTTGTCCGGCAAGTCGTTTTTAGCTCTACTGGCCAAAGGCCAGAAGAGCTTATGCGATGGTAATGTGTACGTAGTATGTGCATCCGTGCGTCCGTGCGTCCGTGCGGTCGTGCGTCTGTAAACAATTGCTTGTGAACACGATACAGTCTTCAGTTTTGATTGTATCTCGATGAAACTTGTACAGTATCTAGATATCCATTAGAGCTTGGTTCCTTTCGAAAACCAGCCAGATCCGCCCATGCATGCCTAGATTATGGCCCTTGATAGTATAAAAAATGCTATTGTGTAAACAATTGGTTGTGAACACGATACAGTCTTCAGTTTTTATTGTATCTCAATGAAACTTGTACAGTATCTAGATATCCATTACAGCTCGGTTCCTTTCGAAAACCAGCCAGAACCGCCCATGAATGCCTAGATTATGGGCCATGAAAGTTTTAAAGAAATGCTCTCTATTTTTAGCCAGGTCTGCAGGAGCGAATTCTATTTTAAGCCAAGTTTACATGTACATGTAAATTCAAGTCTAGAGTTAAGGGAGACAATTTGCAAGTCTAGGATTTTGAGAGACAATTTGCTTTTTGCTTCTGCAGCTGATTTTGTGAATTACTCTGCCTTGTTCTTGTTGAAAGCCCAAAGGCCATTTTTTAGCTTTAAGTTCTGTAGTTTGCGCATTCATCTTAACAAAATTGGTTGTGAATGTTTAAGTTATGCACCTGGTGTCATTACTGGCCACACCCAGGGTTCACAGGTTTGGTAAACATAAATCTGGAAAGGTTTGAAAATCTTTTTGTGTGTTTGTGCATCCATCTCAGCACAATTGATTGTGAATGTTTGTTCAAATTGATCAATCTTGTCCTAGGATGCCCTTGACTTTGACCTTTTGAACAACTTTTTTTAACTTTTAAAACTACAGAAATTTTTACTATGAGTACAGTTTTGAAAGCATTTTTTTTTTGTCAGATGACTTTTACTTGGCACATATTAAAATAGTTCATGGAACTAATCTGCTTACAATACTTTCTGGGCTCAGATGTTGAACGTGCTACGTTTTCAGGTAAGCCAAACACAAAACATAAACCATATGTCTGTTGCCTTTTACCCATACATACATGCTCTGGATTGATATGACCACAAAAGCCATGCCAGTAGAGCATAGGCCCTTTTGGGCCTCTTGTTTGGCAACCATTGCTTCAAGCTTTTACCGCTCAGTCATAATTCGCCGGGATATGGTGTTGTCCATTCAAAGATGCTAAACTTAATTAATTTCTGGTTTCCATGGCAACCAAAATGAAAAACTTAAAAAAGTCATCTTAAATAAAACCGTAATGTTAAAAGCTTATATATTTGGTGTGAAGCATTATATTGTTGTTGTTTTCTTTACATTCGAGAAAGTATATTTTGCTTTTGCAATCAATGAGAGTACGGGAAAATGGCTACATGTTCATAAAATTTGTACTTTCGGTTAAAAGGACAACAAAAAATGACTCCTTAGGCAGAGACGGGAAAATTAGATCTACTGTCGCAATGCATTATAGATATAACTAAATACTGGCTTAAAGTTCGTTTTAAGTATACAAAAACTAAATATAAGAACTATATATATTTTAATGATAAAAAATCCCAATTAAAACAAATTGGACAGTGCATATCAAAACAAAATTGAGTAATATGGGGTTTTATGATGTGTGGCTTGCAAAAGGAGTTATCGTCGCATCGGTTTAATATAGAATTTGGTAGGTGGAATAACACAACTTTGGAACAAAGACATTGTAATGTCATAGATAAAAAAAATCATTTCTTGCTTGAATGTAGCCTATATACAAATATGAGTCATCCTGACGTTTAATGAGTAGACGAATTGTGTCTTTTGAAAGGTAGAACATCACTGGCACGGCGTGTTATTATTGTGTCATATCAAATCATGCATATATTTTTTTTGCTTTATTTAGACAGAACAACGCGCACGTGGGTCGTCGATTGTAAAGCATGCTTTCTGCAACGCCCGATCGCACGACTCGAACCTTGGGATACCTAATAATGCCTTTTGGTGGCAGGGTTATGGGGGTCTGAGTCCCAAAGCACTTGTAAGGAAAGTCAACTTTTTGAAATCTATAAACGATAATGAACTCCTTCTTGTCATGATCATCCACATTGGGGAATTTCCCGGGTTCAATCCTTGGCCGTCCTCAGACAAAATACTATTTCTTGAACCAACGTTCTCTATAATAATAGACTTACAACATTGTATCTCACACAACTGATTCATGTGGCTAGGTAATTTAGTCACACGTTTGTAAGTTAAACCAGAAACAAATATGCGAAACTTCCTGTTATCTAAAATTACCATCAATATGAAGTGAACACAAAATGTATGCTTCAAATATGTACATTATAATAGGCCTTTCCTATGATGTCCCCGGGGTGCGGGGACATTTTACCAGCAGCTTGTATCCGCATGGCAGCGACTTGACCTGGGATTGGCTTAACCAAAAGTCACAAGTCCCCGCTATTCCCAGGGCCGTGGGTACGATTGACTGGTACATAAACAGGTACGATAAAGTCATTTAAAGACAGCTTTCAGACAGAGGTCGACTTCAACAAGTTTTTGAGCCCGCACATATTATTTGGCCGCGCGGATTATTATTATTTTTTTGTTTACTTCAGAATTTCCCCTATTATCATACTTTCTTTTACTTAGAATTTAAACCTGCAACGTCAACTTCGCCTTTTATTGAAGTTATTTCCATGTTTTACATTCTTCGCGAGCAAACTTTCCTCGTGTCCGGACAAAAGCAGGTCCGGGTAACCGCATAACAGCTGATATTTGATGCGAGTCTTTTTTGTCGGGAATATTTTGCAGGACTCACCGTTGTTATTCATTTCCGGTATTAATTTTTAGTTTACGTTATGTAAAATACAAAAGTACAACTTGTCAATGTTTTAGAAACAGTCTGTATTTACACATACAGTATTATAATAACATCAGTAAAATCAGAAAATAAAACCTTTTGTAAGTAAAATGACTACTTAATTTGCTCATTTCTTTATTCTTATCATACTTATTTTCTTTGATTGATTAGAAGTAAAGTGGCCGGTTATTAACGTGGTTTGTTTCTTATGCACAAGTCAATTGTAACCACGGCCCCTAAGGTCCGGGAGAATACCGGGGAAATGGGCCGTGTTTTTACCTTTCAGGTGGCCCTGCAGTGCCGGGTGAATGCGGTGGTTTTGTCTTCGCGCCAAAAGTTGCGGAGGATGGGTCTTACCTAGGGTCCCTGTGACGGGGGCATTTTACCAGCAGTTCGTTCCCGCTACTCCCTGGACCTGGGGGGTGGTGGTTTACAATTGACTGGTGCATTACGGGCATTGAAGCTATGGAGGCTGTCATAATATTATTTTCCAAGGCGAGGTCATGAAACGGAAACATCTAATCCAACACCGGCACTTAATATAATGATCAGTGCCACATATTTGATTGATACTGTTTCAATTATATTGTCCAACAATTCTATCCTGACCCAATATTTGGAAATGCTCAAATGATGAATTACTCGTAACTAGTCTAAAATGCTTTTTTGATAGTATTATTATAGTTAGAATAGTACATAATGAATACAATAGTTGTTCTTTTTGGTCTTCGAATAATTGCACGTTACTGTGACGAACGCTGTTTTTACAATATATCCACGTTTATATTGCTGATGCAATGAAAGTTCATAGTAAAGCACTGGTGCTTATTGCCATTTGTACAATATTGAAACAGATTTTCATGTGATACAATCAGAACTTTTACATTTATAACTGAGAACATTTTGTGCAATAAAAAAGCATTTATTGACTTAATTGTATGATGAATTTTGTAAGAAATATACATTTTTTTTAATTTGCGCTTTGCGCTCGCCTCTGATTTGCCTTAAATTTTAAAAAGTAATATTTTTTCGCTCGCTCGCTCGCTCCTATTTCTTTTGGGTAAAATCTGTAGAACAAACAAGCAATTTCAGTGAAAAGATATCCCCCGCCAACGATGGCTTGTTTGTGCTTGATGGCTTGTTTGTGCTTGAGGGTTAAAAAAATCTCAGAAAGAATAAGATAAGCACATTGGTTTAACCGTTTCTGATTTGTTAGACCTTTCATTTCTTTTTCTTGACACATCTCGTTCTCTGTTAATGCTTTCAACCATTTCTGATCTGCTAGACCTTTCATTTCTTTTTCTTGACACATCTCGTTCTCTGACAATGTTCTTAACCGTTTCTGATTTGTTAGACCACTCATTTCTTTTTCTTGACACATCTCGCTCTCTGACAATGTTTTTAACCGATTCTGATTTGTTAGACCATTGATTTCTATTTCTCGACACATCTCGTTCTCTGACAATGTTTTTAACCATTTCTGATTTTTTAGACCTTTCATTTCTTTTTCTTGACACATCTCGTTCTCTGATATTGACTTTAACCGTTTCTGATCTGCTAGACCTTTCATTTCTCTTTCTTGACACATCTTGTTCTCTGACAATGTTTTTAACCGTTTCTGATTGTTTAGATCTTTCATTTCTTTTTCTTAATCTATCCTTTTCCTTTTGATCTTCTCTTTCCGTGTCACATAAATCCAAGCGTTGTCTTTTTTTAAGAATTTTGTTAAGTTCTTTCTTCATTTTTCTTTTATCACGTTTCCTATTATTAACAGTATGACACTCTACCTCTGCATTAGACACTTGTTTCACCGTTTTATTCTGCTGCATTTCAAGTTGTTTTGCAAAGTATGTAGAAAGTAATTGTTCAGGAGCTCTAACGGTTGGAAACTGAGTCACTGTTCCTTGCTGAATACAATTTATTAAGTGTTTCTTTACTTTTGATAGATCAAATTTTAACTTTGTTGGATCTGTTTTTAGGAAATATGCAACTGCAAATGCTATTGCATGAGTTCCACATAATGGTTGATCCTTTTGTTGAACAACAGGCACATTTTCAATATTAGAGGACAGATTTCCATAGATCAATTTCACTTGTTGTTCAACCTGTATGGTGTGAGCACGAGTCCTGAGAGAGTCACATATGTTCACTGTTCTTTTTGAAGCACTGTAGAATGTTGTCACCCAGTGTCTATATAGGTGGTGAATATGAAATATGTCTCTATCTGCAGGTAGGGGTGTCAGCACTGGTTGACTCTGTGAACAGTAATACTCGATCTGTGCTGGCGTGTAGTAGCCGATGTAAGGAGCAGAATCTGTATCTGCATGTGCCCTCATGATATTCAACATTGCTGTAACTATATCATCTGGTAGCTCGGTGCTTTCATCACCCACCAGTGCTACTAGCTGATCCGGGTGGTAACTGGGCAACTGTCTCTGGAAATAGAAAATTAAACAAAAGCTTAAAAACAAGACAACAATTAGGACAAGTAAAAGTACATATATTACAAACAAAGAGAGAAAGCAATACCCTGTTAATCAACTATGAAATATATTTTATACTTGATGTTGTTATGCTAAACAAAATCACAGAGGGGTACAAAACTATTGCTTAACAGCTTTTTTAGAATGATAGTGGTCTTATTTGAAAGTTATTGCATATGTATTGTCCCTAGCAACATTCCTATCAAGTTAGATACAACACTTTCAACATTTATACAGTGATAACCTGTCTATTTGAACCTGACAAGCTAGAAATGGTTCCAATTAGAAGGCTGGAAAGAAGACAACTGACAAGAGTCACAATGATGTCTACAACTACCACATTCACATACTTTCCTCATCCATATATAGTGCTTTCAGTTGGTAAATCAGATAATGGCTTGACACAGCAAAGTGGAAGTCACAGTACAGTGAAGATCACACCAGTATGGTCGGGTCAAGAACTGAAATTTTATTTTTTCATTTTATTCTCAAAGTAAAAAAACAACATGTGAGTGACATCATGTGAATACAGTTAGTATTGCTTATGAGACAATCATAGATCCTGGTAAGCCTCCTTCCACCTGACCAATATATACACTGACATCTTGAGAATATTTAACCAGCCTTCAGACCAGACTTGGCGTTCACAAAGGGTCTCAAGTCGCGATCATGTTCAAACTCAAATTTTGGCATTGTATATCTCATTCAATTATATTGCTACTGCTCTAATAGTGTGTCTGCTTGTGAAAAAATCCGTGTTTCACAGGCTGACAAAAGTATATTGCAGTAGCAATAACAATGAGGTCAAAATTAGATATCAAAATTTTGAGTTTGAGCATAATCTCGACTTGAGACGTTTTGCGAAAGTCATGGCAGTAGATGCCTCCTATAACAGACCAAACTGTTGATTGTGGACGGCATGGATTTATGACAGTAGCAACAGTAATACAAACATTCCAATGACGTCACTCATGAAAACACCAGATTGTTGATGGCATATGCTCAACTTTAAACTTATACACAATATTTTGTTTAAATGAATATATGTTACAACATTGTACATTAAATCTCAATTTAAGTCTGCCATGTTATTTATTGTTGCCAAATAATTAGTTGAACATATGCAAGCAAAGTTTCATTATGCAAAATAACAGCATAACATAATTTGAGAAAATGATTTATATAGTATCTATTAAATATATTCTAAATGTTACTGTACCATGACCTATAGTAATATTTTGAGCTGTGACAATATGAAACGTAAGTTAGTATTATGGAATTGTTAATATTCTCAGGTACATGTATGTGTCACTGACTGTTAATGGGTAAACTGGCATCTATATTTCGTATATTGGGCTTATTATTTTTTCCAACATGTTATTTCACCTCCAAATTTAAGATAACACAACTTTACATACCCACAGAATTGTCATTTTACAATTTTCTACATGTATCATGAAAAGATTAGATATGAAAGCCTCGTAAATTTCGATATAGTATGCCTATAATTTGGTCAATTAACTCTGTGAGTTATTTGATAGACACTCTTACACAGTATTACAATGTTCATTTAGAAAACTTTGGCAGAAATGCAGGTTTGTAATATGCAAAATTTGAAATAAACTTTAATTGAATGCATGCAAAATGAAAACCTCATTTTAAGAATTAACTGCAATTTAAATACATGTGCCTACATGTGATATAAAGTCTGATAATTCAATAACAAAAATGTAAAGGAACGACAAAAGACAAGCAGGTCCCTCAATGTAATCATGAAAACTGAAGCTTCAATAATAGAATGTAATCATGAAAAACTGAAGCTTCAATTATAGAATGCAGTCATGAATAGAATGATTTGTATTTTGTTTGACAAAGTTCCTTGTGTTCACAAATGTTAATGGCCATGCTTCATTCATCAAGAACATTTTCCTCAGAAGCACTGTTTTTGTATGTGACTGCTTCTTCCCCAGGGGCAGTTTCCTTAGGAGCTGGTTCCTTTTCTTTTGAAGAGGAATCTTCAACACTGCCCTGCTTCTGTGGGGATTTGTCCTTCTTCTTTGGGGTAGTTTCATCTGTTTTGAAAACATCATCATCATCTCCATCATCTTTATCATTATCAATGATCTCCCCCAAAGCGGCAGTAAGGCTTTTTTTACATTTTTCTCGTTCTTTTATAGCTGAATTAAGTTTTCGCTTGAGGTCTTGCCTCTCTAGTTTGAGATCACTGGAGAACATTCTTTCATGTTTCAGTACTTGTTGGGTACTCAAGTGATCTTGATCAATGTTCTTTAAATGAAATGTAGCCTTCTGTACAGTGGCCTTTGCCCTTAGTTTTGCCTTAGATAATGTATCCATGGCAATCTGCTTCTTTCCAACTGTAATAGAATACATGGCAGCCCTGATTAAAGTGTCATTGTCATTTGTAAAAGTCTCGAGTTGGGTGATCACTTCATCCAGTGTCACTTTATATGTCTTTTTTGGAGTCAACATTGGACTCACTTGTGAACAGGCACTAGCCTGGGATGAGGATGGTGTAGCAGGATCCATTATGGTATTAATCTGTAAGTCGAAGTTATCACATAGATACCATGGGGTAGCATGCAATTAGTTTTAAAAGAACAGGGTACAACAGCAAACCATGACCTAACCATCACCAAATATATTCACACTACAACACACATATATTCACACTACAACAGCAAAGATGCAAGGTTACATAGGTTATTATGAAGGAAAGGAAGATATGAAAAGAGGGCATGATTGAAGATACAATATCTACCAAATTGTGAAATAACACTAGCACTACAAAAAGTTAGTGTATGATATATATATATGGTGATGTTTACGAGCACACCACACATGCCTTAATAGTATCTTTATGTTTTTATACAATATCTTGACCTTGTATGAAGAAAATGACTATATACCCATGTTGTAATGGTTTATAAAGAAAATGACTATCTACCCATGTTGTCATGGTTTATACAATTTGATCCAAATGGAGATCATAGCTTTTTGTCACATAAAATACATTAAGGCATGCTCGATGAGGTAGGTCATGTGGCAGTGCAGCTAGAAGCAAGATGAAGTGCTATGAAAGAATATATAATATGTGTTTGGTAAGGATTATTATGTAGTATGAGTGTTACAATGTTTCAAATGAAGTAAAGGCCAAAAGAAAATCACTTGAAACATGTTTTGTATATAGATTATGATATGAACACTAGATAAAGTCAAGCTAGATACACTGTCATTAGAGACACTAACAATGATTTTATAAAGAAGTGTCAAGTGTTGCATTAATATTTAAATGTTTATGCCAATAAATTACTATAGTTTACTTTGAGATTTAAATGTTACGTAACTGTTTAGTATTTAAACTTTAAACATAAACATCTCAAACATTCCCACTGTATTAATAAGAAGTGATATTATTGTATGGTTGAAATGGTATAATGAAATGGTATTATTATATGGTTAGTGTCCCTGAGGTGCTCATATGCCCACTACAAAATAACAACAATAATATTTTCTAAAAACAATTTGGTTTACCTTTTGAAGTTTGTTTTCCATTGACTGTCAAATGTAGTTGCACTCCGTTGTTGAGAACGTACTCAATAGTTGAGATAAAAATGTAACCGTAGAAATTCACCGAAGAAGTTCATTGCAGGATGTTGGTTCATATAACATTCAAGTTTCATTCAATTCTAGCAGCTAGTTACTGAGAAACGGCTGCAAACAATGATTTTTTTAATAAATCAAGGGCAATAACTCTAAGGAAAATTGACCAATCGAAAAGAAAAATAGACAGGCATCATCACAGTATGTTGGTTCTTATTTAATCCAAGTATCATGAAATTCTACCAGCTAGTTGCATAGAAACGGCTGCAAACATGGATCTTTTAATAAATCAAGGGCAAATAACTCATATATAAATTACACAATCCAAAATATAAATAAACAGGCATCATCGCAGTAGGTTGGTTCATATTTATTTCAAGTTTCAAGAATTTCTACCAACTAGTTACTGAGAAATGGCTGTAAATGAGAAATTTTCAAAACATCATGGGCAATAACTCCAAGAACAATTGACCAATCCAAAAAAAAAATTGAACAGGCATCATCCCAGTATAGTAATTCATATTTATTTTAAGTTTCATGAAATTCTGCAAGCTAGTGACTGAGAAATGGCTGTGAATGTGCATTTTTCAAAAAATCAAGGGCAATAACTCCACGGACAATTGACCAATCGAATTTTTTTTGGACGGGCATCATTCCAGTAGTGGTTCATATTTATTTTAAGTTTCATGAAATTATACCGGCTAGTTACTGAGAAAACGCAGGTGACGGACGGACGGAAGGACGGACGGACGGAAGGAAAGACGGACGAACGGACGGACGGACGGACAGCGCCATTTCAATATCCCCCTCCCTATTACGTAGGCGGGGGATAATGATCAATTTGTTGTGGCCTTATGTCCTCATTTAGTCCAATAATAAAAGTCTCATAGTACAAACCTAGGAGAAAACCACAATGAATATGAATTTTACAAATTACAATTATATAAGTGTTGTGTGTAGCACTTCAAGATGTTAACAAGAAATGAATATAACACAGAAAAGCAGTCTTTTATAGATCAGAAAGTAGGGTGAGCCAACAAACGGTTATAAAGATAACATCCAGAAGAAAAATATTCGTGGACTACAACGCACACCAGGATCGAAAAGGATGAGAAAAATTACACTAATGGAAAAAAGTATAAAATGTTAAGATATAGTTCAGCTTACGTCAACCTTTATCATTGCTTTTATTGAGGAAATAATGAAGGAACTTTAAACTAAAGTGTCTTAAGGACCACGTTCCTTCGGGAAAAAAATGAATTTGGTGTGTTCCCACTATCCCAACCGCTATTTTTATGCCCCCGAAGGTGGGCATATTAAAATCGCACCGTCCGTCCGTGTGTCCGGCTCAATAACTCGTGTCCGGGCTGTAACTTTCCCTTGTATGGACAGATTTTAAAATATCTTGCCACATGTGTTCCACATACCAAGACGGCGTGTCGCGTGCAAGACCCGTGTCCCTACCTCTAAGGCCAGGGTCACACTTAGGTGTTTATTCACAATGGAGTGCTGCATATAAAGACATAGAGTATAGGTTGTCGTGTCCGGGCTGTAACTTTCCCTTGTAAGGACAGATTTTAAAATAACTTGCCACATGTGTTCCACAAGCCAAGACGACATGTCGCGTGCAAGAACCTTGTCCCTACCTCTAAGGTCAGGGTCACACTTAGGTGTTTATTCACAATGGAGTGCTGCATATAAAGACATAGAGTATAGGTTGTCGTGTCCAGGCTGTAACTTTCCCTTGTATGGACAGACTTTAAAATAACTAGCCACATGTGTTCCACATACCAAGACGATGTGTCGCGTGCAAGACCCGTGTCCCTACCTCTAAGGTCAAGGTCACACTTAGGTGTTTATTCACAATGGAGTGCAAGAACCGTGTCCCTGACTCTAAGTTCAAGGTCACACTTAGTGTTGATTCACAATGGAATGCTGCTAATAAGGACACAGAGTATAGTTTGGTGTGTCCGGGCTGTAACTGTTTCTTGTATGGACAGATTTTAAAATAAATTGCCACATTTGTTTGACATACCAAAACGAGGTGTCGTGTACAAGACCCGTGTCCCTACCTCTAAGTTCAAGGTCACACATAGTGTTTATTCACAATTGAATGCTGCATATATAAGGACATAGAGTATAGGTTGTAGTGTCCGGGCTGTAACTTTATCTTGTATGGACAAATTTTAAAATTACTTGCCACATGTGTTTGACACACCAAGGCAACGTGTCGTGTACAAGACCCATGTCCCTACCTCTAAGGTGAAAGATACACTTAGTGTTTATTCACAATGGAATGCTGAATATAAGGACATAACAGTGTAGATTGTCAAGTATGGTTAGTATTTTTTAATGTTCAGAGGCAATTTAAAATAACTTGCCGTATGTATTTGACACGTAAAGACAAATCAACTTTTCATGTATTGACATTTTCATAGGTCAATGTCACTATCGGGGGCATTCGTCACATACCGTGACAGCTCTTGTTTCTTATAGAAATTGAGGTTGGGGTTGGGAGGATGTATTGTGTGTTGTAGCAATAGGGTTGATATGTGATTATTGGCGAAATTTTGCTATACTGTGCTGAAAAAGTTGCGTTTCTAGGTTTGAGAAAGTTGTTCATAAAAAAAAAATTCATAAAAAAAACACAAACATATTGATGATTTTTATTTGCAATTCATAAACGTGCATATAATAAAAAAGCAAAAATATACTATACTATGAAGAAACTATAGGATTATTTTAAACTAAGCATTTGGATTAAATGATAAATATATAAGTAAATGTACTGTATTACCAATAAGAAAATGACATAAAGAATTGATATTAAATTATGAATATATATATAATAAAATAAAAACATATATTAACTTCTAATACGACACTTCAATGTTACCAATGTTCAGTTTTACCAAATGGGAAGCAGCATCAAAATATATCATTATTATTTATTTATTTATTAAAGTCTTATCTACATATATTCAATTCAGTTAAACATAATATGTACTAAACAGGATAAATATGCGGCCATTCTATTATAGAATTACAAGAGACTATAAAACTTTTACATAACATTAAACAGTGTGCAAACTGCTTCAAACATCACATATGAATACATAATACATCATTGTATATTATGACATAATAATACACTATAAGCAGGTTGAGTCATTTAATCGTGACGCTAGGTGTCTAAATGAAGTCTTAAAAGAGAGAAGAAAATATCTTTGGTGCTTTAAATAAGCTCTGAAAAGAAATAGTTTAATAATATTTATGCAATAAGCTACAGAAACATGCTCAGTAGCAAAGAGTTTTAACATGAACCCGGTTTAGTGGCAATGGGCAAACGCCAAAGACATAGAACACAAAATCACAAACAAAAAATATAGAACAGCACAAAACCATGTATCACTTCTAACTAGCTAAGGAGCGAACAGATAAACTGACAAATCCTACCATTATATAAAAAGGTTGGAAATTATATAATACAAAGACATGTTTTATTTTAAAAACATCTGATATTATTAAAATACTAATAAAGTGCTGAATAAGTACTCGAGGTATCATGACTATGTTCAAACTATCATGATAACTGTATACATATACAGAACAGACTAGCTCACCTATTTTTGCTATTCAATACATTGTTTCTTACGGTTAAAATCTCATGACAGGTTTTGGCTTAAGTTCTAGTTAAATCTGGATGGATGAATAGTATGAAGTATGACTTTATCATCATCATTTAAACTAGCATAGTTTAAAACTAACGTTTAAAATGTATCAATGAGTAACTTTCTATGCTCATTGTATGTTCGACAATGTAGAAGAACATGTTTTTAAGACTCAACAACATCGGTATTTTGATCTTAAAGAGGCTTCAGATTCAATGTTTTTCAGATAACTAGGTAGATCCTTCCAGTATTTGGGACCAATGACGACGATTGATCTGTCAGCTAATTTAGCTCGTCGCCTTAGAATGGTTAATTGAGTGTCACTATGTGATCGAAGTCTGTATCTTCCTAGAATAGTTACAAACATTTCGCTTAAATATTATGGGGCTATACCATTACATGCAGTAAAATATTATTCTAGCTTCAACTAGAAGCCAGTGTAGTATTTTTCAGAAGTTCAGAACTTGGTTCTTCATTTCGGTGGAGAAACCGTGGCAGAAATAAAAGTTAGACCGAACCAATCCATGTGCTAATGTTTCCGTTCATTTGCTTGGGAGATGTTTACATTAAGCTTTAAGATTCCGTAACTGCACAAGTGCTATTTGACATTTCTTTTCGGATGTGATGGTCAAAATTAAGCGTCTTGGTCATGTGCACACCCAGGTCTCTGACATGATCAACACATTTTACACTATAGCCATCATTGTTGATACTTGTTTTTTTATTGACGTTTGGTTCCATACAAAATTATTCAGATTTAGAGTTATTCATTTGTAAGTCATCGTCTATGTGATGATACCTTTGAGACAACTGTTAAGCTGTTAAAAAGCAGTTGCCTCAAATTGAAAATTTCTCGCTTACATGTTTGGTGCAATTTTGTGGTCGTCAGCGTATCCATACAGATCGACTGGATGTTTCTGCACCATGCTATTAAGAGCCGATATATAAAGGGTCAAGTTCACCGGTCCAGCATAAGAACCCTTTGGAACTCCGAACTTAAGTGTCTCGGTCTCAGATTTTGATAAGTTGTGAAGTGATTTGTTATTTTCTACCAAGAATGAATGTATCTGTATTTTTCTGAACCCTTTTTATTTTTTTAAGTCTAATATTTGCCAGCATCAGAACAAAGTAAAACATCAAAAAATAGTAAGAAATTCAAACTGTTGCTACCTGAGAAAAATATACAGAATAGAAACAATAATTTACGGCTTTAATAGATATTTTAAAACTCGGATGAATTCATTAGTTATGGTCGATTCGATGTTAAATTAATTTTATTTATCGCTACAAATTGCATCCAGCGCTGATGCTAATTATGAGTAAAATTTTCCTGCACCCCGATCTTTCAATACAGCCTGTAGACTATCTGAGCCCGATCCTGAAGACACTTTTCTCAAATGATGTACTGAAATTCCGCTCCTGGATAAGCGTGTTGCCTGTGCTTTTGATATTATCTTTGATTCTACAAGTGTATATAAGCCCTAAAATAACTGCTCGTTGTTAAATAACTGTTCGTTGTTTATTTCATGAAGCTGGAAATTCCCGAATGACACGGAAGTTACACTTTTCGACAGTTTGTCTAGATTAGTTTGCTACTGCAGACAAGTGCGTAGACGTCTTTAGGGGCATCATGAGCCCCAAATTCTACACCTGTTATATCCTTAAACAAACTAGCTAGGCGATAACTCTGTCTCCTGTGGTATACTGTTCTACATAAGCGCAGACTGTCTGCGAAGCGTATATTTTCTGGGACAGGAATGCCTTCTGGTAAAAAAACGCCAATAAAAGCGAGGCCTTTGTTTTGGAGGCAGCAGTGGGAATGTATCCAGATTTGGGTTTTAAAAATAAGTTTATTTGCTGTCCCGTAGACATGTGTAAGGCTGCAATCCATACAATATATATGCTGCCTTTTGTTTCTGAAAGAGAAATGATCTCAGTAACACATGTTGTGATAATGTTTAAAAGATCAGTATCTAAGACAAATATTTATATTCACTTCTGTATTGACTTTTTTTTTCAAATATTTTATAAACCATATCCGGTAGTCTCAAGATCGAAGACGATAACATCATCTCGGTCGTATGCATGTTAAGTTTTACTGCGTTAGCAGGGCAGGGTGGAATGCCCTCAATATCATCATACATCTGATCTGTGAAAGTCCTTATATAAGTAAAGATGTTGTTGTTTACTTGTACAAAATGTTACGAGTGATGTGAGTTCAGAACGTCACGTCATTAATGTAATCGATGCCGTTTTTCGTAAAATATTGGTGTACTTAGATACGATTTAACAAAACATCGGAATTAAATGCATACATTTAGGTTCTCTGTCTAGTTCAATTCACCTTCTTCTTTATAAAGAAGAAAACATGCTAAAATTGATGTATTTGTTGACGAAGAATCGATTAAAGTGCAACACTATCGATTTGGCATATGCTCCGCGACCTCGCACACTCGGTCACGAATTACATCGCGCTGTTGAATACAAGCAATTTTCCGGCGGTTTTTTCCGTATTAATTCTTATTTTTGACCAATCAAATGAATCATATCTCGATTGCGACAGTTGTGTTAAAATGGAATGCGTCAACAAATAACGAAATGGTGTTAAATTGAAAGGAAAAACAATGAAAAACATAAGGTAAGATATTAATTTACAAAAGTGTTTATTCAACTTCGAACACTTCATTCTCTTTTCAACAAAATTGAGTGGTTATTTTACCTTTTATTTTATACGTCGGAAAATCCTTTTCTCAACCCCACTCGCCATTGATTTGATAACGTTTTACGTTGACGTTTACCCTACCAAAACTGAATTAACGTTCCGTAATATTTTCAGGTCTGGCAATCAGTGTTTTAAAAAAGTATGTCAGAAGATCAAAGTTGTAAAATTGGAGTATTAGGTATGGGAAACAGTTATTACATTGTCGTCAAAACGTTGAATTAATGACGAGTTTCATATTTCAGCATTATAAGAATGGTGCTGTACAGTATTGTTCTGTATTATGTAGATTACCCATTGACATTCTCTTTTGAAACACATGATTTTGTTATGACCTTAAGTTAAATTCAAAATTTGCTGGTTAATCAATGTGCATGCATGTTGATGTACAGTCATGTTTGTTCATTGAACCGAGGTATTGAAAGTTATATTTAGTTTCATTATCTTGTATATGAACAAGTTGATCAGATAGATAAAACAACCAATGAATTACAATGTTACATCTAAATGTTACGAACAATTCAACAAGAAATCTAAAAACAAATTACAATAAAACGCAGAGAGAAGGCAATACAAAACAACGAAAATAAGGTTAACGAAATAGAAACAGCTAGAACAACTCCAACTGGAAATGAGTGATGTAATAGAATAAAATGAATCACTGCAATCTGAAGTAAATACGCTTAAAAATGACAGAAACCATTGTAAGTGAATATTTGTAGACTAAGAAAATCTAGAATTTTTGAAATGGTAGCAAATAATGATAAATTTCATACACTGAGACATGAAATGTTTGAAAAGGAAAATTAAATTGCTGAACCCGAAGAGATTAATGAAGTTTTGAATGAACATGAAATAATGAATTTTTATATTGGCCATTAAGTCCGTCAGACAATGTTTACTTTAGTTAATGAATTTGGAGTGAGCCAGAAAAAGGTGAATGGTGTAATGAAATCAGTTGTACAACGTTTGCCAGGAAGACACTCAGTAGGCTTCCTAGTACTGGTGTCATATCACGTGTATAAGAGTTGAAGCAAAACGGGGGACACAGATTTAGGTTGCAGAGGCTATGGTAAATGCGGCTGGTGATGAATCAACAGTCCAGGGAAATTGCTAACATCAAGATGCTACATTTAAGTTCCATCGGCATTTCCAATCATCCAAGATTACATCAGATAATATAACATACAGCCTAGCTTTGTCAGAAGTTGTTAGAGGAGACCCAAAAACATTGTTTGAAACATTTCAAGATAAATTGTCCTAACTATCCGATGCAAACAACCTTGACCAAAATGACATTGCACAATTAGTTAGTACAAGGTATGTCCGGAAAGTTTTATGACAACAAATAACAAACCATTCATAGGATGCATTAATTGTTTTATCAGTTGACATTTTTATCTTATATGAACCAATCCTGAAAGTTTCAACAATATACTACGAAGCGAACGTATCAAACAAATATTACAAAAAGTACAGGTTACAAGTCAAAGAGCACTTCGTAGTCATTGCCTCTCGTCATTTACATTTTGTTTAAAAATATGCTCCTTCTGCACGTGCACACTTACGGGTGTTATAACCCATTGCTTGAATATCTTTCCGCACCACTCTTTCTGATATCGTGCCACTTTTTACAGCGAAGCGAAGGTCCTGTGATTACCCCGTATATCATTCTTTAGCTTTGAGATGATAGCAAGATCAAACGGGGCTGGGTCCGGGCTGTAAGGTGCGTGATTCATTCTCTCGTACCCTTTGGTTGGGAGAGTAGAAGATGGATGTTTTCAAACCAAAAAGGCTATTTTGTTTCTGGTTCGTATAGGCAATTGTAGGTTTCGTCCTTGATATTTATTCGCTGTAAGAACCTGTCTCCCTCTCGTTCGTATCTACGGATGATCTTTTGGGAGACCGTTTCACGGGGCACCTTTTCCTCTTAAATAGCAGCCTTGGGACCTATCTGGCACTTACCTCTGATACATTGACATGTTCTTTCATATTATGCACAACTGTACTTTTTATCTGAACGGAGTCGCCAGTTTCCCTCACTGTCCTCCACCGGTCTTCTTGTAATATGTCCCGCAATGAATTTAAGTCACTTTCACTCACGTTAAAAGGCTTGCCGTTCCGCTTTAAGTCGCACAACTTTTCATGCCCGTCACTTAAACGTCCATGCCAGCGAAACATCAAAGCCCCGAACATGATGGCTTTGTTTTATCCCGATTTAGAAACGTATAAGTATTCAAAGGAGTCATTCTGCTGCATACACAGTGTTTGATCACAGTGTGCTGCTCATTACGTGACGTCAACGCTGGATTTTTCCAACACCATGAAAATACCTGTCTACTTCCGTTGACCGTTATAAACTCGGTTTTAGTAAGATGACGTCAATAGTATGCCTAGTTATGCAGCTGACGTCATACTGCGTCACAGAAAACGTCAATTTCGATCCTAAGTATGAGTTTATATAATTTTATTTTTCAAAAGAAAGAAAACTCGTGAAAATTCTATATACACAGCTTTATATTGTTTATTGATTTATATCAAAACAAAAACCTTTTTAAAATATAGACACAGTTTCAAAACTTTCCGGACATACCTCGTACTAAGTACTGTTGGAACAATGTCTGACCAAGGTTCAATCAATCAAATCTTCAATAAATAACTACAGGAATTGTGAGACTCTTTGATGCCAGACATGGTTGAAAGTTGGGACACATACATGATACGCAACTAAATTGTGCAAATTGTCAAATTATTGTTGACTGAGAGCGGCAGCTGTCCCAACAACAAATTCATGTTCGGAAAGAAATTTCACCCAGCTGGATGTTCTTACGAGATTAAAGCCTGCTGCATCAATTAAATGCCTTGAAAGCATAATCATGTGGGGAAACAATGAAACTTCAGCATGGCTTGCAAAGGCAAAACGGAAATAAATAATTGAACAAGCCAGCGAAGGCACTATACAGATGCAGTTTTAGATCAAAGAGAAAATAAACTGTTGTCTGTGAAGCTGAAAAAATACAAGGAAAAAAGGACCGAAAGATAAAGAAGCTAAAGAAGAGTATACAGAAAATATCAAACTAACTGATAATGTGACAAGTCATGGAGAACTGTGGACAACAAAAAATGAAGTTGAGTTTCATTAAGCCAAGCTAGAAATCAAGACAACGCCAAAGAATCGTCAGTTAGCAAACTTCAGTTTAGAAAACAAATTCTGAAAAGCCGTGAATGAAAAGACCTTTTCCAAAAACAGTTAAAAGGAACTAAATTTTCAGTTGTCCAGCTGGAAGAAAATTTGAAAACCATTCTTACTATACATACAAAACGTGAAAATAATTACCCCCCCCCCCCCCCCCCCAAAAAAAAAAAAAAAAAACAACAACAAAAAAACTGTTACATACACAGATAAAGACTCTGCGATGGAAAATCCAACGGAAGAAAAGCATTACCGCTTGTGAGGTGGAATGACCATTAAACAAAGTTAAAGGTTCCTGATTCAAATGAGATTAAATGGTTCAATGTGGAATTTACAATGTTTTGAAAATCCAAGTGCATATACATAGGGATACATATGTAATGTATTTTCTAATGCAGCGGCGTCAATTTTGTCTGCCATATTTGATTTTTTTCATGTAATGATTTTTCAAAGGTTTTCTGAATGTCATTAACTATCCGTACATATATACTTTTTAAGTTGTCATAGTTATTTATTTTAAATGAAAGTCCAATGTATGTTTCTATTATCTTATCAGTGGCGGCTATTTTGTCCGCCAAATTATATTGTTGCATTTTATTTGTTTTCTAAAATATATCATTATCTTTCAGACATATACACATATATCTCTGATTTGACACGGGCATGATACTTTAATGAAATGCGAAGACTGCACAAAAAAATCCATTTTTATGCAGTCTTCATAGAGATCTTCTGATTACAACAAAGTGCAATTTTCTTCAGGGGCTTAAATGCTTAATACTTGTCACTTAATAAATTTTATCATGAAATTTTATCGTGTTTTTTAAATGCACTCTTTTCAGTATTACAAATTTAAACCATTTTAATTTATTTTTTACTGAAACCCCTAGAGTGATTATTAAAAAGAAAACCATGTATTTGTGAATTTACGAGAAACAAATATTTACAAGAAAACCATGGTTTTACTAGTAATTATGGTTTTAGGTGTTGTTTTTTTAAGAATAAAAAATAATTATTTTCGTTCGGATCACCGCTTTTTCATTGGCGCCAAGTTCTGTTTCTCTGCTTGGTTAGATTGTCTTTCGTCAAGCACACTGCATTTTGTATTTGTGTTATATCCAGAAGAAAGTCAGTGCGTGTCGTTGACCTGTAATTTCATTTCAACATAAAAAGTAATTACAAAATGTTGAGTATAATTCACATTATTATGTTCCTTCCATACAAGGTTTTCATAGGCAGCCGTGTGAACAAAGCTCACAGAAGACTAGTTGTGTGTAACCTTTGAGAAGACTTAAGGTCTGTTGTTCCGTTGCTAAGCAATCGGAACACTCTCGGCCTCTATCGGTCAAGTCAATGCGGACTGGTTCTCGATATTTGACACTAGTTTAAAGTGCCCTTTTGAATTAAATTAAACCGGTCTATTAACGGGGAATCTTTCTTTGCTAGCGAAATCTCGTGCGGAGAGGACCGAAATTAAAAAACCCGCCCAGCCCACCCAGTCAAAGATTGTTTTCCCCATTTACCTTTCGTTTAGAATTTACCTGTTATACAAGTTTTAAAGTAATTAAGTTTAAATTTTGCCGCTTAGAAATGTACTTTCATGTGTTGCTGCTTTCGAATTTTGTATGTTACAGTATGTATCGCAGCGGTGGTTCGAGTCCACATGCATGCTATGGCGGATTGATGTCTCTCCAGGGGGCGTTCGTTTTGACAAAGAACACCCTAAAACATGTCGGGGAGCAACGGATCACAAATCGCCATCTGAATCTGTCTAGAGTGCCATATTAAAGAGTGCGAGGAATAAAGAGTCGCTTCTTAACGTGCAACCGCTATATGAACATTGCTTGTGACCATGTTGTTTCGCACCATCAGACTGAATTACTATCTTGTAGTCATGGTGATTTATCATAACTGGAAACTCGTGCGGATAAAAGTTTAGTATGGAACAATTGACTGTTGTCATAGAGAGGCCATGACAGAGTGTCGACCCTCACTTTAGTGGAAATGACTTTGGTTATAGATACATTGGACTGGACCAGACTTGTGGACATTATGTACTTTCTTCACATGTTGTAAATGTGCATATATTTTGTTTGTGATTTAAGAATGTATAAATATGGAACCATGGACATCGGAAACTGCTTTCTGTTTGAAATTATTATTGATTTTTTATTTTTGTTTAAATAGCTGCTTTGTTGCTTAAATGGTTAACCAGCGTTAATTGGTTACCGGTAGCTTGTATTTGAGGTAGTATTTATAGAAGTTTGAGGTATGAGTGCCGCTATCCAAGGTTCCACATGTTTTTGTTTTTAGAATAGCCGAGAGCTGGCTAGGCTGTCATCCATTTCAATTTTAAAATGCATACATATATAATTTACGATTTAGATGTATTTGGGCTTGTTGAGACCTTTTACCTTGGTCGAGCACCTCGGTGCTAGTTATCACTCGGTATGGGAATCAACAAGAGGGCTATACATGTGAAATTGGGAATTATGAACTAAAATCAATTAATTAGGATGAATATAGATATAAATAACGTTTATTATCCCGTTGCTGGAATAACAAGTTCTTAAGGAGTCTGTTGCATGTATGTTGCTCAAGGCCGGGAACGTCCTAGTACTTGGCGTCCCGGTGGTTGCGTTGTTGCGTTGCATTGCGTTACGTTGCCATGAGATTGCGGACATATATTGCGGATGTTGCATTGGCTGTTGGCAATTGTGGGTTGCATTTTTGCGTTGCGTTGCGTTGCTAGGAGATTGCGGGTATATTGCGGGTTTTGCAGTTGCTTTTGGTAAGGAGCATTTGCACGTAGACCGTAGTTGCTGGGCTGTAGCATTTTGCCAAACAGTCTATTCCAGCACGGGCATATCATAGGACACTATAGTATTTATAGAGTACACCTTAAATATACATTTAATACAATGGCTCAGCCTAGCCTCTCTCGGCTTGTGTGGTTCTTTTCCATTCGGACTTCCAGGCGTGTGTCACTATGACCTATCATTGAGTCCGTTCGTTTTCACGGCCATATTTTGCCAATCCTTTTATTTTTGTTTGTGAAGCTGTTGTACCAATTGCAGTTATTATATAGCAAGGCTTTTATACGTTTATAATATTTATTATGCAGAAGTAAAACTTTGGAAATGTCAATGTTGTTTATTTGGTTTCTATTCAACGAACTGGTAAACTAAGTCATTTTATTAAACAACATCTTTCCTAGTAATATTTAAACTTCTGAAGTCACCATGTCGCCAAAACATTCGAAATCTGAAGCCGACCGCACCTAAGAGATCGCCAAAATCTGTAGTGAACAAGGTCATTGTTCATATCTTTACACGGGTAATAAAGAGGGAGCGAATACTTTCCATTGACGCAAGACATAAGGTTTCTATCATGCGTTTTCAAAACCTTATAAGATCAATTATACTTTGGCTCTACTAACTCATGTAAGGGTAATAAAATTACAGACACATCATTGATGGAACGATGGTCATCTTGTGATGTCCAGTCTGCGAAAGTCGGAATCATGAATGTTTCGGTTTTGTTTAATAAGAATGTAATCATCTGTAACTGTATGAATCTGTTATTAAGCCAAATTAGGACAACGGTTAAATCATAATTCTGCTCCATTTAAACGTTTTAAAACTACGTGTATGATTTAGGTAATTCAACATTGCAAAAAAAAAACTTTTAGAAATGCGACTTCAGAGTTAGAACAATATATATTGGTTACAAGGTCATCTGATATAGGTAACTGCCTTTATCCTTCGTTAATGTAATGACAAAAACAATCCGTGAAACGTATCTACTGAGCGGTATCTGGGTTGAGAATGCAATTTGAACTTAAACCAACACAATATATTGTAAAAAGAATTTCCGATATCAGAATCGCCGGAATTGTTAAAAAAAGGGTCGATCCTAGGTAAATAAATTTGATATAACATTGGTCTCTTATGTAAATGTTTTGCTTTAAGACTATTCAAATACCCCGATTTTGCGACATATAATAATGGTATGATAAAGAATACATTACCAGTTACAAAAATAAAAAAAATATATATTATATGTTACTTTGTGCTAATCTTGACCACTACGAAACCTGTATTTGGCATAACCCCAGTTTCATTGCTCTGTATTTGAACATGACACAGATTACTCAACTGATAAGCCATATTTTCTTCTGAAGCATGAACTCCGGCAGCGTAGTGGTTTTATGGCCTTCGCTTTGAATGCAGGATGTCCTTGGTTCGAGTACCCACGATGGTGTTTGTCCGATGTGACGAAATGGTGAGTCGCCAGCTTGCATATAATAGTAACCGCTTGCCTACCTTCTTGGCATCGGGGAGTTATGAGGTGTCTCATAAACTAAAACCTATTTGACCTTCCGTTTGGGGTGACAATATAATAAACAAGAACATTACTTAACATAGAAGACTTCAACCTTTGCAATATTTGCAAGTAATTTGCTTCATAACTGGGTTCTCAATATCACAAGTGTGAGATACTACTATATTTGGCCTTAAAGCGCGAGGAAATCTCGCTGTTTGTAAAGGAAAACTATCCCATAAATTGTTTTACAACGTGTCATACGTTACGTTCACCAGTTCATAAAAACGTTACTCTATTTAGGTCTAGAGAATAAATGATTAAACTTTATTTGGCGGAGACCTACTCAAGTAATCATTATAATCTAAGGTGACAACATAAATTCATTAGTGATGAACATTAACTTCATAATTTAAACCGTATGATGTAAAGAAACAATAGGGGTCCGAAAATCTATTACAATAGTCAAACAATGAATAAATGGTGTCAAAGACATCTAGACAACATTTTCAGCCATGGTTATTTGTTAAATAGCTAACAAAAATAGTCGGTCCGAAAATCTATTACAATAGTCAAGCAATGAATAAATGGTGTCAAAGACATCTAGACAACATTTTCAGCCATGGTAATTTGTTAAAAAGCTAACAAAAATGAGTCGGTCCGAAAATCTATTACAATAGTCAAGCAATGAATAAATGGTGTCAAAGACATCTAGACAACATTTTAAGCCATGGTAATTTGTTAAAAAGCTAACAAAAATGAGTCGGTCCGAAAATCTATTACAATAGTCAAGCAATGAATAAATGGTGTCAAAGACATATAGACAACATCTTAAGCCATGGTAATTTGTTAAAAAGCTAACAAAAATGAGTCTCTACATTTAACCGCCAACATAGTTTCCTTCACTGATACCAACGTTAATTACCTCGTGAAATGTTGTAACGACAAAACAAATAGTACTTAAATTTGGATGACACAGGTTTATTTTCGATTCAAAAAAGAGCTAACAAAACACTTTCTACATTTCACCATTTATTTAAAAAAAACAATAATGAAACCCAAAGAAATAGAAAACTTACATCTGACAAAATACATTAATGTTTAAGTTTCTCTTTTTGTCTCAGGTGACGTGACACACGGAACAATGGACAAAACAAGAGATTCCACAGAAACAGCAGTAAAACAGATAAAAATAAATGAAAATAATGCCTGCGAAGATATGATAAAAAATATTCCAGAACATTACACAATAAGTTAAAAATATACTTGATGGAAATTGATGTAAGCGTGCATAAGAAAACCGTAACCAGAATTTCTAACTCATAATAAAGGCCAGTAACTTGCATAATGGCAAGATATAGGTAACTATATCTGACCTAGGTAGGTTGGATCGATGTTAACACGTGTTAAAAAGTTTCAATGCAATACAAGAAGTATTTGCTGAGAACGCGTCTTATATGTGGTATCATGCAAAACCTTGAGACGTATAGCTCTCCTTATTCTTTAATTCAGTCAAGCTAATGAAAGCACAACCAAATATAAACAAGAGAGTCAGGGCCTGAATATTCTGACAAAGGTTTTTGATACCAATTTCTTCAAGATCAAGGCAAAAATGTGGCCTGTAACGTCTTCGAATATATTTTTCCGACAACCTTTTTTCACCAAAGTTCACGGATTCATGAACTGGCCCTAGATTTCACGTAGACAAATGCACTCTTTAGGTTTCATAAATAGCACAGTAAATTAGGCCTCAAAAACTTTTTTCTAAGATTTTGTAGAACACTTATTCAATAGAATATCAAAAACAGGAATTCATTCCCTGAATGACATGGCATGATCTTTTAACAATCTTAGCAAGTCCATACAAGTTGTGAAAGGCTGCGTTTACAAATGCATACATAAAGTACATAAATAACAAAGGATCATAACTCCCGAACAAAACGCACAAATACGTATATTGACTGATAGAATAGGCAAGCTTCAACAAAATTCTGCACAAACTATAGGAGTTGCTTGCATTCACAAATTTTCTTAAAATATACGTTTATATGAAAAATTGACTCCTTAATGAAAATCCAAGCCCTTACACTACATATACTGACTGATCGTCTACCAGGGGAGGCGTAGTTCCGGGACGCTTTTTGATCTTTTTTTCAGATAAATTTGTCTTTATTAAACTATTTTAAAAATAAAAAAGGAAGTGGGAGGAAATAGTTCAACTTTAGTCCAAGGGGTGTCAGAATGAGACACATGAACGGTGTCAAGTTTCAGTCAGACAGGTATAGTTTTTGGACATTCCTTCATGCTTCTTATATATCTTACAGAAAAAGGAAATGTTGTCCAACATACAAAATTTCACCAAAAGTTTTTGAAAATGCCGAAATGTAGTTTAAAGCACCAATTCGCACTGAACCTTGCCCAGCAGAAATCAAATCTTGATTTGTAAACTGAGATAAACTTTTGATATTTTATTTAAAGTAACCTACACCTTAAGAAACTTTTGGTAATTGTTGATGAATTTTCAAATTTCTGGTCATCAAGCATTATATAATTTCTAAAATAGAGCAAAAACCGCAAACGTCTGCCAAATTACCCCTCCTGGTATGCAAGATTCAACAAAATCTGCTGGATTTGCATTTACAAGAATTTGTTTACGGACAGACAACTAGGGAGTATAACATGACCCTTTGGACTTAATAAAATTAAATTAACCCGTTAAGTGATATTCCCCCCTTGGCACACAAAACCCTTCAAACCAAAGTACAGATGATGTGATCACTGTAGTTTTGAAGAGAGAAATAGTTGTCAAAGCACATTGATTTACATTTAACAGCAGCTTTAAATACAACATCTGGTAAAGATAAAAGTAACTTAAATTATGTCCATATAATACGGATGAGCCCACTGGCCTCACGTGTCACATAAAATGATAACACCGTTCTAATTAGTGTCCAACCAAAATGAAAGGCTATTCGTAGATAATCCATTATCCTGGTGTGGGGGCAAAAACATGAAATGTTTATAGTGCATTTCAACAGTTACACAGAAGCTTAAAGAACGATACTTGTAGAGTTCTGAAGCAGTTTTTTTTCATACCATTGTTTCTTTAATTAAACAAAATCATCATGACTCTAAACGTCCCTACCAAGTAGACCTGGCCCCAATTTCTCGAAACTTCTTAAGCTAAACAGGCTTAAGTTGCTTATTTCAATTAACCAAAATACATGCTTATAGTGATTTTTTTTAAAAATGAAAAATGGTTTATTGTAATAATAACGATAATTCCTATCTTAAGTATTAAAACATTTAAAGGAGTATATAAAACGCAAAATATTGAAAGACAAAAATATTGGGTTTAGCTTAATCCTGTTATAAGAGACTAAGGAAGTTTCGAGAAATTGGGGCCAGGAGATCAAAATTTTAACAGAATTTAAGATTTTCACCTCCAAATTTATATGTAAAACTACAGAAACAAGCTCAGTGGCCGAACAATTAAATTTAAACCCCGTTTTATTGCAAAGGGTCAACGCCAAAGATATACCACAACAACAAGAAACATTCACAAACTAGAAACATGGAACAACCGCACAAAACTCCACAAACAACACGGTATATACATACAATATAAAAAAACAGCTTTGTTTATCAAGGATTGTAAGGTACCGTCTAGGAACTTTCAGCAAAATATTAATTTTCTGGGGTGGGCTTAAACCAGTTTCTGGGCACAAAAAAAACAAAAACAAAAAAGTAACACAATAATAACACAATTGGTTCGCTCACTCCGCCCTTTCTTAATCATTTAAAATTCACTTTCTTCATCATTTAAAATTCACTTTCTTAATCATTTAAAATTCACTTCGAGTCATTTATCTATAACATTTTTTGGCAGTATGTAAAAAATGGCCAGTCATGCTATCATAATGAAAAGCATCATCTTCCTTAAACTGGAAATAAAGAAAACATTTTTAAAATTAAACACGTCATATATTGGAATGATTACCTTAAGCAGTATTTAAAAAAAAAAGAGACATCACACGCTGGACCATTCTTAGCGAGCCAAAAACGGTTTTAAAGATAACAAGAATTTGAACAATTTTAATAAAAAGTTTAGTTATGTTTCAACCTTATATTTGCTATGCAACTTCTATCCCTTTGATTGAACTGCCTTTCGACAGTTAGGAATATTTTCCGATGAACGCAACATCCTCGGATATGTTCGGATCGCGAATCATCGCATAACAATATACATGTAAATTGAAAAGTTTATTTCTTGTAAGTCGTTGTGTCAACCGGCCCCCAAAAACTTAAATCAACATGTTAGAAAGTGTAAATTTATGATTTGTTAAATGTACTGTTGACATATGTGTTTCAATTTTACGCTTTAATTCGAGTGATTTGATCTTTTCGTGCGTTTTTGTGACGTCATTTAATAGGCTGATTCCGGTTACGTTCGAGTCGTTCTATTTACAGAATGGGTAAGAAAGAATTACTGTAAAGCTTTCTTAAATAAACTGAAGTATTCTTGAATGAATGAATGAACTAGTGGTGTAAATTAGGGATGGCAACGAGAAGTGAAATTTGTACTCGAGTACTTGGACAAACTTCCGATCGAGTACACGAGCTCAACCCAGAAAAAGAGTATAAACATGCTTATTCCAGTAAACAGGCAGTCATTTTTCTTCCCGACTTAACAAAAACACTCGATAATTCTGCTTTTATCTGATGTAGCTTTTTTGAGTAAAATTCAGCTGAAAATTGGTAAAATGTTCTACTTCCGTTTGTAAACATGCATGTGCTTGATGGGAGAATCGGTCTTATAACTCCATAAACAATATGTTTACAAAATAACCGAAATACGTGTGAAGATTAAACATATTTATATGGCACTGCATACCCTGATTTCTCAAATAATCCCCCGCATAATTGTGATATTAGATCTTATAACGAGTCATACTTAACGTTTTATGATGATGTCCGTTATTTTGCTCTAGCTCGGAAGTGTCATTAACTCTTTTTTATATACAGTTCATAAAAGAGCTGGAGCCACTGTTTCGCACTCGTAGCTATCGTGTATCAGCTAAAGATATTCCCAATGGAAACAGATTCTTGAAGCTTGCCTTACAAGCTGCCCCACACACATGCTTGCCTTCAGTAATCGAAAATCGGCTTGAAAACTATGTAAAATTCAAATTTGAACAAGACCTGAAAACATTTTACCAGCGAAGGGCTTTTTACATCGTTTATAAGCACTGTGATGTTTGCGGAGTTTGGTTCTGTTGGTACGTGTTTCTTGTTCGTTATTTTTTGTTTCTGTGTTCAATGAGCTTGGCGTTTACTCGGCCAGTACACCGAGTTTATGTGTAAACTTATGGCTACTGCGTTTGTATCTGTAGTTGTTTAAAATGAATACTGACTGAATCATGCTGATATTACAGACAAATACTAATTAGATGTTAAACCAACTAGCAATTTCTGGCTGTGTTTGCTTTACAGCTGCTGACCAAAAGTTGGAAACGGTACGTTTATAAGATATAAAGGATAACCTTTTATTGCATGAACAATGAATTTGCATTTTTTGTTTAATGAAATATTTGTTTTCTGAATTAAAGGAAACTCATCCATTTATCAATACATTCAGACATAACATACAGTTTTCTTTTGTTGTACCTTACAAACTGTTGGTATATACTTCCGTAGCGAGTTACTGCTTATGATGTAGGTTGTTGGCACCCAGCCTGATTTACAATCCCTCTTAGACTTTACCAGGTGTTGAGGTGGCCATTCTTTTGGTTTTCGAAGACAAACTTGTTTGTAACTTTTATACCACACTGTGTCAGGATATCAACTGCATTCACCATTTCACAAGTCATCAGTGTTGCTACTTTCTTTTTCATCTTTCTTGTGTCTGTATCATATCCATTCTATGAAAAATGATGGTTCAAAGTTCAAATGTATCAAACACAGCAGCACTTTGTTTGGCTCTGACTATCTTTGTTCAAATCATTGGCCAATCCCATAATACTAACAAAGTTTCACTTTCTTAATATTATAAATGGTTGTAAGTCTCTAAACAGAATATTTTCTTTGAAAAATTAATTAATAATATATGAATATAGCACGAGAATCAGCTGTTTATAAACGTTGTTTTTTAATTTGTGAACATTTTTCTTTCTAGTGAATTGAGACTGTCAAAAAACCTCCTTATTTGGGCTTTTTCCAGTGTGGTCGATTTGTATATGCCATCAACAGTAACTTCGATCCCTCAGTTCCTCGTCGCTTGTTCAACAAAAGGATTATTTCATGCTGCAGTGGAGATTGAATCGTTCCATTCTCTCCTATATATCTTGATGAATGTTTCCTCGTCATTTGCACCTACATCATCAGCATTCCTAATACAAATTCGAAATATGATTTCTGCTCCTTTAATTAGATTACGACCCATTCTTAAAGCAAGACCAGCTTTCTCAAACCGTATAACATCCTCCTGATTAACATACATTTCTGCCTGCATTTTTAAAGCTGCAGTTCAGAAAGCTGATCAATCTTGTTCACCTTGTTAGAGGTAATTTGCATCTTTAAACGCACTAGGTGGCGCATTCTTTGGAAAACATCATTCTTTCTTCAGCTTCCTAGTTTTTTTTGTTTTGTTTTTTTTTTCAAATAAGACTTTCCCAAACATGGCAATTAGAGCGTCATTGACAATTTCACTACCAATAACACCATTTCTGGCGTGTAAGTGTAACAAAAGTGTTCACCACCATTTCCCTTTGGATCTGTGGTAACCGCAGAACGTAGCATAACCTTCGCAGCAGTCTGAATAGCGATGTTCTGTTTTGTACCCAAAATAACTTTCAAGCACAAATCCGAACATGTTTGTAACCGACAATTTCTACCCGTGGTTTAGGGGGGACGGTGTAACACAACAGGGACTTAAACATGAAGATAAAGCGCACTCCTGGTTTGATCAGAAGATCCCATATAAAATTTATTAAGTCCTTTTCATCACCATTTTAAATATTTGACGTTTTCCAACACTAAAAAATGCATATACATTTAAAAGGACATAATAATCAGTATGTTATACTAGTTATGTTTCTATCATAGCAACGTTACTCGAGGTTTTCAAACTAGAAGGCCAGATATAGGATTGAACGGTGAAGCCTGCTTAATGATACTGACACAAGAATCTGTAGACGTTGCGATTACTTGGTCAGAATTTTACCTGACAAATGGACCGATATATTCTGAAAATTTACTGGACTTCATGATATGTTATCCGATGGTATTTCGCTATGACTGAACCTTACAGTAACAATACAGTCGGTATTTGGTCATTCACTCCTTCCGTTTTTGGCAATGCATTAAACTTGGAATTGGCAGTGTATGTACATCTTGCTACAAGACTGATTACTGCTCTGAGGCATCACCTATATCAGCCGATGTTTTAGTTCACATGTTTATATATTTATCATAGGCATTTGGCATTAAACGTATTTTACTCGTTTAGAATCTATGGCATGGTCTGTATGCGCAAGTGGTAACCTTTCAATGATGGGCCTTTAATAAACCTTTTGGAATTTTTAAATCATTATACATTGTACCATTATACAAACCCTAGATTCACATTTATGATGTTATGTTAATGTCATTACTACAAGCACATACAAAATCGAAACTTTGTGATAACATGACAACGGGACTGTGCAACAGACTTAATGAGGCTATGAAACTGAAGTTTGGGCTTTTTATATATTGAGGGCTAATCAAAAGTGGTTAAAACAAAAAGAGAGTTACGGGTTAACTTGATTGTTCTCTCAAAAGCAATCTATCCAGGGTGCCGGTAGACGAGGAAAATGGTTTGGTGGGTGTTAAAAGTAAAGAAAAGTGCCATTTGATGACAACCGTATGATATCCGAACAATTTCATTTAATTTAGCATCCGCAACTGCCATGAGTTGAATTTTGCAATAAACACGGCCACGTTTTGGAAGTGTGGCGAAGGAAGGTACACACATGCACATGGTGAGCGGGTGTAATTGAATATGCATCTTAATTTTAAATATGAAGAGAAAGGCAATTCATAAGCAAACTTACAGTGCATTAAGGTGTATAAAAACTACACATTACCTGTAATTGACATGTTTCGTAATCGATGCCGTCAGTGCTGACTCCATGCTGCCAACATATTCGCGACTGTTACGCAGAAATCAAAACAATGAAAGTGCTACGAGACTGGATTGAAAGTATATGGAATGTCGAACCTTAACTAAATGACGTAAATCATTGACGATGTGATATGCCCCAATAATCTGCGTAATGCAAATGGAGGAGTACACGATGGATATCATGGTTGCAAGTATGTACGAGTGGATAATGTATTAAAGCCACTACATGTTGCAACAAATTCTTCCATACTGTATCATTGCTTTCATTATGAGTTTTATATCAAGCATCATTCGCAGCTTACTTCTTGCATTATCAATTGACATATTGTTAGTGAATATCACCTATTATTTGCAAAATTCGAAGGCCAAACCCTTTTTCAACGTCCTTAGTAACGATATTATGCACTATCAAATCATTTGTCCATTAAAAACATACTTTTTGCACATAACAAACATCAGCAATTCTTAGTTCTAACACATAAATCATATAAAGTATTGAAGTATTTGTAGCTAATGTAAACCTCATCTTCCTACCACCTCCTAACTTTTTTGCGTCATTAAAATCAGTCTCGACACCTACTTTACAATTCCCTAGTATCTTAGTACCTCCAGTACTTTGATTATTATTGGACCTTTTTAAGCAATGATTTACAACATTTATGTTTCCCTTACACTATATAAACACTCTGCACTGCATTTGATAAACAACATAATGAAACTCACTTTCATAAAGGCTCCTTCTATTTCCTAACATTTTACTCGATCAACCATAATCATCCAATTTGTCCTGTCGGTTCGTATTCATTTCTGTTTGATGTTAATTTAGTTACTGTCAGACGCTTCAGTACTGAGAGTCTATATCGTACCGAACAGGAAATATTCAGACCTTCTGAATTAAGTTTCCACGATCAAGTGTCTAGATATGACAATTCATGTCATTTCCAATTCGTTACAAGAACTTGCTAAAAACTTATCTTATTTGAATGCGCTGGTATTTTTGCAGTATCGAATTCAATGGCAAGGGCAGGAATGGTAGGAAACCATTCCCCGATGATTGGTATTGGGCTGCATAGCAATCAATAATTTTGTTTTAATAATAACCTTACGAGAACACAAGCATGTACCTACTAATGGGCATATTCGCTTCGCACAAGCAGAAATTTATTGATTCAAACAAATGACAAATTATAAATGCAATTTTGTTTTTTCAATTTACATATCGAACGGACCGAACTATGTCTTTTTATATTACTTATATTCTTTGTTCCTAGATTTTAAAAACAGTTACGACTGCTCACTAATAAACGGTAATTATATAAAACAACATTGTACCGTATTTTTCTACTCATTAATTAATCCATAATACCAGCCGTGGACCATTTAATGAATTGTTATTGGTTTTACTCAATATCTTGTTCAAAATGATCACTGTATTGCAGTTTGCTGTATCTCACCTTTGGACAACATTATTTTGTTTCAACTTACACTGTATATCTAACGTGGCTGTAAAGTTTCTGCTATATATATATATATATAGATATAACATTAAAGCCAACACATCCAGGTTAAAATATGAATTCGTAGATTGGTAGCGTCTATTGTTTCTCATGTTTCATGCGTGTTTTACAGCTGGAGATTTGTTAATCAATTACACAAAATGTGTTTTCACCATAGTAAGCAACTTTGTGTCTAGTGGTTCGAGCCAAAAAACCGCCTTGTTTATCTCTGAACTAAACATTTAAAAATTAAAATTGGCAATTAGGATATTTATTGAAAAGTCAACAATTCCTGTATACTGATGCTTACACTTCTGCTTGTTTCGTTTTTAATGCACCTTCGATATAGCCATACCAGTGCGCCGTTGTTTTATTAAAGATCAAACAAGCCTCATAAGATGACTGTGTGATTTATATCAACAACGTCGATGAAGATAACCCCTAACAGATAATCAACTTTGAATTACGATGCCCTGTTTTTAATAATATTTTACCGGTCTTAGAACTGTTTTTACTACTAGAAAACATCCATGAACTACCTTAAAATAGATGGATGCTACGGCGCTGACAGAAACATTAGGTTAAATGCAAACCCCACTTCGGCCAAAAGAAAACGTCTTGTTGTTTTGACATGCAATTTGTTTAGTAGAAAGCCAATAAAATTCATTTATATATACGTATTAGCTTTTTTTGCATAATCATTTTATTTCACATTTCTTGGGTTTCTATTAAAACACTGTCAGCTTGTACCCTCC
This sequence comes from Mya arenaria, assembly GCF_026914265.1. Taxonomy (NCBI): domain Eukaryota; kingdom Metazoa; phylum Mollusca; class Bivalvia; order Myida; family Myidae; genus Mya; species Mya arenaria. The sequence continues at coordinate 14,571,051 of NC_069134.1, read as the reverse complement.
GCTGTCACAAATATTTCGCGCTCATTTTTTCAAGATCCCTTAAAGAAAATGCCGGTCGGAACAAGATTTTCATTTTGTTTTGTCGTATAATCATGACATGAGTTTAATGATGCCGCGGGTAGCATATATGTCATCGATATCAGAGAAAGATAATGAAGTACGATAACAGGTTTGGACTAGAACGCAATAATTGCAATACATGCGAACTTCCCACTGCTTACATGTATTTAACAAGATAGCATTGATCCTCTATTAACGGTGGCACAGAGGTGACAACCGCAACTCCTTATTTCTATTGTGGCCACAACTTAGTAAATTGTGGCAATAGGTTACTGATCATTTGAAACATTCTAGTAATTCCATTTAAAGAAAGATGGTTATGACGTAAAGTTCCATTTAATTCGTGGCTGAGGGCACACTCTACCGTAGCTTGCTGGTGGCATAGAACGCTTTAGATTATGCAGCCGTGATAGTAGTATTTAAGTCTTTGATATTAAAATCATATAAAATACTGTTACAAATTTGTAAGCGGTTCCCATTCCGAACACATGGCCAGACTTGTATTTCATGTAATTACGTGTGGTATAATTCCGCGTCCTTGTCCTGTTCACAGATACGTTGTCAACATTGGCATCGCGATGATGCCTCTGTATCCGCCGGAAGCCGCTAGTTTTTCGTTTGCAGCAATTGGTATTATAAGAAGGCCTCTGTGATAATATAAATAAGGACAAATATATCGAAGATCTTTACAAGACAGATGTGCATACTTTCCCCTAAATTCATTCAGAATACAAACCAAATGCCACAGAATCGTTTCCCTGTTATGTTCTTCTATGCGTTTGAATAATTTATTTTGTCGCCACTAGAGATATCGTATCCACAATCATGCATCCTTTGTATATTTAAAACTCACGCTCACTCCATAGTGGTTTGATCGTTTCAAAGATGTTTACCGTCGATATACAGCCTAGATGGAGTCGCGCAGACACATATTGTATATAAATGGATGCCGCTGATCATGATACGCCCTGCTTTGCGAAATCAGACTTGTTGCCCCTATTGGTCCATACAAAGTATTTTTAGTCAGAAACATATAAAGCATGATTTCAATAATTTATGTAGCATCAGAAATTGATATACAAACTTGAGTTTGTTTAAATGGTACATTTCAACGCGTTATACTGAGTGTAACTTACATACCGATTTTAAACCTTCGACATGATAAAATGATAAACACCAATAAATAAGCGTTTCTGGTGGCTACGTTGTGTCTGAAAGTGCAAAATTGACACTAAAGTATTTTGCTAAGGGCACCGATCGCCGACTTTTGGCAACCGAAAAACGATAGTTACCAATCGTTTGCCGACTGTGCAACCAATGACCGATAACAACATATTTCGAAACTCTGAGGGTTTATAAGCGAAAGCACCACAAATACGAGTAGTTGTCGATATTTTAAAGATGCACTCTTACTCCCCAAATAAGATTTACCACAATTTAAACATTTGCTCTAATATACCAAAAAAGAAGAATGAATGTTGAAAACAATGGTTCTTATGAAGCATTACGTATTAGATTTGAAAGAAAGGTGTAGCAAACACGGTATTTCTACCTAATGAGACAATAAAGGATCGCAGTAAATCTTTTAGCATTCACCAATCATTTAATATTTTGGCATTTTCATCTATTAAATACACGGTTACAATCTTCTTGTCATTTATTAAAAAATTCCATAAATGCATTATTTAGGTTTATCACTCAAAACTAATGCATTCGTATTGATTTTGAATATACGTGTCATTTTAACGGCCGCCAGCAATATTTTAACTTTAACAACATCCACAAATTATCTAGGGGTTGAAAAGGAAGTTGCTTCCAGGAATAATTATCTCATTATTATATGCGTTATATGTTCATTTAAATGTTACCATAAATACATCTCTAAATGGTGGAAGGGACTTCAAATGAAGAAAAAGATAAGGAGGAACGCTTAACGATTGTCGATCTCTTGATGAGTGGTTGCTGTTTCTTGCCGTTGTTGCAAATGTTTAACAAAAGGCCTGCGGTGATACGTTTGATTTACGCCAATCACTTATGCATTTTATGTCACTGAGAACCAGTCGCTGTCAATTTTACAAACCGTCACCAACTCTAAACAAATATGAAATGTCGACAAATGGATTTTATGCTGCAGTAAATGTTACTCTAAAGTTAACAACAAGTCCGTGTACTTTACTTAGATATTCACTAGCGGACTCTTGTCTGTGTTTTGATCGTTTGTATTATACTTGTTACATGTCGTGAGATAAAACACATTGTTTCAATGCATAGTGTAACGATCGCGCCATTATTTGCCTTGCCTAAGAGTGTGTACATTAATGTACGTATTCCCTATTTTATACGTATTTTATTGTTGTGGATATATATATATATTTATATAGCATACTTCGTCAAGCGATTGGTACGAATCGTTGTGTTTAACCTCCGAATCTACCGCCCATTAAATGTTTAATGTAGGCTGGCCACAGTTACATATGTTGGAAAAATAATCTCAATCTCACATGTTAATGACATCGCAAGCTATTTGGCGTGAGACCACAGTTATTTTTACTTTCATATAGACACTAACATGGCTTTTGACTTTATACACATCCCAATTGCACTCTTTTTTCTGTATTCACATCCGGATCTTTGTCAACGGGGGGCAGATAACTGTGGTCTTGAGCCTATTTAAGCAACATTTTTTCAGAAACAGACTTCAAAACTCCTATCGTTCAGCTTCAGGCTATATGCAATCCATACTGAAAGTTTGGCAATGATATATCAAACACTGAATGGATGAGACAAGTATTAACACCTGTGGTATTTTCATAAAAAGCAGAAACAGCCATTTCCCTCAAATGTTAAACCGCAAACCTTTGAAGAGCCATTATTTCCTAATGCATTGGAATAATTTGACCAAGTAAAGTTTTCCTTGTAGCTTTTAATGGTGTCTATAGGACAGCACCACAAAAATGGCCTGCCTACTCTTTTAAGATTTTTTTCTAAGCAAAATAAGGTTTTACCACTTCATCGGCTTAGTGTTTTATATAAATATTGACATAGAGCCAAACTGAAATGCCTCAACTTGTCAAAATTTTGCTTTTCTGATCCACTTATATACAAAGGTAACAGAACTGTTTCAGTTCAGAACTGTAACACAAGAAATTTAGTGATCATGTGTTAATAGACAGTCTTAACAACACTATATGCCAAATTGTTGGCTTCCGGGACAAATGGCGCAACAAAGGAAATGGCAAAAAAAACACACAAACACTTAAAGATTCATGACAACTGCTAGTGTTTTCATGTATGAGGTGGCTACATGATGTAGAAAATGTAGAGATAGCATTATTATGCTCATTTCTAAAAAAAAACACACAAATTCAGAATACAGCACTTCACCATTGTCTATAAGATGCTTATTTACACCTGATTTGCTATAAATCTCACTCATTTACACACAAACAAGTACTACAGAGTTGACTAACATCTTCATTCTTCTGAAATATTGGATTCAGAGCTGCATCTCCTGGATTCAGATTGCAGGACTACCGCCTGGGGAAAAGGCTGGAGCTTATTGGCACATCATGATCCGCAAGCAAGACACAAAAGCAATGTTTTATACAAATAAAACTATCTGCCACTACTGTTAAAGTTTGAAAAAGGCCTGTAAACACTCATTTGAGGCATACACAACCTTTAATATAGTCATAAATGTGATAAATATGCATAAAAATTCATGAATTCAAAGATTTTCAGGACAAATTTAATAAAATATATAGTCTTTTGGATATTTTGCAATCAGTTTTTAACAACTCAAAGGTAAATCTTATCTTATTGAGTACCCAGATGCATTTTGAAAGCATTCAAACCAGACATGCTTAGATTCATCTTACTTGGAGATGGTATTCCTTTCTTGAAAATCCTTGCTGAGAGCCAGTATGGAAAACCAAACGAGACCACAGTTTTACCAGCACTGGTTCTTGTCCTTGAAAATTCCTCTGTGGCTACAGCAACCAGGCTGGCTATTTGAATAAGCAATAAATTAGGGTTTTTAAAACATTTATAATGTATTAAGGTTGTGGTTTTTTAATGCATGAACGGAAAAGGCTCTATTCTTTATGAAAGCTGCTCACTTTTTATTTCTTTTGCCTTGAGAAATGTCAAGTTTTTCAATGAATAAACTGAATAAATGAATTAATTAATGAATGCTGTGCTGTTGCTGTGATTGTTGAAGTAGATGTTTTCTTGTCCATAAGCTGAAAATCATATGCACACTAAATAAAACATCATTCTGCATCCTATGTGCAGTAAGTTTTGTTTAATTGCTTACAGAATTTGCAATAGATGCACAATACAGACCAAAGACTGATACAAGTCAGCAGATTCATAGAAAGTAATATTATTATCAAAGCCACATCAGAAATGATTGACAACATGAAAGAAATTCATTTAGGAATGGAACAAACAGTCTCAATGTGCTTATATGACCAAACTTACTCACTTTGTACTTCAGTTTGGATACAATTTTCCATAACTAAATCTTGAAGTACTTACAAATTACAGCATGTTGGCAAACACCAAGTACAGCTCGGCCTGGTGGGCAGCTTGGTGGAAGGGGGGGGGGGGGGTGCTGTCTGGCTGGTTCTTCAACAGTTCCTCCTGGGTCTGCTTCCATTTAAATTTTGGAATTGAAAGTGAGGCTTTCATTCATTAGTTACCATCATTTGGAACTATTTCCAAACATTAAATTGAAAGTGAAAGTAGGTTTTTTTTTAAATGTCAAAAATATATAAGAAAATTATATATTATTAATTTATATTATGTAATACAAGAGTTTTAAAGTTCATACTCAAACACCAATATTATATGGCTAAGCACTGCCAACTGGCCAAATTTCAACCAGATAGCTTTATAAATTAAGAATTTATAACAATTTAAAATTGGCCACCCCTCCAAAAGCTTCCTCTATATCAGAGTTAGACCACAGTTATTTTTACTTTATGTTTCATATAGACACTAACCTGGCTTTTGACTTTATACACATCCCAATTGAAAAACAAGGACATGGCATCTCTAGAACAATTCAAGACACTAAATATAATCACAAGAAAACACCATGTTGACCATTGACCCGACTGTCAAAATTGAGTTCAAATACATAACCCTTCCGCCAAGGAGTCAATCGGCTACAAACAACTAATTTTCAGACTTCCACAAGCTATGATTTTTTATATATTTACACTGAAAATTATCAATTTTTGCAATAGAGTGTCAAATTCAGTCAAGTTCTCTGCAAAAAGAACATTTTTTGCTTCTTTTTCATTCAATTTTAATAAAATATTGGTACTTGAACACAAGCACTCTTTTTTCTGTATTCACATCCGGATCTTGGTCAACGGGGTGCAGATAACTGTGGTCTTGAGCCATTTGTTTGCTAATCAGTAATAAACACAAGACATGCTTACTTAGACCACTTGATCAAATAAATTGCGTGCATATTTATAACGGCATGGGACCATTTGTAATACAACATTATAAAAGAAATATATTCGAGGCGGCGAAGCAAGCTGCTTCTCAGTTTATTTGTTACAGCAAACAATTCATTATACAAGCTAAGGATATCTTGCAAATAGGGGAATCATCTTATCTTTAAATGAGATTGACACAATGCGTATATAAAGAGTCACGTCGGCACTGTCATCAATTATAAGGTGTTGCGTTCGCTTAGCAAGATGTGCTTTCTTAAAAAAATATATATCATAGTTAATTTAGTGTACATGCTCAGTGAACACTGAGTAATGCAGCTTGTATATTCCTTCAGAAACATTTTAGTCAAGATCAGCGCTATAGCTGATACCTAATATCACAATTGATGGAACGACTTACAAAACCTCTTTCGGGACTCAATATCTTCATACATGTATCACATTTAGTTTAATATTTATATGAAAAACTACAGAAAAAAACTCAATATTGTTTAAAACAAAACATTTTGGTGAATATACTTGGAACGGTCAGTAAAATGTAAATTTACTATTTTACGTGCACAAGCCTGACTCTTATCCCATTAAGTCTGGCTCCGTCGTTGCTCGTCACGTTGTCAAGTTACAGTGAGTGTTACTTATGAGACATTTCCAAGGTCAGTAGAACACAGCCCTCCAGAACAGAAAATCACAAACAAGAAACATGGAAGAACAGCACAAAACTCCACAAACAGCACAGTGCATACATACTATATAAAAAAACGAGGTTTGTTTATCAAGAATAGTTAGGTACCGGCTTGGAACGGTCAGTAAAATGTAAAACTTGTAAGAATGATAGCTAAAGTATCAAACTAGTTAATGATAAACTAGTGAATTGTTGAATGCCACCTGTTAAGATCTTAAGCAACATTGCGTTTAATAATTTATATTTCAAAACTATTTGCAGGTTTTAATCAGAGCAACTAATACACAAGTTTTGTTATGAGGAAAACGAAATAAGGCCATGCACAATCATTTCTGTGTTTAGCGGACGGATGGGTTTTGGGGTTACCAATAAAATATCTTTTTTAAATGATCTAAGTTCTTGTCGAATATTATTAATTTCTTTATAATGTAATTCCAATTACAGAACACAAGTGTAAACAACATGCTTTATACTAAGTACTAGTAATGTTGGCATTTGTTATCAGGAAATATGCTTTCTGTGTGATTCCAGTCATAAACACACTTTAATGCAAGTTTTATTTGAGCCCATTTTCCAGTTGAAATCTATCTAACAATAAAGAATGGTCCACAATGTACTCAGGAGGTCGTAGTGTCTGTATTCTACATAGGATGTCAGTCATGTAGAATTTTTTGGAGGGTTCGTTTTGCTTTTTCAGGATAGCTTGATAGATTTTCGTACTAAGGCTTCACCTTAAACATAAACACAATTTGGTATGATATAATTGTTGAAGTATCATATTTTGTGCAAGGCTACATGTCATATGCAAACACATTCGACTGGACATTTGCTATATAGTACTCTGCTGATTGCTAATCAATAAAGACTCTCGATTGTTGCAAGACCATTGATTTTCCTGCCTTTCTCACTTTTTCTCACAAGATTTCTTGTTAACAAAGGATTATGGACAGCTATTATCATACGGTATGATTAACATAATCATATATGTTCATAACTTACATTGCTGTAAATACGTGTTTAAGGTTAAAAATCGGTAAACATAACTCACTTGTTAAAACGACTTATATAGTGTATGTGGTTTATTCAATATACATTTATATTTTACCGATGCACTCTTACTCCAAAATAAGATGTACCACACTAAATATACTTGTTTTAATTTGCAAAAAAAGTATGAATGAATATCGAAAACAATGGCTCTTATGAAGTTCTACATGTTTAATTTAAAAGGTGCGGAAACTAGTGTATTTCTACCTTATGAAACGAATTTTAGGACCCACCATTCATTTAGTATTTGTGCGTTTTCAGCCATTAAATACACGGTAACAACTGTTGTCGTAGCTGTAGACACATGGGTGTTTGACTTTCGGCCGGGGTGCAGGTGCCAGGATCCTGAACGTTATAGGCATGTTGATGTTTGGTATAAACAAACATATGCCATTGTACCTAGTCTGAATACTTATGTGAAAAACTACAGAAACAACCTCAGTAGCAAAATGTTTAAACATAAACGGCACTGGGTCAACGCCAAAGACAAAGAACAGAAGAACAAAAAATCACTGTACAAGTTTCATTGAGATACAATCAAAACTGAAGACTGTATCGTGTTCACAACCAATTGTTTACACAATAGCATTTTTTATACTATCAAGGGCCATAGTCTAGAAATGCATGGGCGGATCTTGCTGGTTTTCGAAAGGAACCCAGCTCTAATGGATATCTAGATACTGTACAAGTTTCATCGAGATACAATCAAAAATGAAGACTGTATCGTGTTCACAAGCAATTGTTTACAGACGCACGGACGCACAGATGCACAGACGCACATACTACGTAAACATTACCATCGCATAAGTTCTTCTGGCCTTTGGCCATTAGAGCTAAAAACTAGGGATTGTTAGGTACCGCCTTGGAATGGTAAGTAAAATGTTAATTTACTGGGGGTTTAAACCAGTTCACTCTTATCCCAACAATCCTAAAATTGTTTGAAGGCATACATAGAGGAGAAAAATACAATTAAAATCTGGCAGTATAAAATAGATTTGGAACATATGTGTTTGCAAAATTTGAAGTAAATTCACCACAACTTCAGGTAAACTTACGCTGTCTTCTAGGCGATGCGTGGCCGCACTCGTGCCAGAAGCTCGTGGAACTTCTCCGGCTCCATGCGGAGGAAAGACTTGAAGTCTGACGAATGCTCCGCCTCAAGCTCCCTCATAAGAGTTTCGTACTGCCCAAACAGGGCTCTTCTCAAGATCCAGTCTCGGACCCAACACCTTCTTCTTCGTCTTGGGGCTCTTTGTCGCTTTCGTTCTGCTTCTAACAACGCCGCCAAGATAACGTCATGTTGAAGCCGGGCTTGTGCGAGTTGTTTCTGCAGCATGGCCAATCTCAGATGTCTCGGTGCCAAAGCCATTGTGGTTGATTGACCATGCTAGGTAGGGGTTCATTTTATTCTAATTGTCCGAAAGAATTGCCATCGGCTTTGGGAGTTCAAGTTACATCGGCCGACCATCACCCGGGCATCCTACAATGTCAGATGGCCGGCCAATAATCGTACGATGTCCGATTCACAGTCCGGTCACCGGTCGAGCATTGTAGGATGATCGGTGAAGACTGTCCGATGTCCGGTCGGTAATCGGTGCCACGCTGGTCAAAAATGTTTCCCTCTGGAGTCACGCGCCGAACGATCATCGGCGGGGGTATGCACGGCCTCAGTACGATGCCTGTTGCTGTGACCGATGTGTTACGGATTACTTGACCGATGAGGACCGATGTTGGGGCATCGCTCACACCACCGATTACCACCGGTCTACGGCCACCGGTCGGGAAATCTGACTGAGGCATAACAGACAAATATGGATGGGTGTAGAGAAAACCTCCTATGATCAGTCAAAAGAAATTCCTCGGACTGTAGAATTGCTAACCAAAGGTTGGACAAATTCGACTTAAGTCCGCCGCCCAGAGTACATGGACTTCAAAAGTCAACTTTAGCTGACAGGTTGATTTACATTCTCTTCAATATTATTGCTTTTTACAAACATTTCTGAAATTAAATGTACAGTAAAACAATTAGGTCTGCAGAATCTTTTTTAAATGAAGTAATCAATCAGTTAAAAGAAATGGCGACTTCGCCTGCTGTTTCAATAGTAATTATGCGGAACGGGCCAATAGCAATTGTAAACTTATAACTGCATACCGATTTTTTTAACGTGAATGTAGAAAATATCACATACTTATTGTGTATGTAAGAGTTTTGATAATGCATTATTTTATTCGGATTCCGTAAAGATTTTTTTATAAATGAAGAATAACAAGTCAGTCATAAATTATGATTCAAAAGTCATGCCGGATGGATTTTTTGTCGTCAGTAAATGGCTAAAAGTCAGCTTCTTTGTCAGAATTGACGAATGCTGTTAATAAAGTCATCGGCAAAGATGGTTGTGGTATAGACGGTATCGGCGGACCTAGATTTCATATGCTTACAAAAAGGCAATGTTGCTTTGTCTTTGAAAAATACAAAATTATAGGTTATAGACAATGATTAAAACGCTTCGTGGAAACACAATAGTGTCAAGATCAGTTCATTTAACCATTACTAAAATCTGAAATAGAACATGAAACACATGTTAGACTCAGAAAACGTGTACGAACGGATACCAACATCACCTGTAAACGAAGGTTTCTTGTTCGTGATTTTTGGTTTTTATGTTCAATGTCTTTGGCGTTTATCCAGTGCCATTAAACCGGGTTTATGTTTAAACTTTTTGCTACTGTGCTTGTTTCAGTAGTTTTTCGCTTAAATATCAACCCAAAGCAACAGATCTAGCTCTTACGATGTACGTTATGACATTCAAAGATAACTCTCAGACATAACTCGCCTTTTCAAGGTTTAAAGTTATGTCTTTATTTAGTCTAAATATGAAAGTATCATCAAAGGCGTCAGCGAAAAATGGTCTTAAAGGTAACAATCAATTTAAAGAAACCATGCGCTTACAGCAACGTTCACCTCAAGGTCAATTACCTTATGGCAAAACACTTTAATGGATCACCTGTAGCTAAGTATTATTGAGAAAAAGCCTAGGAGATGTGGTAGAATCTAGGACACCAGTATTTGCTGACCAGAATAATTAAACAATTCCAACAAGGTGAACACGATTGTTTTAACCAATCATACTGTTTATACTGTTGAGTTCATGTTCTATAGGCTAGTCAATTCATTATATGGTGTATCATATTTGTGCTAGCTAATAATGCAGATAGGTGATACTATTATTAATTATTTGGTCTGTGACTGATCCACTACGGAAAAATGGGGGGGGGGGGGGGTGTGAAATTTATAGGGGGTGAGGCGTTAGCTGGTCAGTAACAGACCAAATAATTGATTTATTTTATCGACCACCTCTCATGACCAAAAATGTTAAAACTATGATATAAAAATGGATGAATGGCGGCCATTTTTGTCGACTATTGACCATAGAAAAATAGTGGGTAACCATGTTTAGAAGTCATCATGATCAATTGGGTACCCTTTACATTATATTATTAATGGTATTAATTATAATCAGGTTGAGGAATCACGTGACTTCAACGGGGTTCGCACATGTGCCACCAAGGTTCTAAACCGATATAAACAAGCACGAAAGTGACAGTAATTCCTGAATAACGTTTTTGAGAGAAAAGATAAGAAAATATTGCTTAGCCTTTTTTTCTGCTTCTTCAAGTGTGAAATGTTTTGGATTTGCTTGTTTTTTAACGATGCAATCCTTGGCCAAAATTTTAACTCGACGGAATTTTGTAGAATGATGCAACGCTGTGTGCGCCGTGCGTCTTTTTTTTTAATGCATTTCTTAGTAATAATTGATATTTAAGAACTCAAATATATGTTGTTAACGTGAATTTTGTATATGCTGGTGATAACGTAAATTATTCTCATAAAATGCTTATTATATGTAATATATTGTTTGAACTACTCACTCAACTGTGACGATAATGCATTCAATATTGAACTATTATTCCAAATTATACTTTTCATGAAATTAATGTATATCCATCCATTTGATTGATTCTAAAATATTAAATTTATGTTCTAAGTAAGCCGTCATGGTGGTACGTCCAAATTATCCATTTTCCCTCTGTAAGAGACGGAGTCTACCCATATGTTTCACAAAAGATGGATAAATTCAATTGATGCAGTGATGAATACCTTCAAATGGAAGCCAAGATATACTCCAGCAAACTCCGTTTCATGTACATCCCCCGATAAAAGAATGTCAACAGTCAAGAAATGATTGATCTACGTCTGTATGTACAATTTATCATTAAACTATCGAATCGAATAAATAAATGATTGCATTTGTTTCTGGTTGGGACCGTTTCATTTGTTCGTGACGTCATTATAAACTACTTATTTCTTTTTCATGCTATAAGCCTTTGAGTTAAATGATTCAAAACGTCGCGCTCATAATGCAAAATTTATACATGTAGTTGATGCAATAACAAATTCTTTGATATATTATATGTTTGCATATGACATAAGTAAAGTCATGTTGTTTATTTCAATATAATCATATTCCATTGTGGTTTGACATGGCCTTTGTACAATTTTGAATGCATTATACATCGGAAATGTATACACAAATGACAAAACTATCTGAGTTTTTAAAATACAGTGTAGCTGTAGTTTTTTTTCAAAAAGGAAACGTATTTAGGACAGTCTATTTTATCAGAATATGAAAGTGAGTTACAAAATGATCTTTTGTTGTTTACAGATTTCTATTATAGATAGAAAGTGTTTCACATAAATATAAGTGTAAATGCAAATAAAACAAAAGTAATAATTAAAAAAAAGCTGAAGCATGAGGTGAAATTTAATATTTTAGTATAGAGGGCTTGAGGTTAAAATTGTGAATAAATTTACTCATTTAGGAATAGTATTTAGCACTGGTGGGTCATTTAGTTCAACGTTTTACGCCTGGTCAGATCAAGCTATGAAGACTAGTTTAATTCAGACCTCGTAAAATTTCCTGGTATAGCAACATGTCATTTATCTTTGTTTGATAAATAAATATTTCTTGCTTTAAACTATGGTTGTGAAGTTTTGGGTCAACAAGATTGTATTAAGTTAGAAAGAGTTTATTTCAAGTTTTTTAAAGATATACTGGGTATAAGAACCCAAACTCAGAACAATTTTGTCTCTGGAGAACACCATTAATAATTATAGGAATTGTAAATGTGATTTATTATTGGTTAAATATTTTACAATGTGAGGATACTAAATGTTAAAGGTGTTTAAAAAAATCGAATAAAGATTTAGAAAGATTTCCAACTTGTTAATCATGGGCTAAAGTTATTATAGATATATGACAATCACTAAGATTTTATGATGCATGGTTATTTCAAAGTGTTGGTGATTTTAATATATATGTATATGTGAACGGAAACAGAGACTAAAATGTATATGTACAAAAGTGGTTTGCTGAATTCAATAATTCATCTAGAGCCGAAACGTTTGTATTGTTCGAAGACTGCAAATTACAGCCATTTGTGTGTGCTGTTAATAATGTTATATTAATCAAAGCATTGGCAAAACCTAGACTTTCGTCACACCGGTAAGACATTGAGGCCGTTAGATTGCACAAACCTTCTCCTATGTCTGAATATGAAAGGAAATGTCAAGCTTGCCATAAAATAGTAGATGAATTTCATTTCTTGTTTGAATGTACTTTATTTAGTTATTTAAGGAGACAATACATACATAAATACTATTTAAATAGACAAAATATAACCAAATTTGTTGAACCAGTACAAATACAATTAAGACTACTCAAAAAACTAGCTATGTTTATCCTCACGGCTTTTGAATTCAGAGTCCCTGTTATATTTATAATGATGTTAAATAACTCATTTAAATGATATTTGTAACGACTGTCTCCTCACTATGGCTAATTTGTATTCTATGTGTACTGTCTATGTTCAATTTGTGTGTCGAAAGTACCTTGTTAGTATAATAAGTATGCGTGTATTAATATATATTGTGACCTACGATCGAGTGATAGAAGTGCATCTAATTATATATATTATGAATAACATTGATGTATGTTCAAGGGCCTATGGCCTTTATGCATTTGAATAAACTATGAAACTTTATTATCACAACTCGAGGCTTGTGTTTCAACTTCCGGTTTCTGGTTTTCTTCTATGGTGTCAAAACTATAAATCCCCCCCCCCCAGATAAGTAGATTAAAATAATAAGCCATGCTGGACATCCTTACGGTGCTCATGGCTAAAGATAAAACATACCGTAATGAACTACTCCTGTCATCACATAATGTCCTCCCTTGTTGAAAGCCGTCGTCTGTAGCATATTGGAAACATTGTCATATGGTTTTATTTGAAATGTGAACCGTTTGTTAACCTTGTTTCCGCATAACACGCTAGGCTAGGGTTGGAATGAACCTTTCTTACACAAACGACCATGCAAGATACTAATTATCATCTTACGGGGTAGGTCATTTTCATGGTAGTCAATTTCTTTGTCAGTGCTTCTTATTATTTCCTGATTTTCTGGAGAAATATATTTTCACCATTTTCGAAGCTAGGGATTTAACTGGAGTGTAGGAAGTCTATGATTAACCTTTAGGTTTAGCGATTTGGTTATTGAATAAAATCTTTTCTTGCCTGTTGAATTTCTTTCACTTTGGAACGTACATGGGACAGGTTTTGATGAAGTGTATTTTGCCTTCCATTTTAGTGTATCTACTTCATTCATTTAATTTATCAATCTTTGTAAACATTTGGTGAAACTACAGAGGGACAATGAGTATTTGGACGTCTCCCTTTGATGACCTTCAGGCAACATAAATGGAACATTTTCAAATCGATAAATTTATGTTAATTTATAACATGAATTAGAGTTTGGTGTTGTATACATTCTCGTCACAAATGAGAGAGCAGTACAAACTATAAAATAGAATAACATAAGCATGTTATGAAAAGTTGGTTAAGCATACCGATTAAACATTGTCAGATTTATTAAGATGGGAAGAAGTTCACGGTAACGGCAGAACATATCACATTCACATTTACAACAGCATTTCTTGAAAGTTCAATATTTGTTGAAAAAACTAAAATAACATCTAACGAACAATTCGTTTTATGAAAGTAATGAGCAAAACTAACTTTTAACGCATGTCTGATTTAATTTCTATTTCAAAAGACTAAAATATTTGTACAAAAAACAGAATCACGGCGCACACAGCGTTACACCATTCTACCAAATCCATTCGAGTTGAAATTTTGGCCAAGGCTTGCATCGTTAAAATGCAAGCGAATCTAAAATATTTTACACGTGTAAAGGCAGAAAATAACAGTCTTTTATAGGCTTAGAAATATTTTCTTATCTTTTCTCCAAAACAAATATTTAGGAATAACTGTCACTGCTTTGATTGATTACATCGGGTTTGAACCGTGGTGACAAATGTTAGAACCCCGTTAAGTCACGTGATTCATCACCCTGATATTGCCGATTAAATCATCTACGTATCGCATCTCGAACATCGACATTTAAAAGCTTATTATATGACCTACATAAGACGACCGAAATTGCAACGATGTTACAGCGACTTGCGTGAATATCACTGAATTTCACGAGTTTTCTTTTACTTATTCATTAAATGACATCTTAAATACTGAAGTATGCGTTCGGCACAAATTATGAAAACAGTGCTGTAATTCCACATCAGATCATAGACGAACAAAGAGTTTATGGCTAATATTATTCGGTAATACATAATGTATATGTCCGTTGAAAGCAACAGCCTCGTGACATGTTGAGCCAGCTATTTAGTACTGTCCTAACGCTTTACACCCCGTAAATTGATGTAGCAGAAAATAAAGCTTGGTATACGAGATAACTATCACAACCTAATATTTGTCAAGTTTTCGTAGCAAACTTCTCACTATTACTGCTGTCGTCCTCGATGTTATTTCATGTAACAAACTAGCGCTAACCCCTTACCCCATGTTCGTCCTATTGAGTTTTTAATATTCCAAAATTGCCACCTGAAGATTGGGGTGCACGTCCTTAGTTACACTACTTGACATACTATTGTATATACTAAAAAGGAAACTACCAAAATTCATTTTTCTGTCGTAAAATCAGATTAGTCGTACTTATAAATATATCTCCATCCGAAGCAATTTATTATTGATGTTTGAGTCGCAGAAAAAATTGACAAGAGACATGTGTATCAATTATATAAACTTTATCACAGTCTCTGTCCCAATGAAATTCCGATATTTTTCTAAGATATTTATTAAAGGCGTCGGATTTAACATTCAAGTTATCAAACGCATTTCGCAAGACAATTCATGTCGCAGGCAAATTGATTACTTTGCGTCAATTCCCATAAATCCAAGAGGAACTCTTTATTGTCAACGCCTACTTGTAGACGGCCAGGATACAAAGTATGAGTAATACACACATAAAATGCTAATGGGAATGCATGTGTCCTTTATATTAATCCTGTTTTTATACTAAAGTGAATTGAATATGCATATATGCATATGCTGGCTTGTTCGGGGTTTATATGCAACGTCTTGCTGAAAGAAAACTCGGAAGTGTTTGCACCTTTTTCTAAGTTTAATCAGTCTACCTATAAACACAAATGCAAATTGCAGCTGAACTCAACATTTGAATTGATAGAATATATCACAATGATATTGCTTTCGCTTTGCAGACAGTGTTTTGGTTCTTATCTGTAGGGTACTTTCTTCTGCATAAATGACTGGCTAACTATGTATTAATTTCCTTGCTGTTGACAACTTAATCAAGTCAGTCATTCTTAACATATCATTTTGAAGTTGAGCAATATTACGATCGACATATTTTGAGACATTCCTTACTTCGTTAATCTGTCCTGTCGCAGTGGAATATGAAGACTTATATACGTCAGTATGTCTGTTTTATAAATTATCCTAGAATAGAAAAACAAAGCAGACATCAAATAAATAGTTTGATAAATTTTGGCCGAAAACGGGAGGCTGTAAAGTGAATTATACAAATATATATTGCAAGCAGCCTCCAAAACAGGCCATTTAACACAAGAATAAATCACACAAGTAATAAATAAATATAATTATGAAACACAAGCAATATCAATACAAATAATACAAATAACAAATATTCATAATACATAATCAAGACATATGAACATATCACACTCTTATTATAATCATTATTAGCACAGCATCCAAAAGACATTAAGAAAATTTAAAAAAAGAAGGCAAAACCTATTAACTTTGAACAGGGGAGGGAGGGAGGGATTAAATTTAAACTATAAACAATAACCGCTCGGCTGGCGGCGCGCTTAACAATGAAATTAACGTTAAAAAACAGCGCCACCTATCAACTAAGAATAATGGGAAAAGCGTCCGAAATTTATGAAAAATAACAAATCACATAACACACGAATTAAATTATTAACAACAAAACACTTCACTTAGTCCAAATTAAAATACAATGCTCACATATATGCAAAAACAATAAACATATAAAGGCACTCAATTGTAAAATGTACATAGTACTTTCCAGGCAATTCATAGTTTATCTGTAAACACCATCTACCAAATATCATTCAGCACAAATAAAGCGTCATCCGCTGTAATTTCCTGATTTATTCTTAGACCTGGTATATCAAGAAACCGTTCGGCGTTCCTATGATCCATATGCCATCTAGACAACAGGTCCGCAAAACGATTGGCGGAGGACGACAAGTGTAGAGCACGAATCTCAAACTCCTTCGTACAGCTCAGAGAGGCTTGCTCCGGCTTACATCGTAATAGATCTGCCCGAATTTATCACTCAACATACAGCCTCGTTATCACAAAATATAGAGATTTTGCAGCCTTTCCATTTCTCACACCACAACTTAGTTGCAACTACAACTGTAACACACTCAAGATGCACAATGCTGATTTCTTCCATTTTCATGAACTTGGGAAACTCGCGATGAAAGAACTGGTCACCGCACACAGCCCCACATCCGGTCAGGCATGCGTCATTTCCAATGAATTGCAGCTTTCCTAGAAGTGACAGCAGTTGTCGACGCGTAGCAGAACGTCGCTCAAGCCAAGCAGGAAGATTAACCCTTATCTCCCGAAGACGATCCTCCGTAACGCGTAGCTCTATTGTAACCGTGTCTAGAAGAATTAAATCTAAACTATAGACAATAACCGCTAGGCTGGCGGCGCGCTTAACAATGAAATTAGCGCCAAAAAACAGCGCCACCTATCACCTTAGAATTATGGGAAAAGCGTGACGTCAGAGAGCGCTTAATAAGTATCGTATTTATGCCTAAATACTTAAATTCCTTACTGATATGATGATATTGTTTTCTGTTACAGGTGTATATATAAAGAGAGATATTATATATATCAAACAATTTCCTGATTATTTTATGACAGCTGGAGGAAAAGGATATACAATGTATGTGCATGAACATAGTGTGCTGTCGTGGTACACTTCCAGGGCGGTACTTAACAATCCCTGATAAACACACCTAGTTTTTTTACATAGTAAATATGCACTGTTGTTTGTGGAGTTGTGTGGTGTTGTTCCATGTTTCCTGTATGTGATGTTTTGTTTTTGTGTTCTATGTTTTTGGCAAACAAAATGGCGTATTTGGATTGACTAATACCGATTCTGGGACCAACGTTTGCATGGTTAGTTGACTTTTTTTATAGTTTTGAAAAATGAATGCGTCCAGTGTGTGGGAAAAAACATATTCTTCAATCGACATCTTAGTTTGATATCATAACTTTAACAGATTGTGGCTCGGGAGGCAATGTTTACGAATAAATGTGTGGAATTTATCCTCATTTTTTGGAATTTTCTCGGCAATATGGCATATCATTGCATGTTGTAACCGTGCTTTCATGTATATATTCCTATCTTCCAAACGTCATGGTTATTACTCGACTGTACACGTTTCCTGGCCGATTTGTTTGTATCTTAACCCCCCATTGTGTTTAGTGCAAGCACATTACCCACATTTTTAGTGTTTGTGTTGGTAGTTTTGGTTTTATATCGGTTTCTCGACCTGTGTATTTGTTGTGACAGTTTCAAATAAAACAAAACCTTTTTTATCATTTGTTCTACGGAAGCCAAAACTGGTTTTATATAAAATACACTCCGGAAAAAGTTCATTCCATCCGAAAACTAGATCATTTTGAAAAACAACACTATGCGTTGAAACACCATTAAGTTAAAACAAGCAAATGACCATCTGCTTTATTATTTTCTTGAGGAAAATCAGAAAATGCTACATCACATTGTTAAAGCTGTCCATGAAACCATCGTTTGTCACTTCAAAGAAAACTTTCGAAACCCTTGAAACTAAAACTAGTTTGGTAAAAAAATGCATTCAACCCAGGACAAATCATGTTGTCGCGTTTGGGCATGTTTTCTTTGGTGGAATAAATCTTCTGTTATTACATTGTTTTTTATTCTACAATGCATGAAAAATATATTTATTTATATTTTTTAAACAAGTTAATGTATTATATGTGTCAGTCCGCGTCATGAAGTTGCAATGCTACTATTGAGACACTGTACTGGGTCGGTACAGTTTAAATACTATGAAGATCTCTGTCAGAGGAGAAACTATTCTCACTGTCTAATAACAAGGCAATCTGAAATAAAAGTACAGTTAAATGATGAAGTGGTGAACTGTTAAACATAATTTAGATGTTCTTACCAGCCACTTGTTCTTCAGTACTTATTCAGTATAACAATCTTTCACAATAAGCACATTCTCGATTTGGCACAGTATTTAGTTTGATAAGCAAGTTGAATACGATACAGAATACTTGTTACGAGGGCAACGTCAGTTACATTTCAAGTACATGCACTTCATAGTTTTGCGAAGTTAAAGAACATATTCATTAACGTTCGACAGGAAATTGGCGTTTTATGAACAGCAAAGGATTATTCTACAGTAAGTTTCAAATTGATAAATAAATAACGTTGTAAGATAATGCTTATTATTAAGGATTTTAAATCTACAGTAGTTACATTGCTGTACATTAAATGTCTACTAATTATTAAAAAAAAACGATCATGTATATGTTTTATCTGTATATTTCAAATTCAAATTACTGTTAAAATTGTACTTATTTAACGACTTAAATTGTTAATTCTTATACATGTTGAAAATGCGAACTGTTGAGTATCTGTCAAGAGTTTTAAGCATATCCAATATGAATTTATGTTTTCTTTTCAGAATTCTGAAGTAACGGGTTTTACGATGGCAGTTTCTACGAAATTTCTACATATATGTGTTCTGAGTCTTCTCATCTTGGAGTTTGTAGAAAGCCAGCGAACACAATGTTGTAGTAAATGTCGACTAGTGGGATATTTGTGTGTCAGATTTGGGAACGGATGCAGGTGCCGGAACCCGGGAAATAACGACCCCATTGTGGGAGATTCACTGCCTTACGACAACGAAGACTTCAAACCGCCTTATCAACCCATTAACGAAATAGTGGACTTCCAGCCAATATATATAAGGAATTAACACATGCAATGTTTATCGTCGGAGTTATCTGTTTAAAAGTAACATTATGATTACTCGAAACTTAAGGTGTGGAAGTGGTATTAAAATTGTTGTTTCCAAAGCATCGATTTTGAAAAAAAAGTTTTAATAAGTTTAACTATCTTTGGGGAAATAAAGATTTTCATGTTTTGGAGCGAAAATATATACTTCTCTTTTGGAATACTAGTATGACAATTGCGAGATTTGATCACCGATATACTCAACGTCGAATTATTAGTTTTATATTCATATTTCCATGTTTGAATGTTAAATGAAAGAACATGGTTTTTGTAGGCTGCCTCTATTTTACAATATATGATGTGTGTAAGCAAAACTAACAGGCTATTGTTGTTTATTCTTGAGGTTCAAGTTTGACAATGTTCTTGTCCTGTCAAATAATTATGCAGTCTACTATGTTCTTCTTCTAAAGACGAATAAACGTCCATTCCGGGTAATGACTGAACAGTTTGATCGACAACTTAAGACATCGGTCTAGTAAATGTACTTTTTAAACCTTTATATCGAAGTGAAATTGGTAGAAATGAAATACGAATAACATCTTTTTGGTGAACAGCAATATTTGGCAATATATCGCGTTGTTTAAACGCCTCTAGAATAAATGAAAAAACAACATTTGTCGGTAATGGACATGCGAACGTTTGTTACTCGAAAGAGTGTTAGATGTGCAATAATCATACAAGAAAGATTAACAATATGTACGTCCATTTCACAAATTGCACTGATTTTTGAAATACTCAGATGCACACATAATATAAAAGCGTTCAACAACCCAACAATGTGCACTTTACATATGCTTCTAACATTTCAAATCTGTTTGGAAATGCATGATTACTGCAAATAGGCGTAAAACATCGAAAAGTAAAAATACTGTGTAAAACTGTACCCACCACACATAGGCATAAACAGTAAAACAACGAACTCCTAAGTAAAATGTTGTAAATCTAATATTACAAGACAATAATCCGCACTCAATAATTCTAATTATTGAAATTACTGATGGCAAAACGTATACCATTAAGATCGATGTCGAGCATAGAACTGACGAAAAACTCACAAGCGCCTTAACATTGACCATAGCTATAGGGCACTTGACCATTACACCTGGTTTAGTCGCAATCTAGCATTGGTGCGACAATATATCTAACCTCCAAAGAATAAATTTGATTGCAGTTGGAAACAATCTGATGCATTCATGATTGAATACAAACATATATTTAATAATGATGTCGATTAGATGGAGCTCTGTAAATGACAAGGGTTCTGCCATACCAATCACGCAATCACAACTCTATTTAGAAACATGGAGTGTTTTCAATTAATTTCTTCTTCTGTTAAACAAGCATAGATGTATATTTATGAAGACTTCAAATATGTAGCTTTAATTGCTAAAATGATCTGATACAAAACGTGTCTTTAATTAAATTTCCAACGTTTGAAATGAAAAGCGCTAGTATATTCGGTTCAGCGTCCGGCATGTATAAATTAATTTCTATAAGTTTTATTAATGTTAATACTTGGCGGGGCTCCACGTAACTTAAAGAGATTTTCACATGGGATCAGTGTATCGTACAACAAAATTGAAATTAAAATTTTAGCCATGGACTGCATCATTAAAATACAAGCAAATCTGAAATGTTTTACACGCGTAGAAGCTGAAATTAGAATAGTACGTTATAGGCTAAGAAATATTTTCATACATTTTCTGTCAAAAAAGTTATTAAGAAATTAACGTCACTTATTTATTTGTTTAAATCGGTTGTGGCCAGTGGTGACCCATGTGAGAACCCCTTACATTGAGGTGATTCCTCACCCTGAGTGAATGGTGGGGTCAATATTAAACTCGAACATATGTTATCTAACATATCTTAATTATTTCAATAATGTTTTTGTTGTTGTAAGTAGCCTGGTGCAATTCTTTTTAGAGCAACAAGCTCAAGTAGTGTGCCCAATCTGGTTCGGAAAAGGATATCAAAATATGCAAAATATTTACAAAGTGAAGAGAAACTTTACAGGGGCTTTGTGCAATATGAGAGAACGGGACTTCTTAAACCATTCTAAATGTTTGTCATTTTATTTCATTTGGTTTGAATATTAGGGTTTGTTAACGAGTATTTTTATCAATATTCTAGTCCGGAAAACAAAACAACATAACGTAGACAATATTGCTACGAAACAGTAGCATCGTCTTAGATTGCGACAATTTACTGACAATAGTAGAACTGTTATTTTGACTGAAAATGCAGAAACCGTGTATCACCGACTTTTGACACGTTACTGTATTCCCGAAAACGGCTAAATAAAACCTCTTTTTTCAATTTAAATACGAATGTATAAATGATTTTTATTTTTAGATCTAGCAGCACCAAGGTTGTCTTGTGTGGGTTTCTTAAACAAAATCAGAGCTCGTTTTCAATATAACGTTTACACTTTTGTATCATTATTTTAATATAAAGAGCTAAAAGCAATTAATCGACATGCCGATATGTGTAAAACATGTTGCTGAAAATGGTCGATATGATTTTTATGTTACCACAAAGATAACACACACTGTTCCTCGATGTGTATGACAGAGGCAAGTATTGTGTAAATCATACTATAACATAATATTATAATTTTGACTTCCTTGAGCAGAATAGTGCATCCCGTCAACCCTATAGAACACTTAAGACAGAACACTGCCTCCTCAAGGAACTTATTCGCGATGTTGCGAAACACTGTTTAAAAGTGCACTTTATATTATGTTTTAATTGTATCCGTCTATACACTTTCTGTCTGTATAAGAGCCAGAAACAATTGATCTTCGGACTATATGTACGGTGTGTTTTAAATTTGGTCTTTATTGGACTTATGCTGTATTTTAATTTTGAATTACATGAAAATCCTTTCTACCTTGCTTTTGGCAAATTGGAAAGGTATATTCTCATCGAAATGTTTTGAAACATCCATTTCGGTTGAGCTTCATTTAACAGCCTATTGACCTTTTGCTCTAAATAGGCAATTGGTACGAACTTAAGTGTCATATTAGCGGGATGATTCGGCCAGTTTCTGTCCCGATACTGTTCAACTTATTCGGATAGCAGCAATCAATATAGCGGTCAATGCACAATAACATACTCATGTAAATCGAAGATTCAATGCAAGCATTTTTCTCTTTTCTTTGATACTCTCATAACCTTAAGAAACTTGGCATGCAGAGGAAGAACGTAAAGCAGTTTCCCTGATGGCAAATTCCGCATATTCCTCTAACGATAACAACATCTTGCAACGCCCTGTGACAATTCGCGAACAGTGTCTGAAAACTGTCTTCTGATCTGCCATGGTTGTAACACTAAGCAATTTTCTTGTCAGTTACGATTAATCGAATTATATTCTGGTTATTCCTACAATAAATGTTACAAAATCATTTTTCCAGAAAAAAGAGTTTGGTGATACTCTTCTTTGGAAACTGTCAAATGCATGACACATTTGACATTGCGGATTTATTTTTGCATCCAACACACATTGTATTTCGTATCAGCACATTAATTGAGAGGTAAATAAATTGAATGTCCACTTTCAGAAGTAGTTTATTTTGCCTGGTTCAATTAAAACATGATATGACTTTCTTTTCTGGAACTAGGGTCCCTATCAAAGGTAAGCGCATTTACTACCGCTGTGTCAGAACTTAGAAGATTTAACTTGCAGTTTTTGTTATCAACAGAATTCGATTTAATGATTGAACCTGTTGTCGACTTTTAAATACATATTTATTAATAATTTCAGCTGAACGTTTTAAATATACATGTCTGCATATTGTTTGGTATGAGAAGGAGAAGGTATGAGGCCAAGTTAATGCTTTTAATTCAAATATGCAGATACATATGTGTGCATATCCTGTGTCTGTGTCCATTTTTATTAACTCAGTTTAATACTGAAGTGATGCATATGTTTGCATGTTTGGGTGTTAAGTGCAACGTTTAACTAAAAGCAACACCGTCTTTTTTAACCTGGTTCTCGGTTTCATGATTCCAAGCAGGTTTGCACTTTATCTAAACTGAACTTAATTACAGTATCATTTTAACTACATACAGAAATGTGTTGTTGTTTTTTGCATTACGTATGTTTTCACGACAATAGATTGTATGGTATTAGTTATAGTTGCTTATATAGACAAATCATATTCGAAGTTAAGATTCCCAACTTCAGACATTTCTTACATCGATCCTAAATATGTTGTTCATCTTTCCCTACGCAGTGAAATATGAAGAATGTATTACATAAGCTCATGTATGACTGATCATTCCAGTAGAATTCCATTTTATGCAAATATATGGAAATATCTGTCTTTTAAAAATTCATAATTCACATTCTTAACTAGAATATTCTTCATCGACATCACTATGGTGGTTGTACCATAGACAATCGCTATGGAACGCAAACTAGGAGAAATATGTTTTCGAATGTTTAATCAAATATTATATAGTCAGATAAAAGGTTCCAATGTATATGGTTTTTTGCTCCAGTAGTTAATTTGTAAAGATTGCGGAAGTTAGAGCCGTATTTTGAGCTTTAAACACAGTCGATTAATTGTTTTAATTTAGAAACTGCTCTTGTTATATTAAATGGTTGGTTACCATCCCAAAGTACTTACAGAACACTTCATATATCATGCAAATATCACGAATAGTGAACAATTACAGTTATTCACAATCGTTTGTCAATTCACATGATGTATCACCACTTCAATATAAATTATCATAACCATTAAAGCAATGAAGAAATTTGTCAACGTGAATGTGCATCGGAAAAAAAGGAATATAATCAAGCATTGAAAATAACACGAATCATTACAGTATATTGCGGCACATATATCTGCATCGTTTTGGAAAAAATATTTCTACACAATATATATCATAAACCATATGGTTTATGATATATGTTTTAGTTTTAGATGTATACTGTGTAATAAAAATCCAAAACGATGCAGATTCTTTAAGAGCCGATATTTTTTTTAATTAATATCGATTTTTTCTCATTTCTTTATTACACCTTCATATGTTAGAAGGATGAATTAAATATTATGCTTGCTACGCATTGAACCTCAAAACTGAAATATTGAAAACAAATATGTGTTGTTCCTTCAAACCAACTTTTGCAAAGGCCTTTAACAAATAGATTAAATTATATATTTTTTTATTGTTAAAGTTCTAAATACTAAAACTCCGATGGTCCTAGAAGAATAATTTTATGGTTTACTCTACAGAATCGTTAAAACAAGGACAAACGCAAACAAGTTCAATTCGTCTTCCATATCAATTGGATTGCAACGCCTAAAATATCTTTGGTTTCGAACTACGATATTTTTGGCGTATCTACCAGTAACACTGCTATTCTTAAACCGTACAAATTTTGTCTAAACGAGTCGTGTATTTTACATTTGAAAACGTCTATGCATGTCTTAACACCGAGAATATTATCAAAAAGCAATGAATACCTAAACCATCAATATGTTCAAATATTAGACACCTTATTACAATCATACACAGCTTTTTTAGCTTAATAAAGCCCCTCAATTAGCAGGGGTAGCTATTTGTAACCAATGTCATATAATAGACACGTATCTATGTATATGCAGTGGGTATCTGCTTAATTTTCCTTATACACTTGCATCACTTCACGCAAGAATTAGTTTTCATTCTAAATAATCTTTACATGATAGGTCAGCAATAATGCTGCAAATGAAACTACACATAATGAATTACGACATCTTAAATTATCCAAAGGATGTACCGAAACACTGGTACTGGCTGACAATACGTTTGTTTTTAATGAAACTTACTGTCACTAGTATTACTGTCTAAAGCGGTCTTACATTATAAACCACCGCTATTATGTTTTCCCCATCATACCTTTCCGTCAGTCACTGACAGTGGCTGTGATATTCAGTTTATTTTTCAACTACGCATATGCTGGTATCATTGTCAAAACGTTATATTTAATTAAAACAATGTTTACATTAAAGCCTTCGTTAATGCATACGAAACATCCTATGAGAGAAACAAATAACATCAAGAGTTTGTCGCTTAGGTCATGTGTCATGTTCAATTAGATGATACTTATACACATCATTCAAACAGTTTTAAAATATCGTGCGGTGAATGACATTGTTTTTTTATGAATGATTCAAGTGCAAATAAATGTTTAAGTGTTTCGGCCATAATAATTTAAAATGCCTTTTGTTGACGCAATTTACTGTTATTGTGTTTGTTTTTTCTATTTTATACAGAATATTAAAAACACATTAATCAACTTTGTAAAGTTAAATGTAACACAGTTTGACTTACTTGTGCCTCACCTGATATGCCACTAATTAGATACTGTACGGGGTCGGTACACATTAACAATTTAGCAGGTCATTGCCAAAAACAAAAGGACAAGCATTGGATTTAAAGGTTGAAGTAACAACAGTCTAGTTTGTGTACGATTATTTTTAAGAGCCTCTTGCTGGCTATGAACGTACTTGACTTAATTATCATATTTCCAAAGTGCTCCTTCAAATACTGTTTTATTTACAAAGCAGTTTGTATCCGATACAAATTTATTGTAAAAGTATAACGTTAGAAGCATTTGAAGTGCAGTACTTTAAACGATTGCGAAGTTACAAAACATGTCCCTGACACTCGACTGGAACCTCGCTTCTTGGTACTCGACTATAAAATAACAACAACAAACAGTTTATACGACTGTCTAGGCCCTTCAAACACAAACCAGTCATGTCGGCGCCTTTCCCTTTGAAACAATTTAAACATTATTTAGCGTTTTTATGAACAACAAGGGATTGCTATACTTATACTTATAGGGAGGGAGGGAGGGAGGGATTGATGGATGGATGGATGGATGGATTTGAACGATAAATTGTGATTTTAGTATCCGTCTTTGTTTCACAATATATGAGTTTTAAAGCTTATTTCAGGATACAATCTGCAATGTGCCCATGCGAACACAAACGGTAAAAACACGTTTATGCAAATAAAATAGTGTATGGTCATTCAATCTTTAAACTATGCAATTACAAAATGTTTTAACAAGCACACTACCATAACGCGAAACAATACATAACTACTATCCGTAATAAAAATAATAGGTCTTTCTCAACTCGAAACTTTTGAATTCAAACTTCGATAATTATCTATTTACATTGGTATTTAAGAGGTTAATAATTCTATAAATCTAATCATACTCGGCCTTGCATTATATACATGAATGTAAGGTTTCCTAATTCGGTATACAATTAACATTTAAGAACAAAATGATATTCATCTTCAAGTACATCACATAAATATCATTTCTTTTCCAAATAAGGTATTGCAGCTGTTTTATGCCATCTACCAGCGCCTGCCTGAAATCCGTGCGCAGACATCCTTAATCTTGAAGATGCAATTCTATACTGATCAATAGTAACATCTTTTAAATAAGTTGTTAGATTGAAATACGCAATTAACACATAGGTTCAAGCTCTGGTAAACTCTGTAAATTCTTAGCTCCAAATAATATATTTATGATATATTTATGTTTCCGTCTGCTTTAAAACATGCAAAAATAAACCGATATCAGTGAGTCCTTGGTTAAGCCATACTTCATTGAACCGAAGTCTCTGTAATAATCCTATAAAGATATATATCCATGATCTATCGTTCGAATTTCTATCTAATTCTCGATGCATTTAATCACAAACACATTTTATGGTTTGCATATTTTAAGCCAATATCTAATCACATTTACAGAACATTTACTAAATACCTATATTATAAACAAAATGATTTTCAGTTTTTGTTTTAACCCCTTATAGTTGTTTACAAAATTTTAAATGGATTATTTCTATTTTAAGACTATTAAAAAGACCCCATACATCAGAGCCGTAACTTAAAACAGGATATCTAAGTTTATCAAAAATATATAATTGATGTTTCAGAGACACGGTTGGAAATTTAAACAACCACTATCTAAGTTTAAATATGCATTTCATGGCTTGTCCTGATAATTTATCTAACGAATTAGTAACACCTCCTGGTGTTAACACATGGCCAAGATATTTAAATTGTCAGCAATTTCTAATTCCTGACATTTATACCAAACTTTCAAATTCCTCCTTAAGCTACCTTCTTTCTTAATTAGCATAACCTTTGTCTGTTGTGAATTTACACTTAACTTCCATCCATCACAATATTTCTTCTTGTAAACAAGCCCCTAATTCTGAAAACAAAACAATACTATCAGCATACAATAATATAAATAGCTTTAACACTTTAACATATACACCCTTGTGGTTATAAGTCATAAATTTCTCTTCTATATCATTCAGTCGCATTTTAAAAAACAATATGTTCATATTTGACAATTTTCTTTTCTTTTCACATACAGTGTCATTCCTAACAAGACGAATAATCGTAAAGCCCGGGTAATTACTAAACAGTTTGATCGATAACTTGAGACATTTGTCCATTAAATCTATTTGGAATTTTTCATCGCTGTAAAATGTAAAATTATCCATTACTCGTAATGTTCGCGGGTTTTCGAATAGCAGTTAATGCGACTATAGTGTAGTATCCCTCTCCGATGAATGACTCTTATTAAGAATATCTTATTATTTTAGTCTGCAACAGTCTGAATAATTCATTACTGAATTCCTAAAATAGTTTTTATTAATGTTGTCGATTAGAAAGAAGATCAGTAAATGAAACGCCTACTGTCATGCGAATCACGCAATCATTACTCAATTTGGAAACTTGAAGTGTTTTAAATTCACTTTACATCTTAAAACACGCACAAGAGAATTTAGAGCTCATAACTTGAAATGTGTTACTTTGATCAAATGATGAGATACAAAACGTTTTAGAAGATGCTTTTTTTAAAATGTTCAGCGATAAACTATAACGTTTGACAGGCAACACGCCAGTGTATTTCATTCATTGTCAAGAATTTATACAGTTATACAGATATTCTTTAGGATTTTAATAAAGGTTGTGATATTTGTGATACTAATAACACTAAAAATATTGGATTGAACTGATAATATTAATAAATGTGGGATATGTGTTTAACTAATAATGTTAATAAATGTTGAGATATTGGTGATACTGATAACACGAATAAATATTGAAATATGTGTTCACATGATAATATTGATAAATGTTGAGATATGGATATAATTGAAGGGTTAATCTCATCATCGTTACTTCGGAAGTGTTTCCGTATAACACTTTAAAGGTGACGTATAACCCTATCTTTTGAAGCGCCATTCTGATTCAGATAACGGCTAAATGAAAACTTTGTATAATTTGCAAACGAATGTATGAATGATTTGTATTCAAGAATCTTACTGTATCGAAGTTTACCATTCATAAGCTTAGAACACACAGCTCCTCACTTTTTCCACGAGGTAAACAACTGCATTTGCAGCTAGAATTATTCGACTATCACTTGTATTAGAAATGCAAGAGCATTTAAACCAGATAACATATTAATATGCTCTTCATCGAGTGTGACAACGCATCGTTTAAACTCGAGGAAACACGTTCGACCGAGCACTCCCTCCTCGATGACGTCATTCGAGAAGTTTCGAAACGCTGCTTGTAAATGAACGTGTGATTAGATATTTAATAATTGTAATGGCTGTCTACACTTTATATCTGCTTGTAAGTCGGAAACATTTTTTTTTGCCTCTTAACTTATTGAATGGTGTGTTTTGTATTGGAGAATTTAATCCTGTATAAAAAATTGAACTACGTGTATACTTAAAACTTGTAACATCTCATTCAGTTGATGCTTCATTGAACAGCATATTGATTTTACTACACTTCTACTTCGAGCGCATCTGTTGTGTGTGTGTTCTTTTTTCATTATTTAGAAATACACCCCATTAATTTATATTAATAGGCATGTGGTACGAAACTATTGCCATTTCAGATAAATGGTATGGTGAGTTTACGTCAAAGGCATCTTCCCGGTTTCATCAAGCTCATTCTGAAATCAGCAAACCGGTAAATGAACTGTATAATATACTTGCAAATTGGAGATTAACTGAAAGCACTTTTTTCCTCCGATATTCTCAGCACCTTTACAAACTTAACATGCAGATGATGAACTTTCAGCAGTTTCCCATAGGGTCAAATCAGCAAACACCGCAAGAAAGAAATTCGTTCCGGAAAAGACCTACAGGAACGCCCTGTGTCAATACTTGTGCGAACAGTGTCTGAAAAATGCTATCTGCTCTGCCATAAACCTTAGCAATTTGTTTTGTTACATATACGATTATTATGACAAAATATGTGTTATAGTTTATAGTTGGTATTGTTGTTTAGAAATGCGTCAGAGCTTTTCCTTTGAATACGAAATATCTGCATAGATGTCAATTTAACTACTCACACTTTGTTCTTTGCTTTGTATATGTTTTCCCAGCCAAACAATGTTACGATTTTTGTAATTGTTGCAAAAGTATACAAATCATTAATTTCAATTTAATCAGTATGGAAGTCGTCACTTTGGGCGTTCCTTACATGGATCGTACATCTGAAATTCCCCGTCGAAATATGAACATTTTAATATATAGAGGCAATTATTAATGATTACTCCAGTAAATTTGGAATTGCATTTCATGAACAGATATGGAAATCTCTCTTTTTTATGAAATACCTAATTTACAATCGAAACTCGTATTATCTGCAACGACATCATCATGAGGATTCTACCTTAGAAAAATCGTTTTTGAAAGCAAATTTGGAGAAAAATGTGTTCGAATGTTGTATCACACATGTTATATACAATATTTATGCAAAAAGCTACAGATACAAGCTCAGTAGCAAAACGTTTAAACATACACCCGGTTTAGTGGCACTGGGTAAACGCCAAAGACATATAACATAAAATCTCAAATAAGAAACATAGAAGAACAGCACAAAACTGTGCTTTCACTATGCCCCTCTATGACCTCTTTGACCTCTATCAGATAAATTTTGAGGTCACATGTTTATGAGTACACCTCTTGCAAGTTGAGAACAACAAGCGTGGATGTAAGCACGTTTTGATGAATTATTAAGTAGAAGAAACCTCTATTTTGTAATGGTATGTTCCCATAGCCAAGTACTTATGTAACACTTGATGTATCATGTAGTATACAATTACAATTCACATGCCACCGAACCACTTTAATATATTCATAATAGTTAAACCGTTTTGGAGATTTGCTAGTCATATAATTAACCCCGATAGACAAATGCACACGAACATATATTCAATATGTGTAATAGATAGATGATATAAAGTAACATTTAAATGATTAAGAATATGCGGAGCGAACGACCTTTTCTTAGACATTTAAATGTTACTTCCGGTCATTTCACTGTCTTAGACTACTACCTTATTTGCTTACACATTGTCAACGCAAACTCTGACACAGGGAGTGTGTATCGGATGAGTTGCAGTTGGCGGACACCCACGAAAGAAAGTCTTCATGATTAAGCACTTAATGATTGCCTTTTTTCAATTTCATTGACTTAAAATGTAGGGTGTATTCTAAGGTTTTGTTGAACAAATAGATTATTATCGAGGGAGATCGTTATCCATTTTCAGCGTCATCGGAAAAAGTTCCATTATGATCTGCTTACCATTATGGCAGACAGAAAAACTCTGACTTGTACCGCTTAAATATGATAAATGTCATGTATTCGTGGACGTGCATACTTATAGTAAGAAACGAATATAAACATACAAAATTGCAAGCAGCATAGCAAAAGAAACACCAAAATAGTATATCGCGAACAACATGTATTTAATAATATATATATCAATGACAAGGTGGCCAACTTCTGTTAAAATAATAACACTCGATAAATCTTTCATAAAAAATTCATAAGGGCCAGTAGAAAAGTGGTTGGAGTACCAAAATTTAAAAGTGCATGTTTATATAGTTTTGAGGATCACTGTTCAACAGAAAAACATACATCTATTGATGAGGTAGGCCTAATAAAACCATCTGTGTGTCGGGCAACCCTAACCTACTTTCAAAGAAAGAAAAACCAAAGAAAACCATATCGGGACCTACTAACCCCGTATCACAACCTCGACCATATAGCTACAATTTGTCCAAGACGACCGTCGAAGTACAATAAAATAACGTTAGAGTAAACAACACATGCACAATCATTGTCTTTTGCATCGAAAAACCCTTCCATGTTTTCTCTATTAAAATATATCGTAAATTATTAGGTATTGAGGGCTTTAGCACAGTCATCATAGATTTGTTCCGCTATTTTGCTGTATCGTTAATGTCTTTATTGAATACAAAAATTATGTTATGAACTTCTCCAAATTGGCGCAAAAGGGCGTCCAAGACGGCGTCAAAGACGGCTGAGTGTTGTTGCTTTTATATATTAACATTTATTTTGTATCACCACAGAGCATTTGGACCCTACAAAGTTCGACATTCTGTCAAAGGTGGCGACTATTATGTATGCGTACTTTTATATATGCTTGTTTTCAATTAGTTATTTAAGACTACTAAAATGAAAATATTCATATTTTGGATTCATTTTGTGATAAAGATTTTTTCAGCATATTTTTTTATGAATATTTACTGATTTATATTATCAATTCATAATTAATAAAAAAAATACATATACTCCAAATTAATTCAATAAATTAAGAATTGTCGCAAACATTTAAAATATTTTTGAAAATAAACAAGATTTTGCTGCGCTTATAACAGTATTTCATAAACTTCAAAGCTCTAGCTAAGATGCGATGAAATTCACTACGACATATATCTTAACTACTCAAACAACACACAGTACATTACAACTGCTCGACGATCGATGTCATTGCATGCATGGCTTTGCACCATTCGGTATTTTATCTGGATCCTATGACAACTTTATTATTCGAACATTGTCTAAATTTCAACAGCATATGTAGACAAGTGTAACTCCATCTCAACTGTCCTGCATTGTATATTCAAATGTTTTGTCCATGCCATTGTTATGTTCTGAGTGTAAGTATGTATGATGTGATGTTTATATTTGTTGAACATGATTTATTTTTGAACTTGTATTTTCATTGGTCAACGAATCGGGTCACTTTTTCTAATACGCAGTGGTTACGTTCAACCTATTTCATTTTTTCTTATTAGAAACGTTACGTTGTTTGATGTTTCGTACGCAGGTGATACTTTCTCCCCATATCATATATTTTATGGTGTTGGGAGTTGTGCAGCACGAGGAAGTAACTTATTTCGCGAGCAAATAGATAAAATGGTTATATTTATATATAGAAGATATTATTTTAGTAAGTAACTGACCTTTTGAAGAACCTGCACGCTTTTCGGGTTTCGAAACTCGGGTTTAGACATGTAAAATGTCAATACAAAAGCAAAAACAATCACAAACAAGAAACATGGAACAACAGCACAAATAACACAGTACCTGCATCTATAGGTATATTTCAACGATGGGGGAAATATGCTCGATTGAAAGGGGTGTGTCTGTTTAGTTAACCAAAACGATTTCAACCATTATAAGCACGTTCATTTATCTCGAGGGGTTTAATAAAAAAAAAACGTTCGTCTGACTGCGCTGGGCTTTTAAATTCCATAAAGGTTAAGAGGACTCCAACTAAACAATAACCTATACTTGCTTTACGGCATGCATGCTTATAAGAAAACAAATAGCAAACACATATTTCTCAAATATTGAATTCTAAGACAAATAGGCGAATGTGCATGGGTTAATTGATGCCGATGTATCAATTCCAGCGGAATACCATAACAATTATATAAATGATATCTGTCTGGAAAGATAAGTAAGGTGCATTATGGGTTCCAATAAATCTGTACTCCGTACAAAATGTCGTTTGTAATATGTCTGATTTTAATGCATTTCCAGCGTATTTTGACATTTTCGACATCATGTGTTATTTATTATCAAATTAGATTGGCTTTCTGTTTGGTTGGGTACTCCTATTCCGGCTTTTGAAGTGTTCATCTGAATCTGGTTGTTTAGTACTAATAGTTAGTGTTTGTGATGTTTTTGGTTTAAAGTTCATTGCCTTCAAAGGCGGCACCTAACAATCCTTGATAAACATACCTAGTGTTTTGGACTAGGGCACTTGTGGCCTAGTTCATAGCCATAAACGCGATCCCTGCATTCTCAAGCCGCATCTAGGGGTTCACTGACGTAATGTATTCATACGCTGTATTTTGATTGGATTGCGGCTAGAGAATTTGAATAATCAAAGTAGTACCAGAACTGATTACAATGAAATCATCTAATAAAAATAGTTCTCCTAACAATTCAAGCTAACTGTATGTTCTTTTAATGAAGCATAAGAAATTCAAACGTAGCGAGTGAGTTAATCGGGTTAACTACATGAATGTTTTTGCATACGGTCAGATTATAAGCAATAAGAATATGAACATATTGGAAAAGTACGCATCGAAATTTTTCCGTTCAATGCTCTGTATTGATAGACTAGTACCCTCTTTCTCTTTTATCCTAAATGAAACCAGTATCAGCTAACCGCGGTGCCCGTCGCACATTCGAAATGTCTTGTGAATTCATGCGTAAAGCGAATAAAGCGTGCGGTCTAAGTAGAAAACAACCAGGAAAGTTGGTTTAAAAAAGTCTTGTTATTCTTTGTATAGAATGTTGGTATTCCGAAGTCGGTCCCTGTTCTTTTTTTCGACATAATTTGCATGTTTCCGTGATATTTTCTTTTCGATACAAAGTTGTTTTTTTAACTAATCATCGCATGGGTAGCATTTTTAATTTGACATGTAAATGTTCAAGCAATACAAGTTCGTTTGAAAAAATCATGTAATTTCCATTTCGCAAAATGGAGATAAAAAATATCAAATAATGAAATATGCGCATACTTATTTATGAAGTTTCATTCTAAATGAGGCCAAATGTATGAATATGTGCACAGTATCTGTGAATAAGATGATTGTTTACCTATGTGCATAGAAAAGTCTTGGAGCCACTCGCAGTGTAAGTACATAATTACTTTATACATTTTGTTCAATGATATGGTGATTAGCCATCACCATTGATAAAACAATCTTGCATGCTCAATTTTGATTTCCTCTCTTATAATGCACCAGTCAATTGTTACCACGGCCCCCTCGGGGATATACCGGGGAAAAGGGCTGTTTTTACCTTTCAGGTGTCCTCGTAGCTATTATATAAAAGAACTTCAGCGAACACATTATATATTACCTTCTTGGACGTGTTGTAAACATCAAAAAAAAATATCAACATTAAAGTTATGGAAGCCAGAACTAGTGTCCTCGCAATGCCGGGTGATTGAGGTGGTTTTGTCTTCCCTCAAAATATATCAGGGAATTGCTCTTACCTTAGATCCCCTGGGTGCGGGGACGTTATTCACAGGATTTTACCACCAGTTCGTTCTCCCAGGGCAGGGATTTTACCGGGGATTGGCTGTACCGAAAGTCAAAGTACCTGCTATTCCCTTGGGGGGGGGGGGGCGTGGTTACAATTGACTGGTGTATACTTTACAAGTTCTGTTTCTGAAGACGCTTTGCGCTCACTTTTTGTTTTCTAGCCAAGAATGAAAATCAAAAATCAGTCAGAGATACGGTGATGCATTGTTGTTGATAGTTCAATATAAATTTGTGAAATATTTGAGGGAAAGGTATTTAGTTAAATAATTTACAAGTGTAACTTTTGAGTTTTATTTTACAATGCAGTGCCCAATATTGTGGAGATAGAAATGAATTTGTATTAATTAATCAGTTGACTTGTGGCGTTTAGGGAACAAAATTAAAATCAAAATATTCAATAAAGTTCCCTTATCACCTCACAACAGTCTTTCTCAAATGCTGTCCAGACTTTTGTATGCTTAAGAATAACTAACCTCGCGATGTCAGACCAGAAATCATCTTGGCATGAGATTGGATCACTATGGATAATTATGCAGTCAATTGTAAATACGGCTCTTACATCCGGGGGTATACCGGGGATAGCCGGCGAAATGGGCCATGTTTTTACCTTTCAGGTGGCCCCGCAGTGCCGGGTCTTCCCGGAAAATACAGTGTGGATGGGGCCTAACCTAATGTCCCTTGGGTGCGGGGGCATTTGGTGAGGACTTTACCATCAGATTATCTCCATAGGGCGGGGATTTTAGCTGGGGTTGGACCGAAAGTAAAAGTCCCCGCTATTCCGGGACCGGGGGGGGCATGGTTACAATTGACTGATGCATTAGCTTGTGTATTCAGATAAAGTTAAGAATATATATTTATTTATATAAGTTATACTTTGCAATCTAAATCAAAGATTTGAAAAAAGGTATCCTGTATCAATAAATGCAAGTAAACATAAATGACTGTGCAAATCTTTATATATCATCCAAATATGAGTACCTTGCAGGGTGAATGTTATTTCTTAAAATTATACTAAGTGAGCTTTTAAGATTACCTTTCCCATCGCATACACAATACAGTTTGAAACCTGGATAATTAAAACAAATCTTGGTTGTAGACCATAACTATTAAATAATTGATAAGTCACAGACATTATAAGGTACAGTTTAAAGGGGCTACTCAGTTAATGATGAAAAAGCACAAATTTAAATAAAATTGTAGAAAATTGACATAAACTTGGTATTGATGTGTACAATTAATGCATTGAAACTTACTAACTGATGATCCCCATAGTTTACAAATGATTTATTAATAGCAGTTATTTCGCGTTTTTTCCATTAAAAAAAGATTACTATCATTCCTTATGCGTGATCTGCCGTTGATGTTATTACATGAAATTAGCGTGTTAAGTATACATCTGGAAAATTCCACCCAGTAAAAGTAAGTATTCATAGCATAGTAGATACGACACTTCACTGCTTTTTTTTCATTTTGGTAATTTATTTATAATAACGATATCAAAGAGTAAAATATTTTATTAAAAAAGTGTCCTTAGATTCGTTACAGGAAAAAAAACTTTTTTGGTACAATCTGTTGTACAGTCCCTTTCATAAACAACAAGTGAAGCCAATGCTTAATTTGAGACAAGCAAAAAGAAGACAGCACAAAGTTCAAAAAGTGTGACTAATGTGAGAATACCTTACATAATTTATAAATTTGCATGGGATTCAGACAATTTTAATGCTAGAAATCACAAAAAATCATTCCCTTGAATTATTCCTGTCATAGTTTAAAGCTGCACTCTCACAGATTTACCGTTTTTACAACTTTTTTTGTCTTGGAAAGAGCAACTTTTTGCGTTAACATCTTCAAACAATGATTGCTGACAAACAATCAGCTCGTAGTTTGTCATATTTCCTTTCGAAAATTAATGTTTTATGGCTTAAACCGTTACTTACAGTTTAAGAATAATGCTTAAAACATCATTTTTTAACATTAATATAAAAATCTGCCATCTCAATTTTGGTCAGCAGTCTCATAAAACTGGTTTCCATGGATTTTCGCAAAAATTGGCTCGTTCCAAGACAAACAATAAAAAAGTTGTCAAAACGTTCAATGTGTGAGAGTGCAGCTTTAAACTCATAATAAAATTTCAATGCACTGCATTTGACATAACAGATGAAACAATGTTATTTTTAAAAAGCACAATATATCCTTTACATTATATTGAATTTATTCAGATCATAATTAAGTGACTTTTCTTGCACTTAAATGTGAACAAGTCAAAGCTTGGGATTGAACACTAAAAGAAACAAGAATGAAATTAAATGAATCACAAAATATCATCAAAATTATACACACAAATGTTCTTTGATATACAAAAAATGAAACTTTTTAGACTTTCAAACATTTAACATTTACTAAATACGGTTATATAAAATAATGAATACATTTGTAGGATTTGATATCCTACTAGATGTAACTCGGCTTCGTTCATTTTTCTAAACTTTCTATCATTGATGAGGAATAAATTTTATTCACTGCAGTTGTTTTCTAAGTTTATGAAAATGAGAACAATTGAAACAATTCATTAACTACTGTTGATCAGTGCTGATTGTGGGAGGTCATGGTTGATTTCAATGAACCACCAATAAGCCCTGCCAAAATCGGATACTGATTGGTCAGTCAGGTGCTTTTGGTAGGCATTTATTAGCATGAATGTTCATTTTGACCATCATTTATGAATGTTTACAAAATCATTGAATATTGAAATAACAAGTAAAATTATTTATTGTTTATCAGGAAAATGTTGAAATCTCATGATCGTTCAAAGTTACAATGGCCCTGTGGGTTAAAGATGATCTGTCCACGGGGTAACATGTTTTGTACATAATAGGGTTATAAGTACTGCATTTTGATCCAGGAGGTTGTATTCAACTCAAGTAGATTTTTGCAGATTTGGATTTCACAAGGCACAAGCCGGGTAAAATCGAAATCTACAAAAAATCTACCAGAATCAAATATGACATTCGGCCATATCCGGATCAAAACGCAGTACTAATAACCCTTTTATTATATACATTACTGATTAGATCACTTAGAAGCCACATCTTTGCATAATAAATTTCATTTTAAGGATGCACTCATTGCTTTAATGACGTCAATTTAATATTGCGCAACATACTTGTTATGACGTGACGTCACAAGAGTGGTATATATGGCCGTATTGCACTGGAGCGGAATATGGGTTTAAGTATTGTGTGATATGTATTGCATGTGGATTGATGATGGGTATATAATAAAGAATAAAATTATGTTTGGTATTCCATTCTCACTAGCAGTGTGATTAAATGCTGATGAATAAATGCTGACACCATGTTATGAAATTTGATGGTCAAAGTATTTAAAAGATATTTCAATATTTCATACTTCAAAAACGATATTCATCTCATCTTAATCTACTCAACTTGCTTTGCTATATATACAAAAGTCTCCAGCAGTAATATGAATAGCATTAGACAGTAGGCAGTGCTTAGTATTCGTCAACAGCACTAAGTTATCATGGTAACATGTTATATGAATTGAATACCAAGCACAAATTAAGAGGGAGAAAATAATTCTTCACTTTTAAATAAAAACCACTTCCTAATAGCATTGTGTAGTCTGACATAGGTGTACAATGTATATGTATTTTACAAAGATTGTTCAAAGTACGGCCCTGTGGTTTAAAGCTCCCCTGAAAAAGAGGTGACAGGTTTTCTATATAGTACATATAATTACGTCATTGAAAATCTTCCCTGAAACTGCAAATAACAGACCTTTGATATAAAAGGATTTGATCAAATTAAAGAGGTATGTGTGCCAATCACGTAAATTAATTTGTACAAGTCTGATTTAACGACTTTGAGAAATTCAAAAGAACTATGACTTTATCTGATTTAACGCTTTAGCCCCCCCCCCCCGTCACACACACACACACACACTCCTCACTCTACGCACACTTAACTAGATTTTTCAAATTTCCTTTGCAGCTTGCAAGCAGTTTTAGTCTAAAGTTTAAGCTAGCCCATCAGCAGTGACCCCTTGTGATGTGAGCCGATTTTGTCAATGCTAAGAACATGGTTGTCAACATTCCCCTAAATGAAGCCCTAATCTACCAGTGCTTTCAGCACTTTGATTTATATAGTATGTATGCACTGTGCTGTTTGTGGAGTTTTGTGCTGTTGTTGCATGTTTCTTGTTTGTGATTTTTTGTTTTACTGTTCTATGTCTTTGGCGTTTCCCTGTACCATTAAACGTGGTTAATGTTTAAACGTTTGGCTACTGAGCTTGTTTCTGTAGTTTTTCACATAAGTATTGAGAATTTCAACGCAAGTGTATAATTCCAATAATGAGGGTTCTGACTTGTTACCGGTTTGAAATCCGAGTCTCCGTATGATGAAAAAGAGAAAAAAAAATAGTCGAAAACTGACATAAACTTGGTAGCGATGTGTACAATGCATTGAAACTTACTTACTGAAGTACCACATAGTTTACAATTAATTTATTTTTCGCAGCTTTTCCGTATTTTTCCATTGAAAAAGATTACTTGGTATGTCTACCTAGATGAATTAATTCCTTATGCGTGATTGGCTAGTCAATGTTATCACGTGACATTACCAAGTTAGGTATATAGTTTTAAATATTTCAATAGTTTAGGGTAAGCCTTCGTAGCATAGTGGATACAACACTGGATTGCAATTTTGGCGACACCGGTTCGAATCCGGTCTCCGACTCGATTTTATTTTTACATTTTGGTATGATTTTTTACAATTATAATATCAAAGTTTAAAACATTTTATTAAATAATTGTCCTGAGATTCGTTAGAGAAAAAAGCTTTTTTTGGTGTCAATCTGGTGTACAGTCCCTGTAATGTATAGACGAAAAAAAGGAAACACTATCAAACAATATATGTTGATCCATGATGCTATGATCGCCTCCAATATCCATTGATACTCATGCCGTCTTTCGATGCATTACTTAAAATAACCTTTTATTGTCCCAAAAGTGGTATCCCTTTTTCAATATTAATAAACTACAGGTGCATTTTGTTCGGACACAACAAATACATTATTATTTACAATATCCACTGCTTAAGCGTGCACAGTATATAAAATATATTACTATATATATTTAAAATAGATTTAAATGTCAACTGTGGGTTTATTGTCAAAACTAACTAAAATGAATAGGTGTGTTTAATAGTTTGAAAAAAATGTAACACTCAAGTTAAGAAAGAGCGGCATAAATTTCGCCATGTTTCAATAAAATTAATTATTAAAAAAAGTTATATTGGTTTGAATCAATAAACCGTTATCAAATTATGTTGCGCAATTGTTATCTCATATTCCACATGGTGAACATACACTGGTTTAGTGGAGGCAAAACCTGTGCAAATCGAGTTTTATTCAAACTTCTGTGTAATAGTGTGCGTACGGGTCAATGACGTCAGAAAGATATGTAACATAACTCGTAATATTAATTTCATTCTACACATAATTCCTGAATAACATTCATATATATAATAAAGTAGCGTTCCATTGCAACATGTTGGACTTTATAGTGACAGAATATAATTCGTTTGTTGTATCTGTAAAATGGTTTTATTTTTTTCTATCATGTTCTTGTAAAAGGAAAAACATCTATGCTCATAACACCAACACTCGGGTTATCCGTCAATTAGTGAATGGATTTTCGTTGGAACCACTATTTGAAATGAAAAGTTTGCTTTCTCAAATTCATACTTTTTCGTTTTGCAGGATTTTGATTGATTGAACACGTAGTATTTCAAGATACTGTGTTTGCAAATTTTCGTCTCACCATTACATTCAGGAACAATTTCCATCATAATGTAGTATATGTTGTTCAACTTAATATCAGTATTCAATCACTAAAATGTTGTTGTCAGAACGGCTTGTTCTGGAGAAACAATGTCTATCATGCGGAAGTAAATTATGCATACTATAAATGTTTTTCGTTGAACTTTATTATACAACTGTGTTTACAGCTATGATAGTTTTCCTCTTGAGGCTTAAGCAGCTAATTTCGTGCTGCAGATTGTATCTCCTGGTTTGAGCTGAAATACTATTCCCTAGTGTCCCAAGAACTAATTCAACCAGATATCTGGCACCGTCATGCGGTTTTTGCCAATCTGCGGCAATTTGTGCTCGCGTTTGAATATAAATTATGCAGCACGTCGCTATCAAAAGGGTCAGTTTCCAACTTCTTCTATATATTTGTTGTTGTTTTTTGACGAGACACTTAACTAACGTTTTCCGAAAGAGCAAAATTAAACTACTGGTTGATATGTATTTATATTGACAGAGTATAAGGGTTTTACAGGGGCTGTTTTGGACAGGATGAACAGCATACCTTTCCAACTGCCACAAAGCACTGACAATTTGAAGGGAAGGCAATAATCAAATCCATGTAACGCTTCGGCTGAGCATGTCATATGAAAGTAATGAATGTATCATGTTAGGAATCATAAATTGATCAATATTTATATTTTATATTTGCCAACTTACACCTTTGTGATTTAAAAGCAACAACAGCTGACAAATGCACCCGATTGACCTTTGTCGGATGGATAGCCATTAGTATGATACATGTATGTTGAATGGGAGGTTTGTTTAAAATCCAAATTATCTGAACAAATGTCTTGAAAAGGTGCTCTTAAGTCAGTGAATATCTATTGAAATTCCATTATCGGGTAAAATATTATGGGTGGGATACGAAGTTTTGTGCGCCACACACCCATCGTGCTCTTCAATTATGTGAATGTTACTGAATTCCAATAAAAAACCCAGATAAATGGTTATGAGTACGAAATCAATTTTGTTCAAAGTGTGTGACATTGACCTGTAACATAAGAGCAAAACATGCAATTTACCTGCCCATTGTGCTGTACAGTTCCATAAAATCTCACCAATATAGGACGGAACACTTATGATTAAGGGGATCTTTAGTCGGATGGATAAAACTTGGTCCCACATATTTGAATCTATATAATTACGTTTGATTTACTAACATTTGATACATTTTTGTTTTCGGTTTTCCGTTTTGAGAAAACTTTGTTCTTATAGATACGCCACACCGAGGGCGAAACACGACATGATAATATGGCGTCATTTCACACTATTCGTTCATGCCATTTCCTGTGATTCTTACTTTCGCCTCGTCATTTTCGCCAAGTAGAAAATACAAATGGGACAACAAAACTGCAATGGTCATTGCAAGGTATTGACGATCGAGTTTCAGCTTCATTTTAATAGTATGTGTGTGCTTTGATAAATTTCGGGACCTTTTTGCTTCGTATTGTTATTCCTGACACCAAATGTTCTTTATAAATAAAAGTTTGGACGAATGCTAAAAAACCCAGTTTTCGTAAAATGCCAAAGTGTTTACATATAAATTATATTAGATGTAAAAAGGGTCATCTGCCAAAGTTACCACGGCAATAGATTAGTGACAAATAAACAAGACGTGTAACAGTTTTAGCCAACACCTTACTTTCGCCCACTTCAATAACATAAAGAAAACTTTTGTTCACTTTCATCATGCCATTAATTAGGAGCTATGACAAAACAAACACGGTGCCTCGTTGGATGTAGCCATTGCTGACAAAGATGCAAACTTGTAGCATAATGTTCTAAATAAGGAAATGTCCTAAATTTTCAACTGGTCACATAACAGCAGTTCAAGCTTACAAAACAGAAACGGTTAGAAACGTCTTTGAACGTAACATGTCTTTCAGTTTTAAAAAGAAAATTTCAAGACCCGATGGAATACATTTTTGCTGCATCAGTCATAGGACATATTGATTAAAGACATTATGCAAACATTTTTTCACCGTATCTGCTGCAATGGTATTTTCAGAAGATAAATGTTCAAGGAATGATCATTCCTATCTCCTGTAGACAATATTAATTCGTAATGTCGTAGATCAATTGATTGCTTTATGTAAATAAAAGAAAGAGGAATTATCAATTGTTAAGACGCCCACACGTAAACGGCTTCGCAGTGATGCAGTAGTTAACTATGCGCTGTGCGAAGTTCACAGTTGTGCACAAATCTAACATTATTCTAAATGTCCATGTTTGAACAAAAAATATATTTTATCAGTATAACAAAGAAACATATTCAAATAGTAAATCACACGTTCATTATTATGACAGAAAGTTAATAATATTTTTATCTTTGCTATATTGCCTATAGTTTATTCTTTATTTGAAAGTGTTACTGGAAATTAAACATTCAACACTAGGCGAACATTTAATGTCATAAATACCACCAAATAAATAAACATATACATTTGTTTAAATCATTGTATCCTTCCCGAAAAGAGATCAAAAAGGTGCAGCTTTGTCCGTCACACCATTGCCCGCAGTAAAACTTCTCATGGGGTTGAAATCAAACTAATATAGGTGGACGGCAATGAAAGAAAGTATAGTATACACTAACCATAAGCTTTTCTTGCAGATTATTGCAATTATCTTCCCTTTACCATTTTTGCATCATTAGTGCTTGCACAACCTTGTCCAGGGAAGTACTTCAAAACTTTTGTTGGTTTAAAATTAAACTTGGTTCAAAGTTATAGATAGAAAGCAATAAGAGAAAGTGCATTGCACAATAACGATAATCCTATCATGTACACATATAAATTAAGCCTCCCC
Source organism: Mya arenaria (assembly GCF_026914265.1). Taxonomy (NCBI): domain Eukaryota; kingdom Metazoa; phylum Mollusca; class Bivalvia; order Myida; family Myidae; genus Mya; species Mya arenaria. The sequence continues at coordinate 14,527,098 of NC_069134.1, read as the reverse complement.
CTAACCGGTGCTTCTCCAGGCCAAAAATGGGTTGTTCTCCGGTCATGTCTTGGAAAATACTAACGGGATTAAAATGAAACTTCAAATATGAAAATATAGCAATGAGTGGAAGTGCAGTGCACAAGAACCATAATCATGCCCAGCAATTATTTTCTCCCCTTTACCTGATATTTACCATATCTGGGTGAATAAATGGTGAAACTTGAAATGTAGATAGATGGCAATTTGAGTAAAAGCAGTATTTAAGAACCATAATCCTGCTCTACATTTTTGTTATCTCCCCTGAAACTTCCCTGATCTGAAAATGGGATTATAATGATACTTGAATATAGATAAATGACTATGAGAGGAAGTCCGTTGCATCAGCACCATAATCTTACCCTTCTTATGATATTAGTTACCATCCCTTAAAAAACAAAACTTTAACTGATATTGTTTTTACGACGGGTGCTTGTTGGTAAGTTCTGAGGGGTTTGAAATGTAACGTGAAATGTAGATAGATGGAATAAGATGAAGTGCAGTGCCGAAGAATAATGAAGCTTATCCTTCATTTTAATTCAGTTATCTCGCCTTTATCTGCTATTCTTTTCCATTACGGGTACCTGTCCATACCATGTCTTGGAAACACTTGATTGGCTCAAATGAAACTTGGTATATAATTAGTTGCCAATGACAGGAAGTGGAGTACGAAAGAACAATAATCCTACCCTGCATATGTATTTAGTTGTCACCCTTTAACTTGATATTTATTTCATAACATATGCCTTTTTTGGGTCATATCTTGAAATGTTCTTCAGAGATTAAAATGAAACTTGTTATATAGATAGATGACCATATTCAGGCTTTTGTTAAATATTCCTCTTCTTCTGTTGTTTGTGAATTTTGAACAGCTTCTTTTTATTTCATTGCTTGAGATGCAAACATTCAAGTTCTATTAGCACGTTGTATTACAATTTCTACCTTTTCATAGAAATAAGCGCGTGGGGACCATCCACCGCGTTCAGTGATACTCTTTTTGTCAACTGCATGGCATGCCCCTTTCAAAAACACATCACCCAAACCGCTGAAAAAAGGAAAATAATCTTGAAATAAGCTGTCATTGTACCAATTTCCTATTGAAATTTACATTTCAGGTTGTGTTGTTTGTTTGAAAGCTTGTCTTTTGTGCATGTCAGCCACGGTGAAGATGATTCGCCATGCGAAAAAGGTTAGACTTTAAATAAAACAGTTAAATACTATGATATGTTATCAGGCAAAAACCGATGTTGATTTCTCTTCCTTGAGTTTTTGATAAACAAATGAACGTGGCCACTTTGCGTGTGAACCTCCTGTTTTTTGGCGATTCATGCATACCTAAAGTCAGATAATAAACAGAAACATTTCCATTTTAAAACATTGTTTTCGAAGCAGAACCTTGTATTGCTTACACCACCCTAACGTCATTTGTCAATTGTCTTGTCACAACGATTATATAAGCAGCATTGCTTTTGTAAAATTGGACGATCCATCTGTGAACTTGTGGAGACATTAATAACATCGATTATGCAAACCGGAGTTGGAAAATTTCCGTCTCAGTGAAGTGCGCCCACTGACACATAAAGCTTCATTATAGTATGCACTTTATGATTGTCCATTTGTAAATAAAAATAGTCGTTCGAAGTAACTGATGAAAAACATCATAGTTCGTAAATTATTGATTACATCATAGTTGTGCAGAATAACTGATGAATTAGATCATAGTTGTGTATCTGATGAATTTTATCTGAGTTGTGCGAAGTAACTGATGAATTTCATCACATATAGTTGTTCAGAGTTTTTGATGCATTACAGTGTAATTGTGCGAAGTAACTGACAAATTATGTCATATTTGTGGAGAGTAACTGATCATTAACATCATAGTTTTAAGAGGAATTTGATCAATGACAGCATATATAGGGTAGGTGTGCAGAGTAACTTATGGATCAAATCAGAAATGCTTACTATGATATTATAGCAAATTATCTGATGATTTACATTATAATTGTGCAAAGTATGTTATGAATTTCATCAAAGTTTTGAGAGTGAGTGATGCATTATATTATTGTTTTGCAGATAAACTTATGAATAATATTATAGTTGTGCAAAGTAACTTATAAATTATATCAAAGCTGTGGAGGGTAAGTGATGAATTGCATCATAGTTTTGCAGAGTAACTTATAAATTTCATCATAGTTTTGAAGAATAACTAATGACTTATATACAATTTGTGCGAATTAACTGATGAATTCCGCCATATTTGTGCAAAGAAGCTGAAACATTGCATCATAGTTGTTGGAAGTAACTGATGAAAATATAATAGCTGTGCAGAGTTACTGATATATTAATTCATAATAGTGCATATTTACTGATGGTATTCATCATAGTTGTGAAGCTTAACTGATGAATGATGGTGAAGTGACAACATATATCATATTCTAAATATTTAAGAATTTGATCAAAAGCTTATAAAGATCATTATCTTCTGTGGAAAGCAATTCAATATACTATGTGGTTGTCTTTTAAAGATAAGTGCATTTACAAATAATACATCAAAATACATCATGAATGATTATATCGCAATATACTAGTAACTAACTGATTGATTTCTTCATAGTGGTGCAGAGTAACTGACGAATTAAATCAAAGTTTTGAGAGGTAAGTGTTAAATTGCATTATAGTTATACAGAGTAACTGATGAATGGAATTATAGTCATGAGAAGAAACTGGTTAATAACAGCATATATAGTGATCGGATTAATTAATGAATTTAATCAAAAATTTGAAATGTACATGCTAAATTACATTATAGTTGTACAGAGTACCTGAGGAATTACATCATAGTTTTGCAACGTAACTGGCGAAAAGCATCATAGTGGTGCAAAGTAACTGATGAAAAACATAATAATGTTGCAAAATAGCTGATGAATTACATCATATATGTGCAGGGTAACTAATGCATTGCATCATATATTTGTGCAGTTAACTGTTGAACAACATCATATTAGTGAAGAGTGACTTATAAATCAGATCATACTTGTGCGAAGTTCAAATCGTGCTCTTCACCATGGAGCACGATTTGTCAATAAACAACACTCTTAACCTTTGGAAGAAAGACTTACGATTTATTAACTCAACACAGAAAACATGAACTACATATCAGTTGATGCTTTAATCATTCATATGAATAACAGGGAATTATTAAGTACATCGTACTTTGGGAATAATATAAGGTAAATTAGTAAACTGTTCACTTTTGGTAAAGCTGTATATGAAATGTATGAAAGTGTACTTTTAAAACAAAAAGTTATTTTTATATAAGTATACTAAATCAAATAATTTACTGTTGTAATGGGTCAAACAGATAAATGGTCTGATACTCGTATTCATTCAAAACACACATCATTCGGTTTTATTTTCTAGATTTTAATAAATTTCAATTTATTTTCAGAAGTCCGAAATAGCAGGGTTTTGACGATGAATTTATCTACGAAATTATTATGCGTGTGTCTGCTGAGTGTTCTTATCGTGGAGATCGCGGAAAGCCAGAGAAACAACTGTTGTCGTCGGTGTAGACGAATGGGATATCTGTGTGTCAAATTCGGAAGGGGATGCAGGTGTCGGAATCCGGGAAATACTGGTCCTATTCTGGGTAGCGTGCCGATAAACGATATCGAAGACTTTCAGCCGATTTTTCAATCCGTTAACGAAATTATGGACATCTGAGTCGGCTCAATTGAAGGAATACTCATATAAAATATGTACAATCATCTGACTTCAAAGACATAACAAAAGTTGCATATAGTATAAGCATCCGGATGTCCAATGTCTGAACATAGTTTTGAGGTTACTCGATACTCTATAGTCGTGCTATGGAAGTGGAAAAAAGAATGTGGTGTTTATCAAAACGGTATAGAAAAGCAATTCGGATTGTTATGCTAGGCATGTTTTCAAGATGTGGTTATAAACCAAAATCTATTTCACGTTTAGAACATTTACTTATATTACTGACTAGTGCTACTTGTTCTGATAACCAGAAGATGGTACGAAATGTATAATATTAACTTTTGCTATAATTTTCATGTGTCTGTCAGTCGTTATTTCGGTTTTTATGTAACTGCATATGTTCAGCAATATATTTCAGTTTTGTGCAAAGTTACAAAACTCGCTTCTCATATTAAGAGTAAACGCCTGGAAATGATATTGTCACCACCTAAACTATAGTTATCATTAAAAAATAACGACCGAGAAACGACCAAGAAACTAGATCGACAGTGTGCGGCACTCATCACTTCGACTTGGAGCGCTGTGAAAGCAAACATTATTATGCAAATGCCATAGCATCATTTATATCTTACCATTTTCGTCAAAATTAGAATAGCATTATATGCTTATATATTGCAATTTCTGGCATCCATGAATAAACCTTGTTTATTGTTTGATCTCTTATAACCTTGACAAAATGATGTAAAACAGTATGGTTATAACGTGTGCAATCTCATGATTTAAAAGCTAGAAAAGTTAAGAAAAACGTAATGCCGATTGGATGCAAGTCAGTAAATATCATACCGTCTCTCACTCCAAATACGCAATGATGAATCGAATAAAGAAACATATATATTTAACATCAAAGTGTGTTTTTTTTCAAGTTATACTGATGCTTTGTCGGTAGAACTTAACCTAATATCAGTTTAAGCCAATATTTAAACAATATTTAAACAAGCAAATCGCCTGGAAGCACTCGTAACATGTACAGTGACATGAATGTATACATTTATATTCAATTTGATATATATTGTCTTCAGTGTTTTGCATTATTTATAAATGTTGGGATACGTATTATACTGAGTACTAAACAACTGGTTTCAAATCACCTCAGCCATTTTTAAACTGTTCCTATGCAGTAACCCTAGCGAAATATGCTTTCGTAACAAAATATGGCTTACTAAGAGCAACAGATTGGACAGCAAAAAACTATTTGAAAATAAAAATGTCCCAATTTATTCAATATAGCGCGTTCCATTATGAATTAAGCCCAGATAAGATATTTCGAGAAGACTAGAAGTTTTATAGACTTTTGGTTCATGAATATATGTGTCAAGAAGTTTCGGCTGCATGCGATATTGAATTTAATCTGTCTGATTTAGGAAATTATTCAAGCCATGAAAGTGACTCAGTAAATGACGAACTAGATGATAATATATGTGATACAGAGTCTGTCCAGTCTGAAAGTTATGCACATGCTACTGAACCTTCTGTAGAGGATTTTAGTCAGAGAACGGAAACTGACGATTACTTTACTCAGGCATAAAAATTTGCATGTGCATGTAGCAAACCATTCAGTTAAGTTATTGAAAGTCATGACATTATAGACCTACGAATGTTTTCGGCTTATATGCATGCACTGTGCTGTTTGTGGAGTTTTGTGCTGTTCTTCTTTGTTTCTTGTTTGTAATTTTGTGTTCTATGTCTTTGGCCAGTGCCACTAAACCGGGTTTATGTTTAAACTTTTTGCTACTGAGCTTGTTTCTGTAACGTTTTGCATAAATATTTATCTACAGACAAAAGAGCTGAATTTGCTATCAAATATGCCATTATGTGTCACAAAAAAGCCAACGTACAGACAGTATGATTAGAGCCTTTTATTTGCTAAACAGACTGTGAGGGATTTTTATAATTTAACTGCATCATATCTTTGAAAACAAATTGCATTCGGTATTCTGATTTTAAGATTTGTCTGCAGATAGTGTCGGTATCCCTTATCATAGAAGTACTTAACTAGTTTATTATTATTTGCTTTATTATTAAGTTTCCTCAAGTTAATGCATACTTTGATACGATTTACCATTTACGTTTTTTTTACTTTATTCGGGATTGTATGGATAAGAATAAGTTTGAACAAACAAACGGGTTTAAACCATCAGTCAACTTACATATTACTGACCACTCCAAAGCCGTTATAATCCTCGATAAACACCCCTAGTTTTGTATATAGTATGTGTGTACTTTTTGTGGCATTGTGTGCTGTTGTTTAATGTGTCTGCTTTGCGATTGTTTGTTTTTGTGTTCTATGTCTTTGGCGTTCACCCTGTACCATTAGACGGGGTTTATGTTTAAACTGTCGACTACTGTGCTTGTTTCTGTAGTTTTTCATATAAATAATGAAAATTGAACCGCAGGATAGTGTAGTCCCAGTCAGAGGTTTTTCATTTAGGATCTTGAAGTTTGTTCAGGAGAAACTGTAGAATTGATCGCTCTTTTGACAATGACGGTTTTAATGCTAGAAAGTATGGTCGTATTTAAACACTAACTCATAACACTTCAATATTTCTTATTTACTGTACAACTGACAATGCAAAGCCGCTTCCAAACCACCGCAACAGTGAAGTGTTCTTGTAGCTATCTTATTAGTCACGAGCAGACTTTGATAAACTGAATGATTGAACCTGACAAGTTTTAACACGTCAATAATTGCTAGTTGTGTTTTGGTTTATACGTACGTCAAAAGCTCCACTATTGAACAGTTGGTCATGATCAAGAAAGCATTGTTATAGGTTATATGAACGGAAATTGCTGTAAATATCTTCATATCTTTCTTTAAAGTCTAAAATATTAATTGTTGACATGGCAATCATGTTATGAAATGTACATGTGGTGAAATATTATACGAAATATAATTGATGTTCTCGAGGTTATGATTATACTTCCATACACATAATACCATTGTATTCAATTCTAATGGAATACAGAATCGTAAAATAGATAATTGTATTTACCTTACATTTCCCCTTCCGTTATTAAACCATTAGATATACATAATCAATCAATATTTAAAATATAAGCTAAACGCACTGTATTTCTGAAATAAAGCACATTCGATATATGCAAAAGCTGAATATATTAGTTTTCCTCCATAGGACCCATTTCCGCAGACGTGGATTATATGTTGAAGAAGCTTGCAATACTGTTGTAGATGCATGTGTTTTGCACAACATTTGTAGTATGGAACATGCCATCTTTGAAGACATTTTAAACAATGATGTACATGTTCAGTGTCCACATGATACTGGTTTAATCCCTATGATGCGCAAGGTCGACGGAAGACATAAATGTTGATATTCTTTTCAGCAATTTTGTAATCATCTGTGGCTAAAAAGCCAGATGAAGTATGTAACGAACCGAAATCAATTATCAGATTTTAAATGAAAACTCTAGAGCCTTCTTTGTGCTTTGTGATGGCAAATATTTTGTAATAAAAGTGTACACTTATGCGTCTTAAGTTATGTTTAATTTAAATACAAATAACAAAAATAATACAAAGTATGTGTTTTTATCACACAAAAAACATATTACCCTGATATTTTGCTCATTTTGACATGAACCTGCATCTATGTTCATCATAGATACGTTACTTATCAGTCTCTAGTAATTAAGTCATGACTAGAAACGTTGAAAACAAGAGGGCCATGATGTTCCTCCACAAAAGTCAATACATAGTTCTCAAGTCTGGAACACTGAAACTGAAAGCAAGAAAATCATATTTCTTATTTATATTTCAAACTAACAATTATTTTTAATGAATGACTAGTACTGAAGTGCAAAACACTAAAACTTAAATCAAGAGGATCGCAATCCTCACTTATATAAGTTCTCCATAAACACTCATGATTTTCACAGATTGTCAAATTCACAGATGTCTGTGCCTAAAAACTACTTCGTGAATTGCATTCTTATTTTTATGATAATCTTGTAGTTCAAAACAAACATTTTAAAGGAATATTTGCCATTTAATATGATATTCTAGTCCACCACTCACTGTAACATAAAAAAATATTTGAAGAATAAGAATATAGCTAATATGCTTTTTGTCCTTCTGCACGTACATCACACAGAATGCAGGTCTCTTTATTGTTCATGATATCTTCCAAATCAACCTAAGCACCGTCTGCGATATACGCTATGGTGCATTTAGTGTAACTTAGTTAAACTCTGCAACCACAGACAATTTATCGTTTAATGAATTCAAAAATAGTTTTGAGATTACATCACAGCCCATTGCTGTCAGTAAAACTCTATCGCCATTTTAACTTTTCTGACATCAACCTATTCTTCAAGAGAAGAATAACATTTTCAGATTTGTATAAATTTGCAAATGACAACGTAGCTATATTATAAAGTCATTAAACAGCAACTGACACAGACAACTTGGTACAACATTACACTATAGAAATATAGTATCCAAAACATCATTTGGACACATGAATACAATAAATTTTGGATATTATTTTTATCATTTTATGCGTATGAAAAACTGTAAAATACTTTAGATTCGACATAAGTACTACGTTGCTATTTAAAGTCAGTTGCAACTTTAATGCAAACGATTGCTTACCAGTATTCACCGTAGATGTATACTCGTACAGCTGTCTTTCTTCAATTTTCTTGCACTGTTAGATATCAGTGTGTGTATATCACGTGATAAATTGCTTCTTAACAGCTATGTCGGAAGGCCATATTTTGCTCTAAATCAGGACTTTAAACAAAGATAACTTCAATTTCTTCACCATTTTCAATGAAACATAGCGCCGTTTACGCCGTCTCGTCACAAGAGCAACAATCCGACATATGGAAACAATTGTAAACATTTACAAAAGCGTAAAAACAAGCATTTTCCCTCAGTTATCCGATATTCTCAGCAGATGCAGAATTTTAACATGGAGAAGATGACTACTACCAGTGTTTTTTTTCTTCGCTACAAATTATGTTCGAAAACTAGCCATCAATGCATTGTGGTGAAACTAATTGTCGCCTTTTGAACTGTGTCTAAAAACTGTCATCTGCTCTGTCGTTGATAAAAATCATAGCTGTTTCTTGTCATAAACACAACACCGCTTTCAACTAGAGCACACTTTTGCAAATAACTCTAACACGCGATTGCTTACAACTGTAACATACTATTGCAAACAATTCTAGCACACTATTGCTCACAACTGTTACAAACTATTGCAAAAACTGTAACACACTAATTCTAACAACTGTAACACACGATTACTTACAACTGTAACACAGTATTATTTACAACTGTAACGCACTATTGCTTACAACTGCACCACTGTACTGCTTACAGCTGTAACAAACTATGGCTTACTATTTCTTTATGAAAGCCGTCTGTGTTTCGTTTTCTCTCCCCTTACCTTGTATTGTTCTGCGTGTCTAATTACATTCTATTGCCTTTCCTTTATCGCGTGACCAGTGAATATGTATTGTTTAATACCGGTTTCAAATGGTATCATAGATACAGATACATTTCTCAAAATCGAGTTTAGCATGCGCAAAGATTTTTATGAAGTGAAAACGAAAGCATCGTTCATCAAGAACTGTATTCTGGGAAACCTAATATCTTGATTGATGCGGATGAAGACATGTCCATAGAAGACCATTAAACATCATTAAGTCTTCTGCTGATTTGTGGAACGTTGTATTAAAGTCTCCAGAGATTCCTGTATTAATTAAAAACAAACTCGTTAGCTATAACACAAATCTATGATAATGTAATACAGTCTCAGCATCTCCAGCATTTACCATTTGATGTTTAAATAAGATTCTTGTGCAGCTTCTGTTAAAAACTATACTAATAGTGTGCGTACACGTATATTCAAGATTCGTCAGATTTTTGTACATGCAGTCAACCCGAAATAAGTTAGAAGGTTTCACCTGCCACCAGGGTCCATTTTCACTCACGCCTTGTGTCTGAGATACAGACTCAATACTCAAATTTGCAGGAGCCATGATGACGAACAGTCTCAAGTCAAGTTCAGAATCAAGACACAATATGGCAAAACTTCATTTCATTGTAAATTCCCTTTTAGCAGAACTTGATGATGAAATTTGCTGAAATATATCGCTATATAAATGTTTTACTATTATTAACATTCTTGTTTGTAATAGAAAAGCATATGTTTGTAAAAGAAATGAAATAAATATGAGTATGTGTTTCTTCATAAAAATCATTTTGAGTCTGAGTGTACACTTGGACTTCATTCTTGTTTGTGATTTTTTGATTTTGTGTTCTACGTATTTCTACAGAAACAAGTACAGCAGTCGAAAGTTGAAACATAAACTCCGTTTATGGCACAGGGTTAACGCCAAAGACATTGAATTCAAAAACAAACAAACACTGTATTTACAATGAAAGCATATTTACTATAGCAGGTCATTACAGACTGACAAGTGTAGAAGAGAAAATAAAACATATAAGTGAAACAAATTTAGTCAATGTGCTAGAGTGAGTTGTCAATTGAATTGGAACACGCGAACGTACTATGACACGAGCATTTAAATAATACTGCGTTCACATTTATCATTGCTTCCAATACATATTGGATATAAAAAGTATTTTCAGGTGTGTCCTCTCCTAGTTTCTGTCGAACGTTAACCATTTGTAAAATCAAATAAGAAAAACGTTGCCGTTGGTATAGTTTAACCAAGATCGATATCAGGCAATTTGCCACACGCAAAATCAAGACAGCATGGCAGTGAGTTGCAAAAATACACTCAAAGTGGGTTATTGTACCTTATGAAGGTAGCAAATAGTTTGTTAAATAACATATTTCCTAGTGCGTGAATGTATTTTGTTAATGAAAACTTGCTTCGTTCAGTACATAAAACCTATTATCTTTTTTCAATTATTGAATAATGTTAAAAAGATGGCACCTGGAGCTTCTACGTTAAGGTTGCATTTTGACACAAACATGTCGTATTATCGCATCATTTGTAGATCGGGTGCGTTGTTAGTCAGGACAAAGTTTAAAAATAAGTTGTCCAACATGACCTCACACATTTGAATATCCAAAACGTATAATTAAAATGATTTAATGTTTGTATTGTACTCACTTATCTGCGGATAAAATAGTTGCTTAAAATATGTTAGAACTTCAGATAAAGAAACTAGCACACAAAATCTATTCTTTCATAACCTTTATTATTCAACAACTAAAATAGTCTACTAGATTCCTATATCAATAATTCTGTCTCAGATTGGGTCTTCGTATTTCAACTCATACTATTCCCCGGTGCCCATGAACCTCTTTCAACCAGAGCACTGTCACTCTTATGCGGTTTGCCAATTTGAGACCTATTCAGACTGTCATTGATCCCTTATTTGAATATAAATTATACAGCACATTTCTATCTAAAATGAATTTCGATTTTTCCATGTAAATGTAGTGTTGTTTTTTAGACAGGATTTACAGCAAATTTTACTAAAACTAAAATAAGAAAAATGCTGCAAATGCAGTTATATATTGCGGGGAAGACGATTCTTTAATACAAGTGCATTTACGACGGAGCCTGCAATATCGAAGTAAGATTTTAATCATGTTAGGTATATGGACCTCTACCAATATAATGCCCAGTGACACAGTAAATGATTTTAACCCTTATAATCTACGAAAAAGTGAAAATTTAGTAACACTTAATAGGAGATTAGAAATCTACAGTCGTTCGACAATTCCTTCTGCCATTTCATTGTGGAATAAACTCGATGTAGACACAAGACACTCGCCTTCACTCTCGTCTTTAAAGCGCAATTTACAACAAAGGTTTAAAGGGCCTGATGTCCCATCGTTATTTGTCTGTGGAGAACGCCGCTGGTCGGTTTATCATGCACGCATAAGAAATAACTGCAGTGATCTCAATTCAGACTTGTTTAATACTCACTTTAGAGACTCTCCGTTATGTGGTCAGGTAATACTGAAGAAAATGCCGAACATTACTTCTTTAACTGCTCACTATTTATAGTCGAAAGGCAACGACTTTTTCGTAGCATAGACAACTCATCCTCTGAGCACTAACAAACAACTTTTCGGATCTTCTAACCTCTTTAATGATGATAATGTTGTAATATGTACGGAAGTGCACCACTATATAACGTACAGTAATCGCTTCTTAGACACTCCACAGTAAGCACAAGGAGCACTCCACCTCTCTCTCCCATCTTTCACTTTTTCTCTCTTGATATCTCTAGCTCTCTCTCTTCAATCTTATTTCTTACATTTAGCTAAACTTCTACTTTATTTGTTATTATTTATTGCATTACACGATTTATTAATTAGAAATATATTGTATTGTAGTTATTTGACATATTATTGTTATTCCTATGTATATGAACATTACATAAATGCATGAAATATTACATTTGGTTTCATAGTTTATGTGACAACGTAATCATTTTTGCTTTTCATGTGACAATTTGGAAAAGGGCCGTAACTGATGTTGGAAAAACTCGTGGCCCAATCCCTTTGCATGTCCTTTTTATATGAACGTAATCTTTGTTAAATTGCACTGTTTCTGTTTCTTCGTTGTTATCATCATCATCATATAATGTGTAAATGTATCGTCGTGCAATAAAATATGTTTTAAACTACCAATATAAGATAAACATACATATATGAATTAATATTACTCTGTTACGTTTTGCACCTTATCCCTTTGACATTTAGAAAAAAATACATCAAAATAATATGGTTACAGTCATTATCAAAATCGTTTAAGAATAAAAGACACGTAATGGCAATTTCGCTCCGTGTCATCTTCGGAACTCTCGAAATTGCTGCAACATTTCATGCAAGTCGCCTCACCTAGCTACTTCATTTTCTACCTTTTACAATAACCTTATGTAAATCACTCCTAGTAGACTTTCCGTCTGCTTCTTCTTTGCCAGCCTTCAAACACAAACTTAACAAGACCAACAAAGCTTTTGTACAGATTTTTACGACGAAAATTGGACGTCTATTGTATATCATGTAAAGCTACCTACGCATTGCATCATCCTAAACGAAAATTCGTTCCAAACACATATTGGAAAGTCTCTTTCGCAAGTAAGAAGACACCTACCACTACTTCGTCCAATGTTCACTTAAAAGTGACATACGACACTTCAGCAACTTGGTAAGCTATCATTATTTATACCCGCAACTCCTCTTGTTTGGTTCGAAAGGCACCAATTGTCTTTAAACTTGTCAATCGGTCCAAAATATTCTGAACTTTAGAAACTAAATAGTAACAGACCTCCTATTTCTTACTCATAGAGTTCACCTGTTTCACTTCTCTCCTTTATCCTCTACTTTCACTTTATCAACTTTTCTCTCTTTTCTCTACTAACAGCAGACCCTTTCTGGCACAATATATCGCATTCTTACAATGTTATAAATTGTATAAGCTTAAAGATTTCTTCGAAATATTGTCAGAAATACCTACGCTGCATGACTTTTTATTGTGTCGCATTTGTTTATATAGTTCTTCGGTGTATTTCTTTGTTCATGCATAATTTTTGTATATTCTTGCTTATACAATTTATTAAAATAAATGTTGTTTAAATCTTGATTAAACAAATCATATTAATGGAGGTTTATTCATGACGATGATTTTTAAATTTATTTTAAACTGGTCATAATTATATGAAACGGTTACAGTAATGGTTGCCAAAAACACGTTTATCTGACATATATGTTAACGCTTCGAAGGAGATGGTAGAAGAAGGTTGACGATAAAAAGTTGTATGTATCGCTTATTAGGTAATGCTTTTGGAAAGGGACACATTTATAACTTTAAGAATTGAAACATATAAGGGGTATTTTGTTTTAAATAGCAATTTCAAAGCTCATGAATTAATGTTATTTCTAAACTTATAAAATGAAACTGTGCTAAAACCTTTTATATGTTCAACAATAGCTCACCTTTCATAATAGGATACCTAACGTTGAGTTCTACAATGTATACCTTATTTGTATATCTTCTGAGCTGTGAAAACATTTTTGTCATTTTTTGTTTTCGTGGAGGAATTTTTGGTTTGATAATTGTATTGTAATCATGATTCGTAGTAATGAAATTCAATTAGCATGTTGGGTTAAATATAAATGTAAAATGTTCTGGGCTAGTGCTTGAGGTGTGTGCTATGGTGATTTCTACACAACGTTATTATATTTATTTCGCTCTTTACTCTTTTTCTATGATTAGTATTTTGAATGGAAGAGGAGATTTAATGACGGAATAATGTTTATTATACTTTCGCATTACTTGATAAATATATATAGAATTTTATCAGCAGTATATAATACAAAATGAAAATCAAGACTGCAATGCTAAACCTCAAATTGACAAACGATTTTCAAGGGCACCGACATTTCTATGTATTGTGTGTGCGTTCTTATAAATGACTGCCAATATCCTGAAGTAATAAATGTTTTGTTCAGATTTTGAGAAATGTTCAGCTTTTGTGTGATGCCACTTCCACTTTTTCACAAACAAGATGCGTAAAAAGGTTCATCTGGCAACTTCACTACGTCGATATATTTGTGTCAAATGCACCAGACTTGTAACAGTTTGAGCCAACACTTAACTTTTGTTCATTCCCATGATGTAAAGTAAACTTTTGTTCACTCTCATTCACGTTTTACCGCGCTATAGAATTGAAACTAGGACAACCAATTTATCAAAACAAATTCGCTGGCTTGTTGAATGTAGTCATTGCGGACAAAATTGCAAACCTTTTAACATTATGTACAAATCACGAAAAATGTCCATTTCTTCATTTTGCTACAAAACTGCAGTTCAAACATGATCAATCTTATATTTCTGACCATATTTTTTCAAAACATTACATGATCCGATGCAATTTATACTTGCTACTTCAGTCGTTGTAAATATTGACCGATCACATTAACATCGTCTTTGCCACAATGATGCAGATATTTTCCAAAGATCAATGTTACAGGAGTTTGAATGATAATAACGATTTCACCAACACGGGGTTTACTAGACAAAAAGGCATGTCGCAGGTTGATTGAATGTTTTACGTCAACGACAGCTAATGATTTAAAGAGGAATAATTTATTGTTGAAACATACCAAATAGAGCGCAGAAACGTTTTACTCAACTCTCATTTGCGCACCCATATATATAAAAAAAATCTGTGTTTATACCATAATATATCTAGCTTATCCTAATAAACATGAACACATATTCAAAAAGGAGCTTAAATGTGCATCAGAATTGACAGAAATAAAATTATCTTTGATTTTCGTTTAGAGAAAGAATCAGTCAAAGTTGATTCTTATTTTATAATTTTAACTCTGTTGGGTATCACGTCTCTGCAGCTAAATACGAATTAGACTGTCAGTTTATTGTTCATTTTCGCAACATCATAGTGCTTAAAGAAACTTAATAGAGAATTTTCTTAATGTCACATCTACAATATAAGCAGCAATTCTCTAGTAAACCTGGACGAATCATAAGCAAAGTGGGGTAAACTTGGCTAATGGATACAACAATTACATCAAGTATGTAAACCTGATATGGTACATTGTCTTCTCGGCGACGTGTTGCATAAACATACATTAGACTTCCTTATAATTGTTCATGTTTATATTACTAGTATCTCAAATTGTAATTGAACTTTAAGCACATTTTCATAGAACTCGTATAGCCTACAGCGTATAGTCTGCAACAACATACAATAATTGTCCAAAATGATCATTGCCCTTATTAAAAGAACGTAAGAATGTTTAATTGAGCTGTTTTAATTAACTAAAAATAGAACATCACAATTATTATCTTTAAAACTGGCACAAATATTTATATTCACAAAATACCACTTTGTTAGGCACGGCGCGCACCAACATCCATCATTACAACAAAATCGCCAATGTTTTAAATGCCTCGGTGTGGTGATTGATGGGTTCGTAAATGAAAAAGGGAGATTGTTTGTACTAAATATTCGTGTAGTCGTGAACATTCTATATTGCCTCATCAGAAACACTTCCAGAAAATCAGCTTTACTTATACCTTCCACTACCCCATGAGTCCACAAAAACACTACCAAAACTGTCTACATTAAGTCAAATCAACGGTATATTTTTCTCTCGGAATAAACGTTTGCTAATATGCTCCATACTACCACTGCCATTACCTACTATGACTACAATAATATCTACTTTAATGAAACCTGTAATCATGTCATTACGTTCTAGCAGTCTCCCCCACCCCTCCCGCCTCAATAATGCCAAAATTTAACTTAATCCAAATCGTCCCTACAAATCCATCACCGGCAGTATCTTACCCACTTCTAATCGTTCTTGCATAATTATACTCAAAAATCGACCTTACATTGAAACAAATCAACAATCGCCATTATCAAGCCAAGTCATAATCTCCTGTTTATATCCTACCTTGACAAATAGTCCCTACAAAGCAACCAACACCAATATATGTAGCCCACTCCCAGTAGTCTCTCTATATACACCATTGTCACTACCAAGCCCACTCGTAATCGCTTCTACAAAACCACCATCGCCATAATCTACCCCCTCTTATGGGTATCTACAAAATCATTATCGCAAAAATCTAGTCAATCTTAATCGTTCCTACATAAATAACACCTTCCCACCCCCTTTATGTGGACCACTACTAATCATCCCTACTTATACACCACCGCCACTACCAAGCCGACTCCAAATCATCTTTACCTATCCATCTCTATAAGCTAGCCCGACCCTATTATAAATCGTCCCTTTATATCCATCACCCTCATGAACTGGTGCATTCCAAATCGTCACTTCTTCTCCCCCTTTGTATCTTTCTAGCCAACTTCTAACCTATAAATCTTGCATCGCCACCTGCTAGCCCACTCCGCTATATTATTCATTCCTACTACTTATACTCAAAACTTAAATGACACAGGGATTCCATAAATATGGCATGAAAATTAACTTGTATTCAAGTTGTTTATAGAGCCACTTTGTAACACAATTTGTCAACATTTGAATGATTATGTATGACATTTAAGGTTGACGTAACATAATAACATGGCCATCCTTTTTGTAGACAGATTTTGTAAGATCAAGATCAAGTAATTCGGAAATAATAAACGTTGACTAGACCTAATCAATCTCATCCATGATATAAAGCAAATACAAGTATTGGTTGGAGTATCTATTCTTTTTGATAGCGTTTGCCATTTGGAAAAAAATTGCATAAGTAATATTTAAACTGATGAAAGCTTTGAAAAACAACTGTTCCTGGTCAAAACACTTCGTAGTCAAGTTTAGGTATAGTATGCTAGTTCTTGAAATGAACTGTGCCTTCTTCAGAATGTGTTCGGTGTTAGTGGAAACATTTATCTTAGAATAACTAACATATTTCAAACCAGCTCCATGACAACTTCCTCCGAAAAACATTAATAAAGCTAAGGTCAATTAAAGCTAAAGTCAAACTTTAATATTGCTTCAGAGTAAGAAAGTAAGAGCAGCACTAGGGAAGAATGTTGTAATATTTATAAATGTTAGTCAATTAATAACGTCGCAAGGAGTTGCGATCAACATTATTTTTTCCAGAATTTCTGTTATCCAAACCTTTGTTTTAACGGAAATCATCATCGTCCAAAAATAGCGAATCTTACCATTTGCAAAATGAATTCACCATAAGACGGAGACATTGGGCCGTCGCCGTTCACAGACGGATAATGTGCATTTTAAAGTTAAGATCATCCCGCTTGTCATATAATTTGATGGGCACTTTGTCATCTGTAACTTCAAGTCGAAGATCTAAAAACGAAGCATTTTGCTCGGACCTGTTTGATTTATTACGTTTAAATTCTGAATCGTAAATTATGTTGATATTGTTGTAAAACGAGGGATTATCCATACTTAAAATGTCATTAATGCATGTAAAAGTATTGTTTAATTTCTCAGAATGCACAAGATATGCAGAGTTATAGATGTTGAGCATTTATTTCCATCGTAACAATATAAACAGGTCCGCAAATAAAGGTGCACATTAAGCACGAAAGGGAAAACCTACTATTTGCCAATATAACTTATTTCCTAATTAAATGAATGAATTATCAAGTACAAAACAAAGCACTTCACAAACTTCGCACATTTGCAGTTTTGTGCGTGTGTGCGTTTAAGTGTGATTCTGCTTTAATTTGTGCGTAAGTTGGCGATACATTCTGTACAGGAAATTAATTACACGTATTCATGTATATCTTCGTATTACAGGTCAGAACAAGAAAGACCATTGATGCAAAGCATCAAAGGGCGCCGTTTAATAGTTTATGCACTTGTTATATGTTGAAAAACAAGGAATGTCAAGGCCAACAAGCATATTATGGTGCATTGAACCGCATCTATGAAATTCTCAAAATGTTTGTAGTGTTCTGCATGACAACATAGGCAAAAGCATTGAAATTGAAATTGAAGTTGAACATTTCATTAGGGGTGGGGTACATTAATGAACACGACAGAATTAGGGTGCTTGTGCACTGTACTTTTTGTCATTGCCACATACCCATATGCCAAGTTTTATTTCAATACCATAAGTAGTTTTAAAGTAATGCTCTGGTCAAGAAAAAGCGGCAAAGGGCAATAATTATGTAATTAGCTTAAAAACAGCTATAGTCATTGTGCACTGCACCTCCTTTCGTTGTTCTAAATACCATTGAATGATGTTTAATGAAATTCCAAAAAAGTAGTTTTCTAGTTATGCTCAGACAGGAAAAGATATAAAGGGAATAACTCTTGCAATACGCTGAAATAGAGTTATTGTTCATGTACACTGCAGTTCTAATCATATAGGGGGAGGGGGCAACGTCAACATGCTGGAATGACAACTTGTAGGGAAGAATAAGTTACCTCATTCATCATGAATAAGTGATATGAAATAACAATTTAACAATTTGTGTAGTACTTTAATAAACATTATCATTTCGTCCGAAAGTTGCAAACATAAATAGAACATAATTATTGAACTGTAAAGTTGCAAACATAAATAGAACATAATTATTGAACTGTTATATAAAAAGTGAACATTGTTTACTAAATGAAATGCATTTATAACATAACATGCCTTGTTTTTAGCTGTTTAATAATACTAATGTTAACTTCTTCATTTACATAGTAAAGAAGAGTAGAAAATGGATGTTTTAGTTGATATTAACACAAAAACAGCATGTGTCTTATTGGACAATGGCATTTTTTTTAAATATGATAAAAATAACGCATTCAAACTGAATATGTATCAGACTATGTATGAAGGAAATAATACTGATTCTATTTTTCACAAAGGTTTTGTAATACAACAATGCACATATAAGCATAAATAGGCCAAATATGCAAAACAATAATAGTAAACAATGTGTGAAAGTGATACTGAACACTTAAAATAATTTCTTTGTGCATTAAATGAATATATACCAGAAAAGCAATACTAAATTAAGTCCAAAATGTATAATAACATAAAGAACACCCCTTTATGAATATCTTCATAACAAAAAAGAGTACATGTAAACAATAATCATTTATATCATTAGTATCAAATGTGTCCAGTTTAAAGTGTGTTTTCATTTGCATTAAATTACATTGTAATATATACCAGAAAAGCAATTATAAAAATCCTTAAATGTATAAGAAACTGATGACAATAAAGAATAACACCCATTTATGAATATCTCCAAAACAAATCAGAGGTCACCTATATATAAAACAATAATTATTCGTATAATTAGTATCAAATGTGTCTAGTTGTTGTGTGTCTGTTCATTATCTTTAAATGAGCATCTTTAAAGTGAAACTCTTATTTGAAATCAATACATATAATTGTATATACAACACACATCAAATTGAATGAAAAAACAATAACTACTTACTAAATAATGCATTTACTGAAATATCGTTTACTGATAACAAGCTTGTCACCCTGTTTATAATAGCAGAATGCATGACAAATATTAAATGATCAATTGGTGATTGCTAAAAGATTTACTGTGGTCTACTATAGTATCACAAGGCAGAAATACCATGTTTTAAGTTCATTCTTATTAGCAAATTGAACTCAAGATCCTTCATTAGAAACATTGTTGTTGACATCTATCAACCCATTTTGAAAAATGAAAACAATAATATTAATTATCATAAGTCTTATTGGGGAGTAAGAGTGCATCTTTAAAAATAGTGTGTGTGTTTTTTCACTTAAATATGTAACAATTCAATTTGACAAATGAGACAAAAGTTAGGAAATAGAAGTAGTAATTGTACATAAAACAAAACATCAACACAAATTGACAAAGCTCAATATAACAGGAAATCTATATTATGAAAACACAAATCCTTAAAGGCCATAAATATTTGAACTGAATTAAGATATAAGTAATACACACTTTTATAAAGCTTTTACGGACAACATAGTTATTATCATGGAACACAACAATTTCTGGTAAAATAAACTTCAGTTAACAGAAAAATTACGTTCAACCGAACATATTATTGATACACATGGAAAATAATCATTTTGATTGATCTTGTGAGTCTTCGGAACAGAGCAGAATTTCGATGTTTGAAAATATATAGCAGTTTTATAAATTCATAAAAAATAGTTAATAATAAGACAACCTGCTGAAATCATTTAGATATTTTCTATGATGTCTAATGAACAATTCAAAAGACAATTTATGATAGTTTACCGTTCAGTTTTGAAGAAAATATACATAATGTCATGTAACTATACATTTTTATAACTAATAAAATGCTTAAAAATCAACCTTTTTCTTGTAAAAAGCTCAATTGGACTTATTCATAAAATGTAATCATTCAAATAAATGAATTTTACTTATGATACTAACTCAGAATTCAGATTTAAAAACAATGAATGTACTTTTAAATTAAAATATGTAAAGAAACACGAACACTAAGTAGGCGGTAATGCCCCTCCAAAAATGTCAGAGTGAAAGTTCTCAACTAATGTCTTTTTAATATTATAACATGTAAACAGTCTCTGTTGGTAATCGATGTCTATTTGTTTTATTTAGTCAATGGTATTCTAACATTTAGAACTTTTCACAATAATTCTTCACTCTTCAACATTTGAAGTTTGGTTTGTTCCCATGCGTTTGTACTTGTAGTGTCTGCACAGATGAAAATTACTCAATGCTGAGTCAATGCTGATTTAACAGGTCTTTACCCATCTAGAATGTTTAGTGCTATAAAGGAAAAAAAAGTACTTTCTAACTAATTTGTATAGATAATAATACTGCCATACATATACAAAATAAAATATAAACAGTTTAATATTTCTCAACATTATTTAAAAACAACAACAATAAGCTGATACATACATGTACGAATATAATATAAAGAAAATTACTAAATTTATCACTAAAATTCATCATCACCACCACCATCACCACCACCACAACCACTGGATTATTGAAAACAGTGAGTTTATAAAACAACAAACACCAACTCAAATATGTTTTATATGAAATACTCACATCATCTCTATCAGATGTGGATAGACATGGATGTCAAATCTGTCTCAATGATCCAACAAAGTATTTAATGCAGGCTGGAATTCTTAATATAATAGTAATATTCAGTCCTTTTCCTGCCTGAAAGAAATTAGACTTCTGATTATCAACCAACAGAAACTACAACTGTAAAATACAAATGCACATGTATTAATTATACATTCTGCACTAATATCCGTTTTAGCCAAGAGTAAGGGTTGGTAGGCACAAATGTGTAGATGTTGTGCATATGGTTGATAATGATTCACAACAGTATGGCGTTCAACGAGACCTACACCAAGCAAATGAATGTCGCTTGTGTCCAAGCTGTTGTGGCTTCCAGCCCGAAACCATGTACATCTTTTAATACAGGTTTATTTTGAAAATATGCAGTTTGTAAACAAATAATGGGTATTTTTAAGTCTAATATTTTTCTAAGATAAAACAATCAAATAAAAGATTACATACTCATATCATATACATAAATGATGTACATAAGTACATTTAAAAATATGTAACATGTACATAATGCACCAGTCAATTGTAACCACGGCTCTCCAGGTCTGGGGATATGCCGGGGATATGCCGGGGAAATGGGCTGTGTTTTTAACTTTCAGGTGGCCTCGCAGTGCCGGGTGAATACGGTGGTTTTGTCTTTGAGCCAGATATAGCAGGGAATATGCCTTACCTAAGCTCCCTGGGGTACGGGGCATATGGCGAGGATTTGACCATCAGTTCGTCCCCGCAGGATGAGGATTTTACCCGGGGTTGGCTGGACAGAAAGTCAAAGTCCCAGCTATTCCTCGGACCTGGTGGGGCTTTGGTTACAATTGACTGGTGCATTATAAGTAGATGTAAAGTATGTAACATGTATATTTATAGTACATGTAGAAATATTAAAACGCTGTCTTAACGTTTAGCAAATAAAAATGATTTAAGAATTCCAAAGAAATTAAAAAAAAAAACATTTTTGAACACATAAACTTACACAACTACTCAAGGATACTTATATGAATAGCCCTTTGATACGAATATCCCAATTCCATGCTGATTGTTGACATTAGTTTTTTTGACAGAAAATCTTCTCTTACGCGTATAATTCACTTATAATCCATGTTTTACTGTAATGACTCAAATTATTAGATGTATCGTGATCAACTGTCAGTGTGCACTTTTAGTGTTTACTTATTTTAAACGTATATTCATGACAAAACCGAGTTTCCAACTATTAATCGACGATGTTGAAATTCCATTATTGACCTATGAATAGCGGGGAAATACCTTCTGGTTCTAAAATAGCAACATCCGGATATGTGTAGTGTTCTAAAAATAAAACAACTCGGGGGCAATCGTAATACAATTTTACTAATGTCACCTTCAACACATTAAAAAAATAAAGTTAGGTGAACATTTAATCCAATATCGATTAAATTAAAGAAAACAGCTTACCTCATTGTTTATTAATGCAGTAACATAACAAAACAACATAAAACATAATTATTCCCATTCACATAATTACCGGTCCACACATTTTACATTTCATTCGGAACTTCTCCGAATATTTACATTTCCGACACATGATATTACAGTTAACCAATCGGAAAACGTAAACGAAACGGGAACAGTTATTAAACTTATTTGTCGTTCTTCAAATATAATGTTTTGACGATAAATTGAAGACAATCTATTCAACCACAAATAGCATTTTAACACCCATGCAGTCGCCATCCATTTGCATTTTTTAATCATAATAAAATAACAGTAAAACCCAACTGTCATTCAACTTAAAAACCGCTCCTACCACTAACTAAAATAAATTCCCATTCCATTATAGGCGCGCACTCCAGAGCGGCGCCAATATGACTAGGTTTCTCGTAGGCTACTTCATGTGGAGAGTCATGACCGGACAGCACAGTACCATTGAGTATCTGATGCAAATACCAGGTTCGTCTTTCTAAGTTATTATAATAAATACATATGCATATTTTTGTACATAAACATATAACGATTTCGTTGAATACGCATATATAGATGATATTCACATTTGCTCATATTGAGATTTTATTCTCCTGCTGCTATTACAACATCGTCATATTGTTCCTTCAACTTTAACATCATGCAAAATACACATGCTCTTAATTAATAAATCCGTTTATCAAACTCTTCAGGACATGCAAAGTGCCTCGTGGAAAGTGGGTTTGGAAATGTGAAGCACTGTACAGCAGAACGGTCTGTGAACTCCTGGATCAGCTTGAGGACGTTGTGAACAAATCCTCATATTCTAACACAGCGGTTCGTTATCCAGCATGGTCTTGGAGAAAATCGAAAGGCTTCCTTGGCGATCATTTCAAAGCACTCAATGAAATAAGGTAACGTCACGTTCAATTACAACTTCTAATAGTCCCATACCTTCTATAAAATGACTATGGTTTTACGATTGACTAAAAACCCATGTATGATTAATTACTTTAGTTATATTTTACAGTATGTAATAAGTAGCCAACTTCCGTTTATTAATTATTGTAAATCGCTCGTTAATCAAATGTCGTGCATGATTAAAATTCAGGAAGTATCAGTACTTTCGATTTTTGTCCACAGAGCCTGGTGTCGTTTAAGTTAGGACGTCGCGAGATGCAGAGGAGGACACGCTGAACGTTCTCAAGGATCCTGCCTTCCGGTTCGAGACCCAAGCCCGACCGGATGTTGTTCAAGCTGCAGGATTAAGCCATCCCCGACAAGATTCCTTATATAAATGCGTCCGACTACACGTTCGGCCTGCGTACCAGGACATTTTATGCCCCGAATCAATTACTTTATAGGTATGTTTGCCTTGTCGCCGGTGATTGTTCTATTGTTAATGTACATTCACGATATCTTTTGTAGATACAAAACTTACAATGCTCGTTGCTGAGCAACATATCAGTATTGCACGTTAAACATAGTAATGTATGCACCATATAAATGATAAATTAGTTGACAAGTAAAACTATTATCTAACAGCCAAGGCACAGTACAACGAATGTATTTCAAATAACGGTTTCATATTATGATAACAATGTTATTGTGGAACACGATTTATTTGTACTTGTAAATTAATAAAGTTAAACGTTAACGGCAATCGAGTGTATAAATAAAGTATAAATTTAAGTCAATAACTCTAATTAATCGATTATGAAATGAAATTGAGTTGTTGATTTGTTTTTAAAATGCCGTTTTTTTTGCATTCTGATGGTATGTTTGATGTTATTCTTAAATGTTTTTGTTGCTAAGCAACGAAATTAAAATTGAAATTATAACAATTAAAACGGTTTATGTCAGTTATAGTCGTATGAATATTTACTTGTGAAGACAGGTGTTCGCTTCATTATCACAAAGAGTTTACGTCAGTTGTTGGTATTTCACACGTCATAACGACAGGCGTTTTCAGAAAACCGACGTTTACCCCTGCGTCACTTAAAGTGGAAAATCTCAAAATGTTTACAAATATCAAAAAAAATATATATATATATTTATTGTTATAATCAGACCTATACAAATAATGTAAAAAAATCAAAATCGATATTTTGGTCATTAAGATATATAATAACAAATTGAGCATAAAAAATGTTGTTGTTTTTTATCATTTACAGCTATCGATGTAGTATTTTGGGGCGCATTTTTCTCATCTAGTAGTTATCGTGGTGGTGACAGACCGTTTACTTCCGATACTACTAACAACAACTAAATAATTATTTATAGATATTTTAAACATGCGTTTTAATCGAAGCCAAACAGGATGAAAGTAGCACAGAAACTTGTTTAGTTGAACAAGATATTGAATTCACTATTGTCCGCGATTTGTATGGCGTTTTGTGGAGTTTAGGGCTCAAGTATATTGTTTGGCTTTGTATGATTTTTATTTAACACCGCTTGGAATTAAGCATTGGATTCAATTAGTTTTTTAATATACTAGTTTCATGAAGTTGGCTAGTAATGTAAGTACGAGCAGATTGTTATTCATGAATTAGATATGTTACCAGACAATAACAACGCTATGTGCATGAACAGTTTGTCTACAGATTTGATATATGCATTTAATTAAGTGGTACATGTAATTGAAATAGATTTTTGAGGGAGTGCCGAAGGATTGTTATAATAACAGTCCTTTTTTTTCTTTTCCATCAATGTTGCTTCTTTCTTCAATGAGGGCATCAAGGTATTCCGTCCAACATAATCTCTTTTGCTTCAATTAGAACAGTATTTCATAAAAGCGTCATTCAGTTCAATTGTACATGTATAAAAACAAATATTAAATAATATTCGGTTTTTAGGACCTTTATTGAATAGTTTCCTCAGTTTATTTTTTCTATATTTAATATATATATATATATATATTATTTTAATCTGGAGTAATAATATAACCAACATAATTGCAGCAGTGTTATGAGCTGAGATCGAAAGAGGATGGGTGTATTTACAGAAATGTCGTTATCAAAACGACTTGTTATAATTTAATAATAAACTTCAAGTGAGCGTTTTATATTCAGATATTTTTGAAATATCACAGGCATTTTTATTTGAAATTATATCTAAATTGTAGTTGTCTTTGTTGTTTATTAAAAGTAGGTTTCCGGCGATGAGTGCATATGCTATAATTAAAACTGTTTGTTTTTAAGTGTATTCTTCTCACTATGTTGAGAAATGACACCTCATTTCCAACTTGAGAGTGTTTTTTGCCAAAGGCTACATTCAAAATATCACTATAGCGTAGCACTCTATCCACTGCACTCTATCCACTGAGCTAATTGCCCGTTTGTTTATTACACACGCACACAACTGAGAACTGTAAAGCGTTTCGCAAAATAACATCTCTCAGCGCCGGAAGAGCATGTACACTAGTGTAAGTACTTCGTCCATACTTTACTGGATCATAAGCAAGCGATTATCATACATTGAAACACATTAATGATCGATTAATAACAGACATTCATTTCCATGTGTTTACTTTCACTTTTGCAGTATGGCTTTATCGTGTTTCTTATGCATTTTCTGACTTGTTTGTTATATACGGATTTAATGTATCATGTCTCCATGCTGTGTGGGGAGATTGGAATGTATCATGTTTCCATGCTGTGTGGGGAGATTGGAATGTGAGCTTATCCAATCGATTATGGAGCGGATCCAATGGAGAGGGGGGGGGGGGTTGTTCACCAGGTGAATTAAAAACGCATTTTGTTACTATTAAAGTTTCGCAAGTCCAGCATAGGGTCCCGTGTATAAAGAAACACTTTGTTAGAGTAATCTTCATGGACAGGGAATACATGAAATAGTGGCTGCGGTTTAATTGTAATTTAAATGTAAACTACCGGGACGAGCCTAACAGTTACAATGCAATAATGAGTTACTTGAAAGGTAACAGGTGAGTCAGACCTTAGAACGGGCAGTTGACCGGAGTTATATCAGTTTACCAGATCTTAACCTCAATTTTTTTTTTTTGGCGTAATGCTATGTGCAACAGAATCAGCACCCTATGTCATAGCACCTGCTTTTAATAGCGATATTCAAATTCGCTTTATGTAATACTTATTGAGCACGAAAATATTTTGATTATTGGTATTACTCATGGTTAAGAAACCAACTGACATTCAGGTACACATGCATTTTTAATAATTCAGCGCTCATTTTGAGTGGATACGAACTAACAGGATCATCTTATCAACAATCGTAAGAGTAAATATCGTTCCGTTCAACAATTGGCTAGTATCTGATAAGATTATTAATATCTTAACTTGCTAGTTCAAATAAGCATAAATAACATAGAATAACGCTTTCGAGAAAACTATTTGTTACAAATAAGGACACGTAACTAGGTTGTAACTGTCTGATGAGAACCTTTGCATCAGTTTATTCACATATATTTAACGATCATATTCATAAGATGTGAGGCGGAAGCTGGTTTATTTTTCGTTTTATTTTACCGTTTACATGTTATTCGAAGTTACTTGATTTTTGAGTTTAGTATTAAGTATCTACGATTTAAAGCTAAGCAAGTAGAATGAATACATGAAAAGCGTGACTAGTAATACAAGCTATTGTAAAGGAAAACAGAACAAATATCACTGCATTGCATGTAGTTTAAAAGATTTAATTTAGTTACCAAACCAGTAAGGCTGAGATGTGTATATCTAGGAAGGATACTATATATAACGTTCATACATAACATACACACAGGTCAGATTCAATACCATATATATATATATATATACCATTTGTCTACACAATAAAGGCAATTATGGTATGTTCATGGAATTAACGAGCCATAATACGTTGAAAGCAATATGTAGAAATTAGCTTATTGTTTATTAACTTTGATTCAGAAATGTGCGTTTAATTATGGCCTTAAAACACTTGCGAAACAAATTATCTTTAAAACGTGCGCACTTTACTATCCATGTAGTGTTTTAATTTCGCCAGTTATAAAGCCAAAAGTCAAAAGCAATCTACTTATTATAACATAGATATATTTCTACCTGAGTAATAGCTCAAAACAAATTGTCACAAAGCTACATTCGCATCAACATCATATATAAATATCGCGTACATATACTAGGACTATATTATCTTATATACAAACTTAATTCGTTACAACAAAAGCATATAGTATAAATCGACCGGAGTTCTCACATTAACGGAATGATATGGAATCCAGTATTTGTAATGGCTTTCTTTCCGGTTTCACTATTACTAGAAATACAGTCCGGCCAATGAACAATGTCATACACTTGCAAAAAGCGTTGCCCATCCCGACGATTTGAAATAAGCATTTTCCCTCTGTCATCCGATATTCTCAAGACGTGTGGAAACTTAACGTTCAGAGGATGGACATCTAGCAGTTCTCCAGACGGTAAAAACTGAAGTAGAGAGTTGGTTTGTTCGCTACAAACATATGTGTTCCAGAATGGACCGATGGCAACGCCCTGTGGAGAAACTAGTTTTCGCTTTTCGATAAGTGTCTGCAAACTGTCGTCTGATCTGTCATGGATGTAAACCTTAGCATTTTGTTTGTCAGTTACTATTAATCGGTTTATTTCCTGATCATATCCACAATACATTTCGCTAATTTTGAACTTTTTTGCTGGAAATGGCGTTCTCAAAATATTCTCTTTTATCTCTGTCATATGCTGGCAAAAGGTTACTTTGCGAATGAAGTTTTTGTCATGTAACACGCATCCAATTATGGAAGTATCATCAAACTTACAGAGAGATGAATACTGCGATATTGTTGGTAAGTGCGCTTTCAGAACTATGCGATTGTCCCTGGTTATATCGAATACTTCGAGGATCTGATATCCTGGAATCGAAACTACGGCTGAGTTCCCGATTACTACGACATCAACTGGTGCCCTGTCAAATGTATGAACATTGACAATTGTCAAGTCAGCATTCAGAAGAATAAGCTTGTAGTTTCTGTTGTCAACAGCTAAGATTCGTTGTTGTGAAATAAAGTCTAATCCAGAAATAAGGGGCTCATTGTTAAGCCATCTTCCGTCTGCTCGTAGTAAAATACTAACTGACAATTTAAACTGAACACTAGACACAGGCATTGGTTTCGAATTAAATGTTAATAACGTAGTTTCAGTCAATGCCCTGTTCAACCAACGATTGACAGTCATGTTGATTTGTCTCGTGTGTTCCATTTCAAAGTTTACGAACATGTTCTGTTTTGCTTCCTGTGCTTTATCTCTTAAATACAAGCTTATAATTGCTTTCTTGGTAACATCGCTACCTTGCGAGACACTGTGTGACAAGTCAAGAAATGTGCTTATATTTTCCATGTGATCTAATTTATTCAGTGTGCCTTCCTTTGTTTCTCTAGCTGCAACTGCTTGAAAATCTTCCTTGGCCGCATCCAGTTGTTCCATTATTGTCTTCTTCAAACGTTCAATATTTTGGATTTTTTCTTGAAGTTGTCGATTTAAGTTTTCACGAGCAAGCTTTTCATTGGCCTTCATTGTGACTGATTGGAAACAAATTCGTTCTGTCCTAGAAATCGCTTGCGGCAAATCGACAAGTTCTGGTTCAAGTTGATGTAGCTCGCCGATTTTTGTCGTTTTGCAAGGCCTGTGACCATCGAAGGCTTCTTTTACACAGCACATTTCTTTGTGGTCATTGCAATAATACTCGATGGGATGCGTATGCTGGTGACTTCTACATCTATAAATATTGTCCGGATCTAATTCCTCATCTGAACTTAAGGAAAGATGTCGTCCCGGTACGCTATCTCCTTCTGCCATGTTACAAAATAATAATTTATTTCACAAATTCTGATGTAAGCTTTTGTTTTTTATGTCAGTCATAAATGAATACTTCTAATATACTGTTATCAAAACATTTGGTAAAACTTTGAACCACAATTATAATTTTAATATCAATGTTTTATCAAGGGCTGGTAAAATAATAACCTGTTTCATAGCTCAGGCGGTTTTAAGTTGGTGACGAATTTAAATATTTTAAGTAACCAGATACAGTTAAAGTAAGTAAAATACAATCACACTTAAACTTATAAAAATGACAACGTTTTGAATGGTTATAAACCACGCCTGTTATGTTTTCGAAGGTTTGTTTGTCCAATTTTTAAGGTACCTAAATTGTTTTCCCAAACAGTTTGCTATGTAGCAGATCCGTGGTCTGGTGGTAAGACAATTGAGTGTCAACCTACAAGTCACGGGTTCAATTCTCCGCGTCAAGACAACACTGTGCCAATGCTTTACAGTGGTGCAATAAGAATAATTGAGGTAGCTCTTACCAGGATTATATTTAGTTGATGCATTATGCCGTACATTCTAAAACGACTGATTCTCTAACTGGGTCAGATGCCCTGTTAGAATTCGATCGCGTAGTAAAACATATGTACATGTATATCCCATGTGGTATCACTATTTACATATTATACTCCTTCTATTGGTCTTTTTCAGATCTTTTCATGCATGAATATCATAGTGCAGACAATAAAAATACATATACACTTTGCGTGTTTTGACAGAATATCGAAATAATTTCGACAACAATACATCCTTTTTACTGGTAATGATCTTTAAAGTTAGAAGTGTTTCACTTGCTTCAGTAATTTTAAACAATTATGCCTACATCATTGGTACTGATAAAGCTTTGAGGCAACCCTCTTTTTTGGCACGAACAAATCAATCTTACTAAGTTTATTGATATGACAAACTTATTATCGCTATGATAAAATTGAAAGATAAAACTGTCATTTGTGTGGTATGAATTGTAAGACATAGGTTACGTGTGTAATTTGCTAACATGAATCTGTACTTGTTAAAATCGACCATAAACGAACCATTAAGCGTTGTGTCAATAAATTTTGAATATGCGATTTTTCCTTACAATTTGTGGTGTTTATTCTGTTTTCTGTAATGCAATGTAGTTATAGTTCATGTTACCTAACGTATTGTAATTTATATATTTCAAATATTGTTTATGGACAAGGTGGAGTACCTTTTTGAGTTGTACAATTTTATAATAAAATCATACAAACCTTTCAAGTGATTTCCTGGCCATGAAGTATTGGTCAATTCAAGAAGTTAAAGATGCTTTTCAAATCACCACTATAACGTAATGTAATTTGTAGTTTTATCCCTGTATTTGCATCACCTTGACACACCGTACGAGTCAATCTATACCTCATGGCCTACGTTCTAGTATTTAGTTAAACGTAAACATATATATTGTATAATACTGATATTAACTGATTTTATAAACTGATCAATTCGTCGCATGGTGAATCGAAATATAGAGTTGAGCATGTCAAAAGATTTTATTAAAGCCAAGACAAAAACACCGATCTCTTAAGGACAGTGCGAAAACATTGCGAGGTTAACTGATCCGGATGCAGCAATGTACTTTGAAAATCACAATAAAATGCGTACATACACCAATTTAAAACTCTACAGAAAAGTAATTTTCATTAAGCAGTTATGCGTTCCTCAAACGAGCCTTCAAGGATATTGGTAAGCTAATGTTCTGCTACTCTTCCATATTTCCTGACGGTGTGTTTATTAAAATGTTGCACCATCATGGGACACAAGATGTTTTACTCATGCTTTGCAGTAATTGTAAAATATTTGTTTGAAGGTGTTTTTTTTATATTTTTACCTATGGAAGATTTCTTTTTTTAAAGAGTTGATCTTTGTCAGTCAAAACGACATTGTCGAGTTAGCTTTTTACGACATCATTCTTTAATTATTCAACACACACATCACATCTATATATTTTTGCCTGACATTCGAATGAGTGAGTGTACCAATTGTTTGCGGAATTACAATCTCACCTAGATATAGTAGATTTAGAAAAAATATAGAATAATTTCGTCCAAAGTTTTAACACATAGACATAGTACTGAAATTGATATATTTAATAGCCTACAGCTTTTCTGTTAACAAAAACAATGTAAATATGGTACAGGTAATAACGATACATGTATACTTCTAGTACCGTTCTAACAATGTTCTGAATTTCAAAGATTTCATGCAAGCAGAAACCAGCTACTGTTCAATGTTTACATATTTCTTTACAAAACATTTGCTTAAAAGAAACCCATTGATAGTAAACAAACGTATATATTTATTTTTTGACAAAATTAACAAGATTTTCCACTTGTTAACCAAAGGTAATGGTTTACATATCTCAAAGTCTATGCCAAACTTGCTAATTAAGAAATCAAATGACAGGCATGTCGGCAAGTCTTTTATAATAGGCCTTAGCTCATTATGTATAAGATAAACACTTAGATTTAAATCCGGCGGTTCAACCATGTCTCAAAAAAGGCTATGCAGCAATG
This sequence comes from Mya arenaria, assembly GCF_026914265.1. NCBI lineage: Eukaryota > Metazoa > Mollusca > Bivalvia > Myida > Myidae > Mya > Mya arenaria. The sequence goes on along the minus strand of NC_069134.1, from coordinate 14,494,909 downwards.
TATATACATATTATATGCATAAAATGTGGTTATGAAAGATGAGTTATATCGTTTTATTTTACAATATATACAGTTTTCCGATCGGTCGAGATCAGTATTAAGTATCTACAAACATAATAATAATAATACAATGCAAAATACAGGGACAATTCCAGTAGTCAATTCAAACATAACCCTGTTTAGCAGCACAAGAAAAAGGGCCCAGACATAAACATATTAGCATCACATAGGCAAATACAAACACCTAAAACAAACTAATACCACATACACAAATACAACCACTACAAATAAAGCATACCCTTATCAAAATTGCTTTACCTTTAAATGATGGAATTACCGCATAGGAACGGACAGTGAAACAAAAGTTCACTGGATCTCGAGTCTACTGGGGGGCTTAAACTAGTTAGCATGGCCATAATGTCACACTTGTCCCATTATTTATCAATAGTTACTAAATAAAATATATACGCCTCATTAGAGCACGCAACATTGAACTTGAAAACAATGCAAAATATCGCAAAATTTAACATATAAACAGATAAACTATTTTATAGTAGTCAACGACCGGATACTAACAGCACCTGTTTTCGAAGAAATTTAGCATGAGCAACACTGCTATCTCTCAAGAGGTACGATAAAGTCACTCAAAGACAACTAGCAGACAAAGCTCGCCTGAAATAAGGTTTGTAATTAGGTCTTTATTTAGTCTAAAAATAAACGTATCATTGTATATACTAGGAGGTAAAACAAAATGGAAACTATAATAATATATATATATATATGTGAGGCAACGCATTCAAGAAGAACGAAAACAAGAAATGCTTGACAAAATAATGCAAGATACTGTCTTTTAAAAAATAAAACAGAGCACTGGATTGCATGTAGTTTTAAATATCCAATCATGTAACATTGAGATGCTTTTTTCAAGTTATGCTACGATTTCTAATCTTCATACATAAAACTCATGTACGACCGCTTTAAATCTATAACCCCCGTCCCTATGATTTTGATGCAAAAAATAGAAATAATCATATTCTTAAGCAATGACCGTATCAATTACCAAACCGTAATGTGGCAATTTGTTTAGGGTATGCTATATTTGCTAATATTTGTATATGACTATTTCCATAAGCGTCCCGAAACAAGTTATCTTCCAGACGGCACATCCATCTATTTACAGCGTCACTGGCCAAAGGCAGTAACAGTAATATAAATCCAAATTACATGATCTTGGACTTATATCCGGTTTCATCCGACTCGACTACATGGTACATTGTTTAATGATAATAACAGGGACAAACCGAGTATTTATAAATTCAAATATATACCCTGTTAAGGAAGGGACCCAGACAACACTGAACAAACCTAATTGTCATATAAACGGCTGATTATGATAAGACACTTCTTCCCGGTTCCACCTTACTCAATTTTTGGGTCAAAAAGTGGCCAATGAACTATGTCATACACTTGCAAAAAGCGTTGCCCATCGCGCCGATTTGAAATAAGCATTTTCCCTCTGTCTTCCGATATTCTCAGTACGTGTGGTGACTTGAGTTGCAAAGGATGAACTTTAATAAGGTTCCCAGAAGGCGAAAACTGCAGAACAGAATGAGTTTCCTCGCTACAAACGAATGTGTTCCAGAACGGACCGATGGCAACGCCCTGTGGTGTCGCCAATTTTCCCTTCTCGAAAAGTGTCTGAAAACTGTTGTCTGCTCTATCATGGATGTAAACCTTATCCATATTCTTATCAGCAACGATCAATCGGCTTATCACCTGGTCATATCCACAATACATTTCGCCAATTTTGATTTTTCTTGCTGGTAATGGCGTTCTCAAAATATTCTCGTTTATCTCTGTCAAGTCCTTGCCAAAAGTTACTTTGCGAATGAAGTTTTTGTCATTCAACACACATCCAATTATGGAAGTATCATCAAACTTACAGAGAGATGAATACTGCGATATTGTTGGTAAGTGGGCTTTCAGAAGTATGTGATTGTCCTTGGTAACATCGAATACCTCTAGGCTGTTGTTCTTCGGATTAGAAACTACAACTGAGCTTCCGATAACTACGACATCAAATGGAGCCCTGTCAAATGTATGAACATTGACAATTGCCAAGTCAGCATCCAGAAGAATAACCTTTGAGTGTTTGTTGTCAACAGCTAATATCCGGTTTTGCGAAATGAAGTCTAATCCAGATATCAGTGGCTCATCGATTAGCCATCTACCATCGGATTGTAGTAACTTACTGACTGACAATTTCAACTGAACACTAGAAACAGGCATTGCAATTGGTTTAAATGTTAATAACTTAGTTTCAGTCAATGCCCTGTTTAACCAACGATTGACAACCAAGTCGATTTGTCTCATGTGTTCCATTTCACAGTTTACGAACATATTTTGTTTTTCTTCTTGTGTGTTATCTCTTAAATGTAGGCTCAGAATTGCTTTCTTACGGACATCGCTACCCTGTGAAATATCGTATGACAAGTCAAGAAGCTTGCTTATGTTCTTCACTTGAGATAAGGATTTCAGTGGTGTGTTTTCTTTCATTGCGCTGACTGCATCGGCTTGAAACTCTTCCTTGGCCGCATCTAGTTGTTCCATTATTTTCTTCTTCAAATGATCAATTTCTTGGATTTTTGCATGAAGTTGACATTCCAAATTTGCACTAGCTGTTTTGTCATTGGCATTTAATGTACCTGCTAGGGAAACAATTCCTTCCATCCTCGTTATCGCTATCGGCAAATCGACAAGTTCTGGCTCAAGTTTATGTAACTCGTCGATTGCCGTCATTTTGCAAGACCTGTGACCGTCGAAAGCTTCCTTTACACAGAACATTTTTTCGTGGTCAATGCAATAATACTCGATTGGATGCGAAGGCTGGTGATTCCCACATCTGAAAATCTTGTCCGGATCTATTTCCTCATCTGAACTTATAGAAAAGTGTCTTTCCGGTAATTCCCCGGTATCTCCCTCTGCCATGTTGGCAAATGATAACAATAATTTCAATCCAAATTTCTAATGTTAACAAGTTCTGGTTTGTCAGTTGTAATTTAATACTGATGATGAATTGTTATCATACCAATTAGGATGAATTATGAAATACTATTATTAATAAGTAATCAATGTTTTATCAAGGGTTGGTAAATAAAAGTCATTGTGACATAGCATAAATCTCATGGGGTTTTCAGTTGGCTATCGATTCAAATATATGCAAAGTAAGCAATACACAATCATACTGATTCAACGCCCAGAATGATTTGTAGCCACGCCTTTTTGTTCGGCGAAGGTTTTTCTAAACATTTTTATGGATTTCCAAACCATATGTTTTGTTTTTGAGGTGGTTTAGTTTTCAGTTACTTTGAATATCAAGTCAGGGGCAAAGGTGAGATCACATATTCCTTTTACCTATGATCTTACAACAATGTTGCAATAACACAAGTACACATCAACACTGGTGGGTTTTTTTACAGAATATCGCAAGTTATGTTGGCACCAACGGAGTAACTTTTATAATACTTTTAAAGATTCTAGGGCTTTACTTGCTTCAATAATTCATTCAAAACTACGGAAGGAAATGAAGAAAAGGAAGGTTAAGGGGAACCCCCTATTTTTACATGAACGTATCATATCTTGAATAGTTTCATTAATATAGTACATTCACAATCGCTTTGATTACATTGAAATAAATGTGCAATGATTGTATTATGGCATGTGATTGGTTTGATGTGCTATGCGGAAGTATTGTGTATACTTTGTTTACATGGCTCTTTATTTAATTAATACGATCATGCACGTATACATCTATTTTATCAGTAAGTCATGTGCATGTGTATTTTTGCTTACAACGTTAATTATGTACTCATCAAATGTGTTAATTAGGTAAGACAATAAGACTGGTGTATTGCAATTTATATACTTAAAATAATGTTTATTTGACGGTGGTGTACTTGCACTTTAATGATTTCTCAAGATACAGTCGTATACATTGTACACGAAACAGAAAGAAACAGTGTTTATATCTTTTTCACAATTGACACAATTCTATAAGTCAAGACTGAACTTTCATCATCGACGAATTGAATAGTATATATAAATATATACATCGATCGCTCATACAGTTTCAATATTAATATAACTGTATGAATACTGGAAATGAAATAGAATTTGAGCATTTTTTGGCAAAAATATTTACATTTGTTCTTGATTTTCTGAACGATAAAAATTGAGTTCATTTTGCATGAACCGGTCGACATTTTGTGATCTTTGTAGGCGGAGTTTGGCAAGAAAGCAACGCTTTGATTGGGCGCATGTGATTCACCGCGCGTAGTAATCTTACTACGATCTACTTTATTGCTAAATAAAGCAGGGCACAAGTTAGATGTTGATTGCCGACTTGTTTACATGTTTCTTTTGATGTTTTGCGAAGAATTGAAATGAAAGACATTATTTTCTATTAATATCATTTGAAAAATTCAATGATTTTGCATTTGATAACAAAAGAACACGCATTGGACAAATAATAAAAACAAGTTATAATTGACTTACGCGGTTTTTACTACGGTTCGTCTGCAACAAATGTCAAAATAAACATGGCTGATGATTCTGAGTTCGGCGATTTCTTTTTAGGACAAATGTATGATCCATTATCGGATCCAGACAATGAATATCTTCCTCCGATAGAACTAGGCGAAATCTTCGTCCTTTTTTTTCTACATTTAAATACATGAAATGATTCGAGAATGTCATAGTGTCATGTTTTTTTCGCATATTCGAACAAACGTCTAAATATTGACATTTCAAGAAGACATTTTGATCACAACACTTCATTGTGTCGGTCGTTCCATCGTGCCGGGTGTTCCTTCGGGTCGGGTGTTCCATCGTGCCGGTCGTTATATCTGGCCGGATGTTCCAACGTGCCGGTCGTTATATCTGGCCGGGTGTTCCAACGTGCCGGTCGTTATATCGGGCCGGATGTTTTATCGGCCCGGTCGTTCCATCGGGCCAGTTGTTCCATCGGGTCGGGTGTTCCATCGGCCCGGTCGTTATATCGTGCCGGGTGTTCCATCGTGCCGGGTGTTCCATCGGGCCGGGTGTTCCAAAGTGCCAGTCGTTATATCGGGCCGAATGTTTTATCGGGCCGGTCGTTCCATCGGGCCAGTTGTTCCATTAAGGGTAGGTGTTCCAACGGGCCAGGAGTTCCATCGGGCCGGTTGTTCCATTGGGCCGGATGATCAATCAGGGCCGACTGTTCCATCAAGCCGGGTGGTCCATCAGGCCGCGTGTTCCATCAGGCCGGGTTTTCCAACCATTTTTATTATTATTTTTATTTCCATTATTATTATCGTCAGTAATAGTATTGTATATCCGCTTCAATGTAAAATTTGACCTCTTTTACAAACGGAAATGTCCTAAAATCATTCAAACCTAGTTGTTTAAGTACTTGATCCCTTTATGTTATATTATGATTATAACTGCAACCTAATTTCTGCATGGAATATTCTCTTAATGAACATTACTTATGGGATGAGCATTCAATAACGTACAATTAACCATTTGGTCACAACTAACGAAAGGAAGACAATTCAATGATTTCAACCATATTCGAACGAAACGAGTTATGCTTCATAAAGGGATTAATATAAACATTTCTTAAATTGAAAGAACAAAACAGACCATTAACACAATAAATTGTTGTAGTGGTTTTCTTTATAACGAGCGCTTCTGCATGCTGAATCGTGTGAAGTGTAGTAGTTCTAGTATGCAAGGTTCGATGCTGTTGTTTCGTTTCATAAAAACATTCATTCTTAATATACTAAATTTTGAGACAGAAGTGTATCCATACTTCGATACCAGTAACATACAGTATATACGTGTATTCAATATTTACTTTTCATTTAAAATCTGACAAAGAGTAGCCAGTCTATATGAAAATAAAACTGTTCAATGCCTAAAGAGAAGATACATAAACAAACATTAGTGCATACTTATTTCATATTTGTGATTTACTTCTTTGAATTGACCAATATTCCATAACCAGTACATGTCTATTAGATACATGGCGGTCAGTGAAGATTAGATGTATGGCTATTTATCCGGTCACTCGCATACAAATCGGTCAAACATCGGTTAAGGTGCCGTGTAAATTTTAACTCATTAGGGTAGTTGACCACATCATGTTTATCTGCAGTCAGTTGGTCATGTGGCCGCGAATTCGGACTTCTTTCCGTATGTAAAATGTCAGAGGAACGGCTCTGAAATATTCAAAATCTTAGGTCAATACGTGTCACGTGTGTCAACAATCACTCTGGATAATATTGAGACTGGCAATGAAAATCGGCCAGAAAATCCTTATGTGCACTTACCCCATCCGCAAATGCTGAAAATGTGCTGCATTCAACGACAGTTAATTTCATTTCTTAGGTGAATGAAACAAAACACTCGTTATCTTGAACTGTGTAGTCTCAGACTCGTGGAATAATTGTTACATGATTGAATAATGTTTGGTGACTGATCCATGCTTATACACGTTTAAAAGCTTTTATGTTTTAAAATAATATTGAATAAAATTAATATTAAAATGCAATTACTTTGACTATAAACATATTGAATAATTGAACCGTTTTGAGGGCAATTGTTTGGGTACATTTAAACATGGGTACCTAGTATGCCGATGTCAACAGGGAAAACACAGTTGTCCCAGTTTTTTTTAAAGGATACTTGATTATTTTAATGTAATTGGTCGTGTTTTGATAAACAATGTCTCACCCGATACTTTCAGCTCAACCGATGAATTTCGCCGCATTTCCAGATAAACTTACTTCACGGCACTAACCAAGTATTTTCTATTTATTCGTCAATACATATTATAATTATTGAAATCGTCTTTGAAATAAAATGGCAACTAGTGACGATGGGTCTTTTTCTCAGGAATTAAATCGTTCGGAATATGTGAAAAATGTGGATTAGTTTGTGTGATTACCAGTGTTCAGATGATAATTGACGGACAGTATAGGTAACGCAGGTGAGCAAGGCGCAAAACAGGTAGCGTGGAACTTTAAAACACTAATTATGGGCGGCAAATTAAATGTGTTTTCCTAAAATAGTATTGAACGCTGGCAGCAATCTCTGGCTCCAGTGACAACTCCGAACATATAAAATCGCAAGTGGTTGATAAAGGATACAAAATTCGGTAAGCGCAGTGGTTAGCGCAGTCGCTTCTCACCTAGACAACCCGGTTTCGATTCCCGGCTTGGGCGCATGTGAGTTTGGTATGTGGTCACCAAGCCGGACAAGGGGGTTTTCTTCGGGTTCTCTGGTTTCCCCCACAACACAAGACCACACTCTCGCGTAAAATCGTGCCAACGAGAGTGATTAAGATTAAGTTGTAACATCTTGTTTAACAATCGCTGTAAATTAAATATGTTTAAATTAAAGAATACAAAATGAATGTCTAATGTATAATGATTATTTATGGTCTGCAGCGGTTAGATCCAATATTTACTGATTTTATGTCGGAGGTATTGGATATTGATTGTATGTTCATTGAAAATGCTAAGGGACTGGAGCCCGTCTTGCACATTATGACTATAATTTAAAAAAATAGCTATTCTTATTACTTCTCGGTTCAAACATGAGGTCATACGATAATGCGTTATCGAAAGCGACTTGCAAGACCAGCTATCGTAGTAGATAGGGACTATAATGAGGGGGTCCGGGCAGCCCGTAAACGTTGTTGGGCACTTTTGAAAAGGTACCTCAATAAATATCAACACTCGTATACAACTTCGATTTCCTGCGGCTTTATATGTGGATGACCGACTGGCTAGGGACGGATTTCCCACTTGGCACGACATTTGATTATCCATCGCGATATCCTCCTACGCGGCGGAATACAACGTCGGAAGGGACAATCCCATCATTCAGCCAGTCTGGTTGTTCTGTCGGCACTAAGGTGGCAACGGGTGCTTTTACAGGAAAGACTTGGACAATGTAGTCTAATGTGGTGCAGAGCCCCGTAGCTCGTTCTATTTTCTGTAGATCTCCAAATCAGTCGTTAACGTTTTTGTTTGGTACATTCGTCTTAATCGATTTACATTTATGTAAGGGATCAATTTTGTTTTTTGGTTAAACCGATTTGCATATGTTAATGTAATTAATTATATTATAATTCGATATTGTTAATGAATGACCTATGAAATAAAATACACATTTACATTTGTATCAACACCATTGCAAACATAGAAACATTAAGACATTTTATAGGATTATACTTACCATATATTTAAGGATTGAGTCTTATATTTGTGCGTTCATGCAGTATGAACGCTCGGCCGAGAAATTTGCATAGCCATGAACCGCGGTAGCGTTTCTACGAAAATATTTAAAATCGCAGCCGCGCGTTCATACTGCGTGTACGCACAAAACATAATACTTATATTTACATTTTCCCATTTGTTTATTTTGTTCGACCTAATAGTGTTTGAGAACAAGTCTTTTATTACAACAAAGGGGAACAAAACGTCTAGAGCGAATGTAAATGGTAAGAGCACTTCTAGCCCTTGGTGTTTTAGCTGGGCGTTCTTTTTATCCTCCGCATAATAAATAGTCCATAAGTAATTTGCAGAAAAAAATAATAATCAATTAATGGAACGACCAGCCCGATGGAACACCCAGCCCGAAAGAACGATTGGTCCAATGGAACATTCGGCCTGATGGAAAACCCGGCCCGATAGAACGACCGGAACGATGGCACATCCGGCCCGATTGAACAGCCGACCCTATTGAACGACTGGCCCAATTGAGCACTCGGCCCGATATAACGTCCAGCCAAATGAACCACCCGGCTCGATGGAACGTCCGGTACGATGGATCACCCGTTCCCCGGCTAGATGGCACAACCGGCCTGATGGAACGACCGGCCCTATGGAACACCCGGATTGATGGAACGACCGGTACTATGGAACACCCGGTCCCCGGCTAGATGGCACACCCGGACTGATGGAACGACCGGCAAGATGGAACACCGGCACGATGGAACACCCATTCCGCGGCCAGATGGAACACCCGGCCCGATGGAACGTCCGGTACAATGGAACACCCGTTCCCCGGCCAAATAGCACACTCGGACTGATGGAACGACCGGCAAAATGGAACACCTGGACTGATGGAACACCCGACTCGATGGAACGATCGGCAGGATGGAACACCCGATCCACGACCCGATGGAACACCCGGTCCTCGGCCAGATGCAACACCCGGACTGATGGAACGACCGGCACGATGGAAGAACTGGTCCCCGGCCTGATGTAACACCCGGTCCCCGACCGGATGGAACAACCGGTCGCCGGCCTGATGTAACACCCGGACCGGTGGCCTCAAGTTCACGAAACAGAAACGGTGAAAAGGTACATACTAAATATTACGATTTACGATAAACGATGATATTTAGTAAATGTTGGAGTCTCAGTATTCTCGCCACCATTATTCAGACATATTCCGGCAAAAAATGTTCGCACAGGTATAGTTATATATAGTATTTATTGCCGGCAGCGAAAATCAATTGAGGATTTAGCGGAAATAAGAAGTTGTAAAAATGTTGTTTACATAAAAGGGCATCGCCGATTAATTGATTAAAGGGAGTCTCGAGGTCAGTTCTCCAAAAAGATTGATATGTGTTGAATGGTATGAACAATTATTTTTATTAAGGTTTTCAGTAGAGTTTACAAACAAAATATTAGCATTTATGTATGACAATAACATGGAAGGAAACACCAGATTAAAAGTGTATTAATGTTGACTTACATTGTTTTTAGAAAAAGTTTAAAAGATTGTTTTCTTAAGCGGCACAAAAATGCTTCAAATGAAATGCTTATTTAACCACCGTAAAATCGGGAAACTTGCTTATGAATTAGGTAGGCTACTTTTCATTTATGAAAGAAGTGACACATGCATAGGTGTTCTATCTGTATCATCCAAATTTGGTGGTAATAAAGATGCAATATGTTGGCATCATATCATCCAAGTTAACTGCAAAGATTGTACGTTATTTCAAGGAGTGTTTTCCCAAAGAAAAGATTTTCCTGGACGTTCGAATAAATGCATTAAAAATTGTTAGTCGTAAAACTAATGACTCATGATTGTATGTGATATAAGATATTGCTTAAAAAACGTCGACTCTAAAATGCGTAAGTCGGGCGCATAGATTTGGATATTAATAGAAGGCCGCATATGCATAGACAAAATAATACCATTATTCAAAGTGGTTAAACAGACGCTCGCGCTGAATTTAGAACGCGTTTCCCCATACCGTGCTGCACGTTTGCTAGGATTATGGTTTATTTCGGCCGATATCCGAAATAGTATCAAAAAATAAATAATTTATAATCAAGATGTTACATTCTGCAGTTAATTAAGTAATCATGAAATTCAGTTACTAATTTATTTTACGAGATTGAAACATTGAAATGGTTTATCGCTATATGAACTAGCGCCAATGTGTACGAAGATAACTCTGGTTTCACTACAGTCACGAATAAATCTTTCGCCTTTTACTAAAGATTTCCGTGCAGTGGAACAATCAATGAGTCTGTAGACTTATTTCTTAAGTCCTGCTTTTGTAAGATACAAATTGAATGAACAAAAATGAACAAGACGGCAATTAAAATAATGTCAGGAACTTTTCTTATCTCGGATGTAGATCTATTCAGTATTCATAACGATGATTTTCTTGCGCTATAAAGAAAATATACATAATTTATGTAATAAAATTGGTTGAACGAGCTCGTGGACTCGTTGTTTAATTCTAATTAAACCTATATGTATGTAGTGTTATCATACAATCGAGTCACTCTTTGACGATCATTGAAGACACATACTTTGTAGATACGACTACATCCTAGTCTAGTTAGCGTTGCTAACGACCAAATGTCTCAAGTACTAAACCGACTTTGAAAATGTCATGGGTTATATGATATGACGAATTATCAAAAATGGCTTTTTTAACCTGCGTACGTCTTCTATCATTGTTGAAAAAATATTGTGTCTCAAAAAAATGTTATGGGATGACGGCAATCGTTGTTGAAAAGGCCGTTAATTTTCTCTGTGATTAATATTAGTGTTTACTGCTTCCAACTGAATACAAATGAGCTTGTGTTTTCTCCAGATTACGTAAAATATACATTAAAGGCTGGCTTAAAAATAGAGATTCACTCACCAAAATGTACCTTTACAAAGTCATAATAGAAATGGAAGTTTAGTTCGAGAGCGTTCCCTGGCTTACATCACACTTAGATAGGGCAAAGGCCATAGCTCACTTTGGCAATTCTATATGATTTTCCTCAAGGAATACCAGAAAGAACGACGATAAAAAATGCATAGTAAAAAACAGACATGAAGAAGTAATCAGGTGGTAACTATGGTGGACTAGACAAACCAGCACGGGCTTTTTTGTTATAGTCCCAACTCATATGTTTTATCTACAGGCGTAAATATCGTCAGACGTCGATAATTTATAGCTTTGCGAATATTGCAGAAATTAATTATTGACTCTTTCATCCAATTTTTTCGAAATCACAATGACTAAACACTTAGTATTTGGAATGCCAACACTGTCAGGGAAGCAAGCAAGGCATTTACATGCATATCAGTATTTTAACAGACGTGTTCAAAAGAAAGTACCTGTTTAGGACCGGTAGGGTGGGTTTCGCCTTACGTGACTTGTCTTTCCTTCCTAGGCTATAAATAGAAACTTGATGGTCTATACATATATTACTTAAATATAATACACTTTCAAATATCAATCATTTTGTTCATAGATTGATTTTAATGTTTTATCGCAGAAAGTAAAATAATGCATGTAGAATAATACACTTTAAAATCACGATGCTACATTGTGCTGTTAATTAAGTAATCATGATACTCAGTTACTAACTGATTTTACGCAATTGAAACGTTGAAATGGTTAGTCACTATATGAACTAGCGCCAATGAGTACGAAGATAACTCTGGTTTCACTACAGTCACGAATAAATCTTTCGCCTTTTACTAAAGATTTCCGTGCAGTGGAACAATCAATGAGTCTATAGACTTATTTCTTAAGTCCTGCTCTTGTAGGATATAAATTGAATGAACATCAATGAACAACACGGCAATCAAAATAATGTCAGGAACCTTTCTTATCTCTGATGTAGATCTATTCAGTATTCATAACGATGATTTTCTTGCGCTGTAAAGAAAATATACATATCTAGTACAATTGGTTAAACGAGCTCGTGGACTCGTTGTTTAATTCTAATTAAACCTATATGTTTGTAGTTTTATCATACAATCGAGTCACTCTTTGACGATCATTGAAGACACATACTTTGTAGATACGACTACATCATAGTCTAGTTAGCGTTGCTAACGACCACATGTCTCAAGTACTAAACCGACTTTGAAAATGTCATGGGTTATATGATATGACGAAATATCGAAAATGGCTTTTTTAACCTGCGTACGTCTTCTATCATTGTTGAAAAATATTGTGTCTCACAAAAATGTTATGGGATGACGACAATCGTTGTTGAAAAGGCCGTTAATTTTCTCTGTGATTAATATTAGTGTTTACTGCTTCCAACTGAATACAAATGAGCTTGTGTTTTCTCCAGATTACGTAAAATATACATTAAAAGCTGGCTTAAAAATAGACATTCACTCACCAAAATGTACCTTTACAAAGTCATAATAGAAATGGAAGTTTGGTTCGAGATTGTTCCCTGGCTTACATCACACTTAGATAGGGCAAGGCCATAGCTCACTTTGGCAATTCTTTATGATTTTCCTCAATGAATACCAGAAAGAACGACGATAAAAAATGCATAGTAAAAAACAGACGAAGAAGTAATCAAGTGGTAACTATGGTGGACTAGACAAACCAGCACGGGCTTTTTTGTTATAGTCCCAACTCATATGTTTTATCTACAGGCGTAAATATTGTCAGACGTCGATAATTTATAGCTTTGCGAATATTGCAGAAATTAATTATTGACTCTTTCATCCAATTTTTTTGAATCACAATGACTAAACACTTAGTATTCGGAATGCCAACACTGTCAAGGAAGCAAGCAAGGCAGTTACATGCATATCAGTATTTTAACAGACGTGTTCAAAAGAAAGTACCTGTTTCAGACCGGTAGGGTGGGTTTCGCCTTACGTGACTTGTCTTTCCTTCCTAGGCTGTAAATAGAAACTTGATGGTCTATACATATATAACTTAAATATAATACACTTTCAAATATCAATTATTTTGTTCATAGATTGATTTTAATGTTTTATCGCAGAAAGTAAAATAATGCATGTAGAATAATACACTTTAAAATCACGATGCTGCATTGTGCTGTTAATTAAGTAATCATGATACTCAGTTACTAACTGATTTTACGAAATTGAAACGTTGAAATGGTTAGTCACTATATGAACTAGCGCTAATGTGTACGAAGATAACTATGGTTTCACTACAGTCACGAATAAATCTTTCGCCTTTTACTAAAGATTTCCGTGCAGTGGAACAATCAACGAGTCTATAGACTTATTTCTTAAGTCCTGCTCTTGTACGATATAAATAGAATGAACAAAAATGAACAACACGGCAATCAAAATAATGTCAGGAACTTTTCTTATCTCGGATGTAGATCTATTCAGTATTCATAACGATGATTTTCTTGCGCTTTAAAGAAAATATACATAATTTATGTAATAAAATTGGTTGAACGAGCTCGTGGACTCGTTGTTTAATTCTAATTAAACCTATATGTATGTAGTGTTATCATACAATCGAGTCACTCTTTGACGATCATTGAAGACACATACTTTGTAGATACGACTACATCATAGTCTAGTTAGCGTTGCTAACGACCAAATGTCTCAAGTACTAAACCGACTTTGAAAATGTCATGGGTTATATGATATGACAAAATATCGAAAATGGCCTTTTTAACCTGCGTACGTCTTCTATCATTGTTGAAAAAATATTGTGTCTCACAAAAATGTTATGGGATGACGACAATCGTTGTTGAAAAGGCCGTTAATTTTCTCTGTGATTAATATTAGTGTTTACTGCTTCCAACTGAATACAAATGAGCTTGTGTTTTCTCCAGATTACGTAAAATATACATTAAAGGCTGGCTTAAAAATAGAGATTCACTCACCAAAATGTACCTTTACAAAGTCATAATAGAAATGGAAGTTTAGTTCGAGAGCGTTCCCTGGCTTACATCACAATTAGATAGGGCAAGGCCATAGCTCACTTTGGCAATTCTTTATGATTTTCCTCAAGGAATACCAGAAAGAACGACGATAAAAAATGCATAGTAAAAAACAGACATGAAGAAGTAATCAAGTGGTAACTATGGTGGACTAGACAAACCAGCACGGGCTTTTTTGTTATAGTCCCAACTCATATGTTTTATCTACAGGCGTAAATATCGTCAGACGTCGATAATTAGTAGCTTTGCGAATATTGCAGAAATTAATTATTGACTCTTTCATCCAATTTTTTGAAACCACAATGACTAAACACTTAGTATTCGGAATGCCAACACTGTCAAGGAAGCAAGCAAGGCATTTACATGCATATCAGTATTTTAACAGACGTGTTCAAAAGAAAGTACCTGTTTCAGACCGGTAGGGAGGGTTTCGCCTTACGTGACTTGTCTTTCCTTCCTAGGCTATAAATAGAAACTTGATGGTCTATACATATATAACTTAAATATAATACACTTTCAAATATCAATCATTTTGTTCATAGATTGATTTTAATGTTTTATCGCAAAAAGTAAAATAATGCATGTAGAATAATACACTTTAAAATCACGATGCTGCATTGTGCTGTTAATTAAGTAATCATGATACTCAGTTACTAACTGATTTTACGAAATTGAAACGTTGAAATGGTTAATCGCTATATGAACTAGCGCTAATGTGTATGAAGATAACTCTGGTTTCACTACAGTCACGAATAAATCTTTCGCCTTTTACTAAAGATTTCCGTGCAGTGGAACAATCAACGAGTCTATAGACTTATTTCTTAAGTCCTGCTCTTGTAGGATATAAATAGAATGAACATCAATGAACAACACGGCAATCAAATAATGTCAGGAACTTTTCTTATCTCGGATGTAGATCTATTCAGTATTCATAACGATGATTTTCTTGCGCTATAAAGAAAATATACATATGTAGTACAATTGGTTGAACGAGCTCGTGGACTCGTTGTTTAATTCTAATTAAACCTATATGTATGTAGTTTTATCATACAATCGAGTCACTCTTTGACAATCATTGAAGACACATACTTTGTAGATACGACTACATCATAGTCTAGTTAGCGTTGCTAACGACCAAATGTCTCAAGTACTAAACCGACTTTGAAAATGTCATGGGTTATATGATATGACAAAATATCGAAAATGGCTTTTTTATTCTGCGTACGTCTTCTATCATTGTTAAAAAAATATTGTGTCTCACAAAAATGTTATGGGATGACGACAATCGTTGTTGAAAAGGCCGTTAATTTTCTCTGTGATTAATATTAGTGTTTACTGCTTCCAACTGAATACAAATGAGCTTGTGTTTTCTCCAGATTACGTAAAATATACATTAAAGGCTGGCTTAAAAATAGAGATTCACTCACCAAAATGTACCTTTACAAAGTCATAATAGAAATGGAAGTTTAGTTCGAGAGCGTTCCCTGGCTTACATCACACTTAGATAGGGCAAAGGCCATAGCTCACTTTGGCAATTCTATATGATTTTCCTCAAGGAATACCAGAAAGAACGACGATAAAAAATGCATAGTAAAAATCAGACATGAAGAAGTAATCAAGTGGTAACTATGGTGGACTAGACAAACCAGCACGGGCTTTTTTGTTATAGTCCCAACTCATATGTTTTATTTACAGGCGTAAATATCGTCAGACGTCGATAATTAATAGCTTTGCGAATATTGCAGAAATTAATTATTGACTCTTTCATCCAATTTTTTGAAATCACAATGACTAAACACTTAGTATTTGGAATGCCAACACTGTCAGGGAAGCAAGCAAGGCAGTTACATGCATATTAGTATTTTAACAGACGTGTTCAAAAGAAAGTACCTGTTTAGGACCGGTATGGTGGGTTTCGCCTTACGTGACTTGTCTTTCCTTCCTAGGCTATAAATAGAAACTTGATGTTCTATACATATATTACTTAAATATAATACACTTTCAAATATCAATCATTTTGTTCATAGATTGATTTTAATGTTTTATCGCAGAAAGTAAAATAATGCATGTAGAATAATACACTTTAAAATCACGATGCTGCATTGTGCTGTTAATTAAGTAATCATGATACTCAGTTACTAACTGATTTTACGAAATTGAAATGTTGAAATGGTTAGTCACTATATGAACTAGCGCCAATGAGTACGAAGATAACTCTGGTTTCACTACAGTCACGAATAAATCTTTCGCCTTTTACTAAAGATTTCCGTGCAGTGGAACAATCAATGAGTCTATAGACTTATTTCCTAAGTCCTGCTCTTGTAGGATATAAATTGAATGAACATCAATGAACAACACGGCAATCAAAATAATGTCAGGAACCTTTCTTATCTCTGATGTAGATCTATTCAGTATTCATAACGATGATTTTCTTGCGCTGTAAAGAAAATATACATATCTAGTACAATTGGTTAAACGAGCTCGTGGACTCGTTGTTTAATTCTAATTAAACCTATATGTTTGTAGTTTTATCATACAATCGAGTCACTCTTTGACGATCATTGAAGACACATACTTTGTAGATACGACTACATCATAGTCTAGTTAGCGTTGCTAACGACCAAATGTCTCAAGTACTAAACCGACTTTGAAAATGTCATGGGTTATATGATATGACGAATTATCAAAAATGGCTTTTTAACCTGCGTACGTCTTCTATCATTGTTGAAAAAATATTGTGTCTCACAAAAATGTTATGGGATGACGACAATCGTTGTTGAAAAGGCCGTTAATTTTCTCTGTGATTAATATTAGTGTTTACTGCTTCCAACTGAATACAAATGAGCTTGTGTTTTCTCCAGATTACGTAAAATATACATTAAAGGCTGGCTTAAAAATAGAGATTCACTCACCAAAATGTACCTTTACAAAGTCATAATAGAAATGGAAGTTTAGTTCGAGAGCGTTCCCTGGCTTACATCACACTTAGATAGGGCAAAGGCCATAGCTCACTTTGGCAATTCTATATGATTTTCCTCAAGGAATACCAGAAAGAACGACGATAAAAAATGCATAGTAAAAAACAGACATGAAGAAGTAATCAAGTGGTAACTATGGTGGACTAGACAAACCAGCACGGGCTTTTTTGTTATAGTCCCAACTCATATGTTTTATCTACAGGCGTAAATATCGTCAGACGTCGATAATTTATAGCTTTGCGAATATTGCAGAAATTAATTATTGACTCTTTCATCCAATTTTTTGAAATCACAATGACTAAACACTTAGTATTTGGAATGCCAACACTGTCAGGGAAGCAAGCAAGGCATTTACATGCATATCAGTATTTTAACAGACGTGTTCAAAAGAAAGTACCTGTTTCAGACCGGTAGGGTGGGTTTCGCCTTACGTGACTTGTCTTTCCTTCCTAGGCTATAAATAGAAACTTGATGGTCTATACATATATTACTTAAATATGATACACTTTCAAATATCAATCATTTTGTTCATAGATTAATTTTAATGTTTTATCGCAGAAAGTAAAATAATGCATGTAGAATAATACACTTTAAAATCACGATGCTACATTGTGCTGTTAATTAAGTAATCATGATACTCAGTTACTAACTGATTTTACGAAATTGAAACGTTGAAATGGTTAGTCACTATATGAACTAGCGCCAATGAGTACGAAGATAACTCTGGTTTCACTACAGTCACGAATAAATCTTTCGCCTTTTACTAAAGATTTCCGTGCAGTGGAACAATCAATGAGACTATAGACTTATTTCTTAAGTCCTGCTCTTGTAGGATATAAATTGAATGAACATCAATGAACAACACGGCAATCAAAATCATGTCAGGAACATTTCTTATCTCTGATGTAGATCTATTCAGTATTCATAACGATGATTTTCTTGCGCTATAAATAAAATATACATATGTAGTACAATTGGTTGAACGAGCTCGTGGACTCGTTGTTTAATTCTAATTAAACCTATATGTATGTAGTTTTATCATACAATCGAGTCACTCTTTGACGATCATTGAAGACACATACTTTGTAGATACGACTACATCATAGTCTAGTTAGCGTTGCTAACGACCAAATGTCTCAAGTACTAAACCGACTTTGAAAATGTCATGGGTTATATGATATGACGAAATATCGAAAATGGCTTTTTTAACCTGCGTACGTCTTCTATCATTGTTGAAAAAATATTGTGTCTCTCAAAAATGTTATGGGATGACGATAATCGTTGTTGAAAAGGCCGTTAATTTTCTCTGTGATTAATATTAGTGTTTACTGCTTCCAACTGAATACTAATGAGCATGTGTTTTTCCAGATTACGTAAAATATCCATTAAAGGCTGGCTTAAAAATAGAGATTCACTCACCAAAATGTACCTTTACAAAGTCATAATAGAAATGAAAGTTAAGTTCGAGAGCGTTCTCTGGCTTACATCACACTTAGATAGGGCAAAGGCCATAGCTCACTTTGGCAATTCTATATGATTTTCCTCAAGGAATACCAGAAAGAACGACGATAAAAATTGCATAGTAAATCAAAGCGCAAGGCGCTGAAAGACTATCTGCGGGCAAATATATGAGAGTTGCAAATTTTATTTGAACTATGGGAATGGGTCAAGAGCACTTAAATAAAAGTGAAAAATGTGCCGACAGCGCTTGTGCCCACACTCGGCGAAGAAACAAACATATCTATATCTTTATTGCGTCTTGTGTCATTTTGTTTTTGTAAATATCACTTCAATCGTCGTAATCCCCAATCCCCATGTATATAGTGTTACAATGCATGCCCCATTTCAATCGTTTCTAAGGGTTTTTCGTTGCTTTGATTAGATATCATACGATAGGAAAATACAATACATCATATATATATATATATATATATATATATATATATATATATATATATATATATATATATATATATATATATATATATATATATATATATATATATGAGTACTTAATGGACTAATTTTTCGTCATAATGTAATATTGAAATTAATATTTGATTATCCTGTTACTCAAAGAAATAACTCAAACATAAATATAATTTAAATCAATGGCTCTTAACTAAATCTAAAGCAGCTAACATATTTTGAAGGTTAAGAATTTTATCACAAATTGAAGAATACAACCCATGCAGCAAGCAAGGCATTAATGGGTCTCATATGGGCTGAATCTGGGCAAAAAGCCCCATATAGGACCAATATGGTTGAGAATGCCCAGATGAGACCTAGTCTAAAATAATAGACATGTTATACGGGATCTTCCAATCCGTCAACGTACAATTATTTGGACTAAGATGGGACCCATATAGCTGCTCATCTATATTAATTGGATAATACACAAAGGGAAACGAAGATCATTGTTATATGAAAATATGTAAACATCGATACTATGTGAAAAAATGTTCATTATTTCATGCATCGGCTTCATATCTTTTGCCATGATAAGCCCCAGATAGGTCCCATATGGGTCCCATATACTCGGCATTATCAATAGCATCATAGTAGGGCAGTGTTAGATGGTAAGGCACGATGTTGTGAAGATGATACATAAATACACAAGGAACAGATATTTTCCGTGATTTCATTTTTCTATAAACTCTTAAATATAAACCTTTTGAAATTGTGTTTTTAGTGGCAATTTAGTCACAAATAAAAAAAATGCGGAAAGTTTGTCACGTGAGATTTAAACGACGCGCGAATAATGAACGGGATTGAGTGAAAAAACAATAGTAGGCATCTTTAAAGAAAAGGTTAAGGTTCTTATTTAACTTTCAAAGCAAGTTGTATTTATATTTATAGTATTTGGATTTTAAACAAGTGAATAACTGATGACTTGCATGTAGAAGTATTGTTTGTGCCACGAATTTGTAACTTGTCATATAATTTCGTGATCATACCGATATAAATTAATAAGTAAAGGCATTCGGGATGGCATATGGCAAAACAAATCTAAAAAAGCAACGGCAAATTAATGGTTCATGCAGCTGTGGGGAACCTATTTACATATAGACCTCAAAAGAGACTATAACATTCTTTTCTCCTGAATGGATTTGACAATCATCAATCCTTTATCCAATTTAAAAGTGCACCAAGCCACTGCTGCTAATGGTGATGGTCGATTGCCCTGTTACAGCCAAAACCAACACCCCAACATTCCAGCTACCCGTTCATTATTCGATGCTCGGCAGAGCAGAATCCAAGAAGGTAAATAGGAAATTTTGATGGAATGTGAAATGATTTTCATAATTGAACCTTGCATATTTTGATTATTATAAACATTATCAAACAGCCATTCACATTTTTGTTCTGATCGATATAAGGGCGGGAACACAAATCGAGTCAGTACTAGGGGGCACGCTTCAAATTTTAATTGCATTTTTTTAGTTTTGCATTTATATGTGGATTTACAGGTATTTTCATGCACAACTTTCTGTTCAAGGTAAAATACTTGGCAGAATATGTCGGGAGTTACACAGTGGACACGGTTTCCCGGATAATGAAGACGATGTAGACAACAAATCTGGCCCTAACGGGAACCAAACAAAAAAAGAAACTGGACGGACTCCACTTGATCTTTTTCAGTAGGTGGTTTTGTTGTTGTTTATATTAAGGTGTGCTAATTGAAACTACCTATGCTGGGCATATATATACATCAATGTATTTTAAAAAATATATAATAGAGTATTAGTATTAAAAATGACAAACTTTTTAAGATACCTATATAAATTTATCTGCCTAGCTAATATTATCATAAATAGTTGACAGAAAAATGCTGCTTATTTATTACTAAACATTTGATAATCACTTATGAAATAATTGTCCCGGATATTCATCTATCCACTAACACTATTTACATGATGTCTACAATTGAACCCAGCAGCACGCTCTTGTAACCGAAAGGAAATAGACGGGGGCATCCAGAAGTGGCTTTCCGAGTCTCAAGGTCGTGAGGTTGGCCGCAAAGACCGAGCAAGGGTTACCCTGATGCTTCCTGAGTAAAATGTTGACTTAATTACTTACCAAAAAAATTCAGATTTATGACTCAGAATTTAACCAACAAAAATTGTCAGAATATTTATCACCGTTTTTAATATAGCTTATATACAATATGTATGCATCGATTGTTTTATCATATACATATCAAGGTCGTGTGACATGTTATCTAGTTTTTATGCAAATGTATCACAATAATGCAATAATGAGATATCTCCAACTTTTGCCCTAAAATTTCATATCTTTAAGGGTTGCAAGAAGAGCATTTGTGATCTATATTTATAGGCAATTCCATGTTGATTTTACTTTTTTGTATAAACATAAGACAAACTGTCCATGATCACAAGTATTATAAAGAGACCCATCAACAAGACAAATATGTTTAGTTCACATGTGGATGATTGTTCAAAAGAAGACTCTTAATATTCAATATTTCCCTTTTATAAACAGCATAACGCTGATATTTCAGGTAGGTTATCTAAGGAAATATATTTTATTAACATTTTTATTCCAATTCTAAACAAAAAGTGACGATGTCAGATTTCATTTTACAACATGTGAACACAATAATGTTCCCAAGTTACGGTGTCAATAATGTCATATTTTACTTCGATTATTGTTTCCCTGATAAACCATGTAAGCGAAACCTATTGGCATTGAATAATTATCATTATATCTCGGAATGATGTCGGTTTTTATTTTACTATAATATTTTCTTATCCCGGGTACACCATTTCAAACTTTGATACACTCACGATATTTTAAGATGAAGTAAGAATTTTGGCTGAATGAAATAAGCTACTTAAGGGTGTTACACCTAAGAACTTTCGAGAAATTGGGGCCAGATGATTATAATTATATCAACACCGTTTATTTCCCTGGCCATAACGGTGATCCCTGATGTGCACATGGTAGATACATTTTTTTAACCTATGAAGTCAGTGAGTGTGTATATATTAATTAATCTTTCTTGATAGGCAACAATGAAATGGGTCTAAATGATAAAATTTTATTATGTAAATATTTGTTGTATGCTGTTGCTCTACTTTTGTTTCATATGTATTTTGTCATGTAACTCTTCATACATAGTTGAAATAAGGATATATATGTTTTAACATTCAGTCATGTCAGTTCATTAGTCAGTATTACAATGTGCATTAATTGTGTTTGTCAATAGTTCTGGTTTGTTATTATTTTTTCTCCTTTTAAATATCTTGTTTATTTTACATGTATGATTTTTAATCCCCCGCCACGGAGTGGGGAGGGGATTATTAATCCCGCGCCACGGAGTGGGAAGGGGATTATAGGAATGCACTTCTGTCTGTCCGTCCGTCTGGCTGTAACATTTCGTGTCCAGCTAAAACTTACTTATGCATCCTTATTGAGACGATGTGCAGTGACCTTGACCCGGGTCCATACCTCAAAGGTCAAGGTCACACAAGACATTTAAAGGCCAGAGTACACATGCTCGTGTCCGCGCTATAACTTACTTGTGCATTGATGGATTACCATATTACTTGGTACAAATGTTTTCCTCGTTCAGACGATGTGTAGTGACCTTGACCCGAGTCCATACCTCAAAGGTCAAAGTTGAACAAGACATTTAACGGGCAGGTACACATGCTCGTGTCCGCGCTATAACTTACTTATGCATTGATGGATTACCATAATACTTAGTACAAATGTTGTCCTCATTGAGACGCTGTGCAATTGCCTTGACCCGGGTCCATACCTCAAAGGTCAAGGTCACACGAGACATTTAAAGGTCAGAGTAAACATGCTCGTGTCCGCGCATTAACTTACTTATGCATTGATGGATTGCCATATTACTTGGTACAAATGTTATCCTCATTGAGACGATGTGCAGTGACCTTGACCCGGGTCCATACCTCAATGGTCAAGGTCACATATGACATTTAAAGGTCATAGTAAACATGCTTTTGTCTGGGCTTTTTACATTTAGCAGTGTGGACATGTGAATTCTTACTGGATTTATTGGCCTTATACATTACATGTACTTTTACCAAGAACTCGAACCAATTTCAATTTGTGCCAGTAATCCATCATTAAGTTTTGGTTCAATATTATGACAATGCTAAATAGAGGATAAGATATAAATGTTGAATGAAAGTGTTAAACAAGTTGCACAGATTATCATTATGTGCAGCAAGCTTGATATTTAAAAAAACAATGGACACAAATGTGATAATATATTTATAACATGTGTTTTCTCTTCAAATGCAGTAAAACAATGTTATGACGTCACCACAATATATATGGATCACTTTATCAAAAATTCTTAAGGCTTGCTATTTCA
Organism: Mya arenaria; assembly: GCF_026914265.1. Classification (NCBI taxonomy): domain Eukaryota; kingdom Metazoa; phylum Mollusca; class Bivalvia; order Myida; family Myidae; genus Mya; species Mya arenaria. Next base: position 14,471,309 of record NC_069134.1, on the reverse strand, counting down.
TCTATGTTATAAATCAAGGACTCATTTTCCTTCCTATTTTTAGCCAAAATAACATTGACATTGATCTTACCTACACTACACACAATATGAAAAAATAAATATCCTTTTATAATATGGTAAAGTATCCAAGAGTATTTAGGTTACCGATCAAACAATTTCTATTTCCTATATTCCCACTCTTTACCAGTGGTTGTGTACAATTTTGGTCAGGTTCAACGTACCAGTCAGGTTGCGAGAAAAACAAAATATACTAAAAAACAACGCCGGGGGATATAGCCGTCCTTTGGACTGCCTTGTGATTGAATCCAATGATGTGCCAATTAACTGTTATTTCATTTCTGGTTAAAGATGCTGCTTTTTGTCTAAGCAATATTGTTATACTTGAATGTGTAGATGCACTCCATGCTTTGTTAATTAGAATTGTGCGTCTTTCGATTTGTGTATTTTTTTTAAACACATGCGTACATCAGTTGAAGTAGTTTGTATTTGTTTTTAATTAAATCATTAATTAAATGTAGGGTGTAAGAGTTATATTTATTGATCTAAGTTTAAATTGATTGCCAGTAAAGTATATTATTGCAAATATAATTAAGATTAAGAGTTAAGTCATAAAGTTTAACTGCTAAATAAAATTACTACGCGATATACTTGCAGCGGACTTAAATGTACCGCTTTTTGAGTATGCAAATGAGTAATTTTTGACATGCTTTTTCAGTTTGACAGCTTTAAGTTACAGATACAATCAATAAAACAAAGTTTACACTTAAGTTATTAATCAAATTCCCGTATAAATGTACTAGATCTTTTTAGCTTGGTATTGTCAAACCAAACTGAAAAAATGTGTCAAAATTTCAGTCAAATTTTTCTTGTGTGCCTCTTTTATATTGCCAGTATTACGCAAAATCTTAACATTGTCAGTATTTAATTTTTGTTGACTTTTTTAGCTTGTACATCTTGTTTTACATTTCTAATGTTAATAAACTTTATAAGATTTTTTTCTCATTTATTTTCAACATATATCATATATATCAAGAATATGCATACACTTAAACATTTCTATGTTGGTTAGAATATTTTGCTAAAACACACACACACACACACACACACACACACACACGCACACATGTACAGACACACGCACATATATACACACACATACACAAAGTGATGTCCCTTTTTGTGTTCAAAAATATTACTTTATTTATTTCTGGATTCAAAACCATGATGTAATATGCGTTGTTTAGGCTAGATGTGTCTTTCTATGTATATAAGTTGTTTAAACTATTGAGTACTTTCCATTTTCTTCTGTGGGTTTCATACTTATCATTGTTAAATGCTATTTGCTCTTCTATTTTTATTCTTAATTTCAGATAATGCAAAAATGCATCGAAGGACAGTTGTCTGTCATTACATTTTGTTGAGTTGATATAAAATTTCATTAAGATAATTAGAAAATTACAGATATTACTGTACTTGCTTTTCTTGACAATGCCTAATAGGGCTTCTTGTTTGTAAATTGTTATATTCATTGACGTCGATGCAATAAAGTTGTTTAGTTTACTCAATAGTTGTTGTGTTTTTTGACACTCCCAATACAAATGTTCAATTGATTCTACATTTGAATTGCAAAATGTGCATAGACTACAGTCGACTAATTTGAGTTTAAACAGAAATTGGTTCGTCGGTACTAATCTCATAAGGAATTTGTAATTGAAGCTACGCAATGTTGTATCTATCGTTGATTTGTAAATGTTACCATAAATGGTTTTCCATTCCAGATTTTCATTTGTATCAAGATTTACTTTCCATTTTGTTTCAGAAGTCGGTTGAAAACTATTTTGCAACAACAGTGAATACATAAGTTTATTTGTTTGTTTTGATGTTTCAACTTTTCCTTTAAATTGTTGACTACTAGTATGAACGATCCCATCCGCAGCCAGCTGAGTCTTAGCATGCATTGGAATTGATCGAACAAGTGTTTGGTACTTTATAAAATCTGTGTTTCTTATGTTGTATAGGTATTCTATTTGATTAAATTCATAAAAATTGTTTGTTCTGTAGTCAAAAATATGTTCTAGATACTTAATACCTTTTTCATACCATTGTTTAAAAAAACAGAGTGTTTTCTATATTGCAAATTGTATGGTTATTCCATATCACTGTTTTAGCTGTTTTCACTGAGTTTAAGTCATAAATTTGTTTAATTTTACTCCAGGATTTAAGGACATCATTAATGAATGAACCTTCTTTTGAAAGTTTGTTTATAAGGACATTGTTTAATTTACATTCAAAAACCAATTCATTTCCATAATTGATAAGCTTCTTTTTAAGAAATATTTTCCATTTTGTTTTTGTCGTCTAAATATCTTTTTACCCATACAGCTTTAATGGAGTAAAGAAAGAGTTCGACATTTGTAAGTTTCAGTCCACCGTTTTCGTAGTTTTGGTACATAATATCTCGTTTTATTTTGTCGGGCTTTTTGTCCCAAATGAATTTGAAAATAGACGGTTTAATGTGTTCAATAATATTTTTGCTTGGATTAGCGAGAACAGTAAATGGGTAGATGATTTTTGGTAAGGCGTTTGTTTTGACAACGGTAATTTTACCCATTAACGTTAGTTTTCTATGTTCCAATTGCTTTAATACTTTATGGAATTCTTCGACCTTTTTATTTATATGTTCGTCTATTGTCTTTTGTTTGTCATTATAAAATGTAATACCTAAAGCAGTTGAGCATTCTGAAGTCCAAATAAATGGTTTAGTATTGCAGAGCTTTATGTTTGTGTTTTTTTAAAGTACCCACTCTAAGAATTATGGATTTATTTGTGTTGCGGTTTAGACCAGAACATTTTGAAAAAGATTCCAATGTATTAACCAAAGACGTAAAGGACTTTTCCGAGCCATCATTAAAATAAGTTGCATCATCAGCGAAAAGAGATTGTTTTATTTCTGTATCACCGATTTTGATTCCCTTGATATCAGAATTTTGTTTTATATAGCCAGAGAGTATTTGTAAACAAATGATGAATAAAATGGAAGAAAGTGGGCAACCCTGGCGTACTCCTTTTTCAACTGCAAAGGTCTCCGATAAATGACCATTGTTTATTATTATACTTTGAATATCTGCATAGAAGAGTTTAGTCCATTTAATTATCTCTGTACCAAAATTGAAAGATCGTAAACTGTCAAGTATAGGAGTGATCAATACTATCAAATGCATTTTTAAAGTCAGCGAAAAATAGGAAACCAGGTTGTTTATTTTCTTCAAGATATTGCCGATGTATCTTTCTTTGATAAAACCAGTTTGCTCAAAGTCAATAATTTTAGGTAGTACTTTTTTAATTCTATTAGCTATCGCTTTCGTTGCTATTTTATATTCAATATTCAATAGACTGATCGGTCTCCAATTGAAAAGGTTTTCTAAATTTTTATCGGGTTTTGGAATAAGTGATATTATACCTTGCCTTTGAAGTTGTGTTAGTTTTCCATTTTGAAAAGACAAGTTTAATGAGTCTATAAGAACGGACTGGATATATTTCCAGAATATTTTATAAAATTCTGTAGTCAGGCCATCTGACCCAGGGCTTTTATTATTTTTCATTTCCTTTAAAGCATTTCCGCATTCATATATTGAGAGTATATAGATTTTTATTGAGATCTGGAAGTTTATTGTTGTTTGTAATTAAGAATGCATCTCTAATATTATCTTCCAGATTTAAGTCTTTACTATATAGTTTTTTATAAAAAATTTACTTCTTTAATTAGAGAGTTTTTAACTCCTAATACAACTTTATCATTTACTTTAAGTTTATATACTGTTTTTTTTCTCAGAGTGTTTTTTCTCTAAATTAGCAAAATATTTTGTGTTCTTTTCGTTGTTTGCCACGTGTACTGCTTTTGACCTAAGAATATGACCATTAATACGTTCACTGCGAAGTTCTTCAAGTCTTTGCTTTTTTTGAATGAGTGATTGAGTTATATTGTCGATATTACCTATATTTAGCTGTGATTCAATAGTGTTAATTTCTTAGATTTTCCTCTTCTGATTTAAGCACTCTTTTTTTATGAGATGCATATTTTATTGTTGTGTTCCTTATTGCACCCTTTATTATTTCCCATAATGTGTTTGGATTAGCAGATTCGTTATGATGTTTTGTTTCTTGTATGCATTCCTTTATTTTAGACTTATATTCATTGTCTAGTAAAAGAGCATTATTTAATTTGAAGTAACCTGGACCTTTTTCGCATTTTAAGTCATCTATCGTTAATAATACAATTGAATGATCAGTTTAAAAACCTGGTTTAATCATACTCTTCTTTATGTAATTTAAAATATTATTTGATATAAGGAAAAAATCAAGACGACAGTGTATATGGGGTTTGGAATTTGAATACCATGTATATTGCATTTTAGAGGGATGGAGTAGTCGCCATATATCAACTACTTCACAAGAGTTTATTATGTTATGTAATTTATCTCTACACTTTTTATGTATGTCCGTTTTTCCGTTCTTTTTGTCTAGTGAGCTATTTAGAATAGTGTTAAAATCTCCACCAATAATGAATGTTTTATCGTTATTCTTCAACAATTTTTTTGTAGCATATCAAATATAATGGTTTCGTCCTTATTGGGTCCATATATGTTAATTAAGGTAATTTCATTTTCGTTTAGTATGATGTCTAGTGTCAGAAGTCTACCTTCTTTAATTTCGGTGTGACTTACTAATTTTATATTGGTTTTAGGGGTTGATAAGAATTGCAACTCCTATACTATTTGTTACCGCTAAAAACACAAGGTCCATTCCATTCGTCTTTACATTTTGAAAATAATTGTTTCGAGCAGTGCACCTCTTGCAGTAATATTACGTCATAATGGTTATTTTTAATCCATTCGAAAATTTGTTTTCTTTTTCCCATGTTGCCTAAACCTCTAACATTTAAAGATATTATTTGTGTTTCCATTTTACAAACTTATGAGATAATTTTGATATTACAACACATTTTAGCCACAACAAAACACATATATAATCACTGTGGATATAAAAGATTGACATATAAGTGTCGATTTATGTATCGGCAAGTGCCATCGATCTTATTATTTAAATATGTTTACAAGTGCTTCTTCTATTTAATATTTTTAAAAATCTTTGTAGCTCATACGATGTCGATTATAAGGAAAATGTATATATAGACCAAAGATATATATAAGATACGTTTTATGTTTCAATTTTATATTAAAAGACCTGCTAGAGTGATTTGTACTAGAAACAGTTTTAGTATGAACTGTTAAAAGATTTACGTTTTCAAAGCATTGTATTACAATTCAATACCTGATATACAATGGTTAAAACCAAAAATATGTCTTCGGATTTAAGAAATGCTTAGTATGGATTTTAGTTTGTTCTTTGTATCAGAATATTTTTCGAAAATGCAGCGAAATTAAAAAAAAAACTCTTTCAAAGAAAAAAAACCCTCAATTTTATCATCCAAACCCTGTGTTGTACAATCCCTTAGTGAGAGACTTATCGTACTGATAATATAACATTAAAGACTGCAGCCTGATGGTCGAAGGGATTGAACAGGGTATTATGTCTTCGTTTAGCAGTATATCGAGAATTATAGTTACACAAAGTACATTCATATCAAGGCAGTATGTGTAACATGGAGAATTAACAATCATCTATGAAATTCTAGTTTAAACACACTTACTTCTAAATTGATTATATAGTAAACGTTGCATCAGCGTAGAAAGTCTTAAAGCAGTTCTGCATTTTTGAAAATTATATCCAATCTATTTATTACAAAACGTCTGCAACATTTACTGATTTTATTAAGAAAACCTGTGATTTGTGTAATGATGTAGTTAAAATTATTAAAAAAGGATGAGGTACAACAATATTAACATCAAAGGGAGCTAATATGAGATAGTTTCTCTAATCATAGTAAAATGAATTATTTACCTCCGTTTATTATACACTTTTTCTTAAATCAGTACCATTGATTTAAAATTTAAAACGTAATTCAATCAAGATAAATATGTCATTAAAATAAATACCCAGAACTAGTTCCTAGCACCATTTCTAAACTTACAATCATTGTTCATTAACTGGATAATACTACAGTACTGTACAAAATTGGTTATAATATCTTTATCACTCTTTATATTATATACATTTTGTGTCTTAATTTAAGTATTATTTTGATATCAAAAAAGTTAAGATTTAAAAGGTTATAAACATTAACTATATTTGGTGTATATATAAAAGTTTACAACAAAATGGGAAATAATTTGAACAGTGTACTCTTAAATCTATGTTTTTAATTTCATTAGTTAGTAATCCTAGTTATTATAATAATTAGATATATGTAATGGATACTTAGTGTTTAACATATAGTATTTTAACTTTTATATAAAATTTATGTTTGTAAAAATGTTACAAATATAATTAATTTAACAACGCAATACAATAAACGTACAAGAGTCGATTAACGTTACATTCATGAAAAGGAAACGGTAGACTGATGTGTTTAAAAAAACTTTACTTAAAGGTAAATAAACAGTATGTTTAAACAAATCTTGATTATTATTACTATTTCCTCTTATGAATGGTCTATCAATTATGTGTTTACATGATTGATAGTGTGGATTAGCACGTTTTATAAGTTTCAAGCTTTTCACGATTTTCTCGGCTAGGTATACTGTTCAAATAAAGATAGCGTTAGCCAATGTTACTCGTGTGTTCTTCTCATCAATTGGGGCCACGACATTCCCGTCCAGTCTCTGTAGTCCCTGAATGGGATGTTGCTGATTTTGCCGTCCCTGGATTTGAAGAAGAGTTTGCCTTCTCTCGTCCACACGTGTTCCCCCTCTACGATTTGTCTCCTTGCAACGTTAAATACTAGCCTGTTAAGATTAGTAAGGTCTTCGTTAACGAAGATATTTTTTCCTTTTAATTCTTTTCTTCTCCTGAGTAAGGTACTTTTGTCCATCCTCGAGACATATCTAACAATAACTGCCCTGTCTCCTTTACCGGGGCGGCCAAGTCTATGGCTCATATCAATATCTTCTATTGTCATGTCCAGATCTTTTATCTTTTCATTGAGTGTTTTTATCACAATTTCTGCAGTTTCTTCTGCCGTTTCATATTTTCGTCCACTTTCTTCTTTAATTCTGGATATAATAACATTACTCCTCCTTCCATACTGGTCAATATCATTAATATATCCACCCTGTGTTACAACTACTGCTTCAAGATCGACTGCAGCCTGTCTTGCATTATCTTCTTTCGCTAATGTCATTTTTCCTTGTTTGTTTTTTTAATATCCGTTGAAGATTATCATTTTCTTTTTCTGTTTCGAGCACGCGTGATTCGAGTTTGTCGATTTTTACTTCAAAAACATTTGTGATTTCCTCTTTGACTGTTTTGATTATTTCTGGAACGATATTTTTAAAGAAATCATTTTTCTGTTTTTCGGCATTGTTTAGTTTTGAATTTATTTCAAGAAGAGCCTTCTGTATTTCATGCATGTTGCAATTGTCTGAATTGATAACTTTTGTATTTTCAATTTCATCCTCAGAATCTGTTATATTAGTTTCTTCTGATATTGTAGCACTTAAATGCGTGTTTTCTTTACGTCCCTTTTTCTTTGTCTGTTTCGTTGTTTTGCGTTTTCCCATCTTCTATTTCCCCTACGCTGCTAACGCTACTTTCACTGCCCATGTTTCTCTTGTCACTTGTTTCCATGCTTTTCTTTTTTGCGCAGTGTATTTTTGTTGACAATTTTGCGTGTATATATTGTATTGTATTTATAATAAGATTATTGCTATCTTTGTTGTGTTATGAAATATTATGTTGACATTATATCATTTGTACTTCACAACATAGCTGTTGGTCTAGATAACCAATAAAAGGATAGTAATGCAATAGATGAACACTCAAATCAAATATTTTAGGTAATTGGAAACAACATATAATAACATATATAATAACATGTAATAACAAAAGTAATGGTTCACCCCAAACGTATTGCTAAGGGAGGGCCAATATACAGCCCACATATACCATGTGGGTCCCATATCAAGCCCTGTTCAAAAATCCATGTGGGGTCATATGGGCCCTAAATCGAGTCCTGTTCCACATTCAACCCATATGGAACCCAATTGAGCCCTGTTACAAAACCTATGTGGGGCCCACATGGGACCCATATGGTAACCCATGTTGGACCCATATGGGTCCAATATGTTTTGCTGGCTGGGAAGATACTAGCCACAAAAATGCGCGATTTTTTTTTTTTAAATTTGGATATTCATTTTGAGTCGCCATAACAAAAATCTTCAAAGACTCTGAAGCGGCTGTTTATATGGACTATCTCAACTAACAAGATACAGACAGTACATATAGCATTAAGAAGTCTCAGAAAATCAAGGGCATGTTATATCTTCTACAAAATCAAAGAAAAATACTAAGCATACCTTGCCCTGCAAACTGGACATTCAAGAAAATCCTTTAAATGCCTGCCCGACATAGTTTTCACGCTGTCTGATAACATTTTCCATCAAGTTAGCAAAACTACTTTACACGAATACAAGTTTAATTACCCATGCTTGGCCTTGAGAAGCCTTCACATTGTCATAATATATTGTCACATGACCATGAAAGTCTACCTATAGATAAATATATATGTAGTTTTCTGAATGGGAAGTGTGTGATTAAGGTAGCACATCCCTACTAAAACCTGCACTTAAAACTTGTCAATTGTATTGCTTAGGCCTGTTGTGTATCTTGTGAGGGTTTCAAGGTAGAGGTAGAGGTTCGAATCCATCCAGAAGCACATATAATGTTTTCTCTTTTTATGCCCCCGAAGGTGGGCATATTAAAATCGCACCGTCCGTCCGTCCGTGTGTCCGGCTCAACAACTCGTGTCCGGGCTGTAACTTTCTCTTGTATGGACAGATTTTAAAATAACTTGCCACATGTGTTCGACATACCAAGATGACGTGTCGCGTGCAAGACCCGTGTCCCTCCCTCTTAGGTCAAGGTCACACTTAGGTGTTTATTCACTATGGAATGCTGCATATAAGGACATAGAGTATAGATTGTCGTGTCTGGGCTGTAACTTTCTCTTGTATGGACATGTTTTAAAATACTTGCCACATGTATTCGACATATCAAGACGACGTGTCAGATGCAAGACCCGTGTCCCTCCCTCTAAGGTCAAGGTCACACTTAGTGTTATTCACAATGGAATGCAGTATATATAAGGACATAGAGCATAGGTTGTCGTGTCCGGGCTGTAACTTTCTCTTTTATGGACAGATTTTAAAATGCCTTGCCACATGTGTCCGACATACCAAGACAACGTGTCGCGTACAAGACCCGTTTCCATATCTCTAACGTCAAGGTCACACTTAGTGTTTATTCACAATGGAATGCTGCATATAAGGACATATAGTATAGGTTGTTCTGTCCGGGCTGTAACTTTCTCTTGTATGGACAGATTTTAAAATGACTTGCCACATGTGTTCAACACACCAAGACGACGTGTCGCGTGCAAGACCTGTGTCCCTACCTCTAAGGTCAAGGTCACACATAGGTGTTTATTCACAATGGAATGCTGCATATAAGGACATACAGAAAAGGTTGTCGTGTCTGGGCTGTAACTTTCTCTTGTATGGACAGATTTTAAAATAACTTGCCACATGTGTTCAACATACCAAGACGACGTGTCGCGTGCAAGACCTGTGTCCCTCCCTCTAAGGTCAAGGTCACACCTAGGTGTCTATTCACAATGGAATGCTGCACATAAGGACATAGAGTATAGGTTGTCGTGTCCGGGCTGTAACTTTCTCTTTTATGGACAGATTTTAAAATGCCTTGCCACATGTGTCCGACATACCAAGACAACGTGTCGCGTACAAGACCCGTTTCCCTATCTCTAACGTCAAGGTCACACTTAGTGTTTATTCACAATGGAATGCTGCATATAAGGACATATAGTATAGGTTGTTCTGTCCGGGCTGTAACTTTCTCTTGTATGGACAGATTTTAAAATGACTTGCCACATGTGTTCAACACACCAAGACGACGTGTCGCGTGCAAGACCTGTGTCCCTACCTCTAAGGTCAAGGTCACACATAGGTGTCTATTCACAATGGAATGCTGCATATAAGGACATACAGAAAAGGTTGTCGTGTCTGGGCTGTAACTTTCTCTTGTATGGACAGATTTTAAAATAACTTGCCACATGTGTTCAACATACCAAGACGACGTGTCGCGTGCAAGACCTGTGTCCATACCTCTAAGGTCAAGGTCACACCTAGGTGTCTATTCACAATGGAATGCTGCACATAAGGACATAGAGTATAGGTTGTCGTGTCTGGGCTGTAACTTTTTCTGGTATGGACAGATTTTAAATTGGCTTGCCACATGTGTTCGACATACCAAGACGACGTGTCGCGTGCAAGACCTGTGTCCCTACATCATAAGCATTCCTTGCTTTATATTATTATGAAATGCTGTATGTATACACATGTCATAACCGGGCTGTAATTTTGTCATGTATATGACAGATTTACAACAAAAACATGGCGCATGTGTTTGGCATATAAAGATTGTGTGTCGTTTGCAAGATCCACATGCATACATAAAAGGTCAGTGTTTGATCTTAAACTTTTCATGTACTGACCTTGTTCATAGGTCAATGTCACATTCGGAGGCATTTGTCACATACTGTGACAGCTCTTGTTTTACGTCTATGTTTACATAAAAGTAACTAACATTTTTTGACAGAAGTTAATATTCTATTTCTAATATTGTATTTTCAGTAAAAGGTTATTGAATACATTTGTAATAATGAATAAGCTTCTTTGAATAATTCATTACTTGCAGGCTCGGCTGAAATAGGTGGTTGGGAATTTCAAACCCTTATTTGTTTGAAAAAAGAGACGGTAAAACATTCTGATTTTTTGCATAATGTCCCCAAAGGGTTAAAGTTAATAATTAATAAAGAACAGGTCATGAATATTTCTGTTATAATATATTATAATGTCAGAAAAGTCCTGTCATATTATGACGTCAGGTCAGTCCTGTCACATTATGACGTCAGAAAAGTCCTGTCATATTTTGACGTAAGAACGGTTTTGTCATATTATGACATCAGAAAAGTCCTGTCATATTATGACATCAGAAAAGTCCTGTCATATTATGACATCAGAAAAGTTCTGTCATATTATGACATCAGAAAAGTCCGGTCATATTATGACTTCAGAAAAGTCCTGTCATATAATGGCATCAGAAAAGTCCTGTCATATTATGACATCAGAAAAATCCTCTCATATTATGACATCAGAAAAGTCCGGTCATATTATGACTTCAGAAAAGTCCTGTCATATTATGGCATCAGAAAAGTCCTGTCATATTATGAAGTCAGAAAAGTCCTGTCATATTATGTCGTCGGAGAAGTCCTATCATATTATGACGTCAGAAAAGTCCTGTCATATTATGAAGTCATAAAAGTCCCGTCATATTATGACGTCAGAAATGTCCTGTCATATTATGACAACAGAAAGGTCTTCTCATATTATGATGTCAGAGAAGTCCTGCCATATCACTACGTCAGAAAAGTATCATGACTTCAGAAAAGTCCTCCATACAATGACGTCAGAAAAAGTCTTGTCATATTATCCACTACATAAAACCCACCCTGTTGTATTGTTTAAAGAATGGCAACTCTTACCATATATTCTATTAAAGACATTCATTTGAAGACATGTGAACATGGATGAATGTCACCAATATGATTATTAGTTTATTGTATTTTACAATTGAACATTTAAACCTGAATCCTTGTTTGTTTTGTGCTTTGTTTCCCTCAATGCCCTATGATGGATTGTGTGTGGTTTGTTTGCTGTTTGACTTCAAGAATCATAAATTTGTTGCACACAGGTATTTGAATTAGTTAGTAAAAATGATAGCAGGTTGTTATTTTGGGTGTTTGGTGCCATACATAAAGAATCATTGTTCGTTGTCATTCACCACATACATGTTAAATGTTGAAAAACCTTGTTTTACTTAAGATATCACTTGAAAAATGATGTGAAAGGTTATGCCTAGTGACCCCATATTTGAAAAGGTTTAATGTTTAGAGAATAATACAATATGTACTTTTATACCGATAAAATAATTGCAAAAGAACATGGCACTGAGTATAGAAAATGGTCATTTCTCTAATACATACTTCAATAACTTAATATGTAATGTATTTTAAGTCATTTGTTTTATATAATACTGTCGTTACCAATACTTGAGTTTTGGCCGTATCGAACATATGAGGTATAAGCTTTTACACTATGGCAACGACACCAACAATCTCACATCATCCGGAACAGACAAGCTAGAGCATAATTTTTGAACGTAAGTCAGATACCTCTTGTAAACAAAATAGTGGTAGGCAATATTATATGATTGTTATTTTGTTAATTATTATATATGCGCTCTTACTCCGAAATAAGATTGACCATAATTAAAACAAATGGTTAAATATACCAAAAAGGATGATTAAATGTCAAAAACAATGGTTCTTATGAAGGATACCAAGTTAAATTTGAAAAAAAGGTGCAGAAGACACGGTATTTCTACCTTATGAGATGACATAAATTACTGTAAATCTTTTTGCACTCACAAATTATTTCATATGTTTGTGTTTTCAGCTTTTAAATACACGTCGGTTATAATCAGTACCTTATAAAAATATTTTCCATAAATTCCATAATTTAGTAAGAAGGTCACTTTAAGACATTGTGATTTCCTGTTTTTAACTGTACATAGTAAAATAATTAATTTTTTGATAAACTAGGTATTAGCGATTGAATAAAGTAATAGTAAATGAAAGGAGTATACCTCTAGCGATAAGTATTTTTCACTGTGAGGGAGCAAAAAATCACGTGACCACAAATGCGAACGACCACGGGGAAATTGAGATAACAAAACGTATGTTTTTTTATGTTTTCTTTTTTATCTTGATTCGAATTAACACAATATCTAGCCCACGGTACGCCACATAATTTCCGATTTCATGTGGAATATTATCTGATATTCTATGTGTCGTAGTTTTTGTAAACATTCAATAACGAATCGGCGATGCAAACGACCACACATTTTGTATATCTTGCAAAAAGCAATGATAAAACGGCTAGTTTCACTTGTTTCTTTACGAAAAACACATATTAAAGCAAATATATACCATTTAGAGTACCTTTGCAAGGCGTATTAATGTTTTTGAAGGCAATATTAAAATATGAATCAATTCGAACGACCACACTCGAAAATTTTAGGCGAACGACAACACTTTTTAAATTAAATTTGAAGGGGTTGCGAATAAAGCCTCCGTGATGTCAATGTTTTTTTCTATTGATAATATTAACATCAAAATAATGGAACCTTTTGAACGATTGCATCTAAAACTAACTAACGAACTTTGTTTAAGTCTAGACAGACACCATCAATTAACATTTTGCTTTTGAATAATACTTTTAGATGGAATGTTCACAACCCCAGGCAAGTTTTGGTTGAGTATTGTGGCCACGACAACATGGAGCATCACATGCAAGTTTATATGAGCTATTCATGCTGAGAAAAGCCGGTCACATTTGAATACATTAAAGTGTGTTTCAAATTACACTTATTATGTGCTCTTGTAAAGCACTACTGCGCAAAAATAGTATTTGTCATATAATCTTACATGCGTAAAGAAATCTCATATTATTATGTAAAGTCCGCACGAATCCCATCATACCTATATCTCTTAGTCTGTGTCAATCGTTCAACTTGTTAAAACACCAATTTTTGTATTATAAGATGAAAAAACATACATTTCATTTAACTCATCTACACAATTTCAGGGACCAAATGTTCGATAGGCGTTCGACGAAAAAGAAGAAGAGTGGTACAGTATGTTTGGATCGAAATTCCTTACAAAAAGGGGCACTGGGTGTCTGATGGGAAAAGGCGAGGAGAAATGATTCAAAACGTTATTTACATCCAAAATGGGACTCCTAAATATTCAATGTTGACTATCGATATGATCATATGGAACTTCTAATGCTACTGGGTAGTTCATTTATAGCCGGCGCATGACATGTGTAGTCATTACTCAATTACAAAGTTGTTTCTGATTAAATATGTGTTGTGCCATTATTCTGTATTGACACGTCACTTATATGGCAATAATTGTTATTATATGGCAAAGATTGTTAAGATTAATCAAATAAAACTGATATTCAAAAACGTTTATTGAGTTAATTTTAAAAATACAAACGAATCACAGTAAAGAATCACAGAGTATAAATTACATCAATATAAAACGAAAAATGTCAGCATTTGTTTGTTAAACAAACGCATTTATAAGATTGATATAACATGTAATACTGATCAAGATGTTTACATGCAAAACGTTAACATAAAAATGCAAGAATTTACTTATAAAGTTCTGAAAATAAAACAATCACAAAAATGAGATTAATCACAGTACAATGATCTTTTATAACAAGAGCTGTCACAGAGACAGCGCGTTCAACTATTCCGTCGCTTTTAAATTTAGACTGCAGTTTTAGTAATACATGCAAAACCTTAATCAGAATCTTTTAGTCAAATAATAAAGGGCCATAATTTATATTATATGCAAAATGAAAATAACTTGATTAATTAAGTCGGTTGAAAAGTTAGAATCACCTGTCTAAGTTTCAATGCAATACATGGAGTATTTGCTGATGTATTGACTTAAATGTGGTTACATGCAAAACCTAAACAAAATTTCTTAATCAAATTTAAAGGACCATAATTTTCATTATATGCAAAATACAGTTATCTTACTTAATCATAAAAGCACGCTTGATCGTTGAGTACCGTTGAATAAAGTCTCAATACAATATATCAAGTAGTGCAGCGATCGTAACCTATCTGTGCTTCTATGCAAACCTTAACCAGCATTTCAATGTCTAATAATGAAGAGGCAATAATTTGCATTTTATGCAAGATAGAGTAATCTCGCTTGATTCATTAAGTAGGCTGTATAGTTGAGAACACATATCTAATGTTTCATTCATACATATATTTGCTGAGATAATGACTTAAAGGTTGACGCCGACGCCGACGCTAGGGATAGCTACCCTTAGTCTTCGAATAGTCGAGCTAAAAACCGATCGCCTCAAACGAAACCAAGAATTTATTAAAACAGTTCTGAAAATGCATTCCTGGTTATGTACTTACGGCGATTACATTTCAAAAACAAAATATTGTTAGACAATACAATATGTTATTCTAATAAGCATGTTATCACAGGAAAAGTAGTATTAAG
The DNA here is from genome assembly GCF_026914265.1 of Mya arenaria. Lineage (NCBI taxonomy): Eukaryota > Metazoa > Mollusca > Bivalvia > Myida > Myidae > Mya > Mya arenaria. The sequence goes on along the minus strand of NC_069134.1, from coordinate 14,455,954 downwards.
ATTAATCGAACAAAAATCAAACGTCAAATAAAGCATTATTATAATTAATCCATGTTGTTTTTTATGAATGTTATTATGCCTGGAAAGACTGTTCCGGTGCCGAAACACTAGTTCACACTCTGGACATTTAAGGCTTGACCCTCCATTGTGCATATTCATATGTGCCTTCCTGAGAAAGACATCCCACATTCGTGACAGTTACAACCCTGCTTTTTCCACGTCGAATATGCTTTCGAAGATCAGCATTGGTTGGAAACGACTTCTCGCAATTTATGAAAACAAAGGGCTTAGCCTCGCTATGCACATGACATCTGAAAAGTAAATGCATATCATTTTATTAAAAAAAATTCTATCATATAATATACTAAGTTTAGTCTTTGCCTGGAATGTGTCAACACAAATGGAACATTTGAAGTAGTCGACCTTTTTACATTAAACGAAGCAACGTTGACCCAACATTGATTTCTTTTTTCTATCTATGAACAAAAACAGCCTCGCTATACATTGGCTTATTTTCACTGGTAACACATGTACAACGCTTTGTGTAAAATATAATCAAGTTAAAGACACGGTTATGACGTTAAGACGACGACAAAGCCGACGACTATAACTTGGTTTTGAAAACATTTCGGCCTTACCTATTCGATAAATAGACGAGCTAACGGTTTGGTCATACTCACAAACACAATAAAGGGTTTGCTGATTTGACATATACGAAGCGATACTTTAAGGTTTCTAATATAAACTATTCCGCATAAACTAACATGTGTCCAAGTTTGCCCTGCTGCGACTTTTCATCTAAACGATATACCATACATATTAACAAATAAAGTATTTAAAGCTTTATTCGCACTCCTGTCAAAAGTAGATTAAAAAGTGTTGTCGTTCGCCTGAAGTTCTCGAGTGTGGTCGTTCGCATACTTTAATATTGTACGATTTCTTTCAAAAACATCATTTCGTCTTGAAAAGGTATTGTAAATGGTATATATTTACTGTCTGCATCGCCGATTCCAAATTTGTTTTTGAATGTTCTCAAAAACTACAACATCAAGAATGATAGACAGTATACCACATAAAAGCGGAATTCATGAGGCGTACCATGGGCTAGGTCTTGTTTTAATTTGATTCAATTTAGTAAAGAAAATATAAAAAAAAACACATACCTTATGTTGTGTCGAGATTGCCGCGGTCGTAAACATATGTGGTGACGTCAAAAATATTGCTCCCTCGCAGTTTTTTTGTGCTATCCCTTTTTTATTAATACCAACTTCGTTCATGGACACAAAAACATCTCTAAGAATCAAACACTTTTATTTAGAAGAGCTCCCACAAATTTACTGAGGGGGAAACCTTTAGGCTGCATGCTTCTGATTTGTGTTGCTATTCATATGATGGTCGTAACTATGGATGAACCTATCAAGATCAATCATTCTAGTAATTTATTCAAGGATTTATCTCTATTGACCATGGAGTTGAACCTTGGTTTGTAGATTGGATTGTGCAGGTTTTCGGTGGAATATATCCATTAAATGCTGTTGGTTACTATCGCAAAAAAATAGAATGTAATTAGGGACCAGGGTTAAGCCCGACTTATTTAACACTAGGTTTCACCCATGTATCTCCTAATGTTTGTCTAATAGGAATGTGGAATTCGAAGCTAGCGGAAATTGTGAAGGATATGAATAAAGGATAAAATTACGCAACACATTATCGTAACCACATCATTAGGCATCAGATTTTATTTGGTTAACACATGTCGGTGGCATGCTGCTAGTGGTCTTTCCACCTATTCTCTGACTTCGGCATAAACTAGCAGAGTAACATTGTAATCAAATATCTCCTATTTTCATTATCCATGTAATTTACTGAATTGAAACAAAATTAATATTGAATTTGAAATAAATGAGTCAGTGAAAACTGCAGGCTAAAAGTCAATCCCCACCTCGCAAAAAAAAAAAAATAATAATAAAAAATAAAAATAAAAATAATAATAATAATAATAATAATAATAATAATAATAATAATATGTATTTGTGTGGTTTGGATTACATATTGTCAAGAAAAAATACAGGTAGGGTAGGTAGGTTTGAATGGAAAACAAATGATTTCTTTTTGATGCATGTAAGAATGTTATTGTCATCAAAGGGAAATGGCATTTAACTAATCTGTAAATAGTATTTATAAGTTTCAATCAGTCTCAAGCTGTTTAACTACATAAAACACACATTCAATTGTGTCACTTTGTACCTCGAAAAATACTTTTTTGCTGAGCACCATGCAAATTGCAATAAGGCATTAGGAAGATGCGTCTTAAAAGCTATATAAATTAATTAAATCAAATTAATTCTGACCAAGTCCTTCTATTCGCTATCAGACAATAATCGAAAGTTCATAATATCATTTGGGAATACATACATGTAGTATCTTCATGACAGTTTAAATGTTTTAACCTGGAATCAGTAACTATAGTCATGCTATTTGGAACAGTTATACATGAAGTAATTTTTAACTGTCTTTGATAACTTAAAGAACATATTCAACACAGATACAAAATTATTACAGATCAGTTGCAAAATGATGCACATCGCATCTGGGAGTAGCATGTTATTGGCCCCAGACAGCATCAAGTAAGTCATATTAGCATTATATCCATAATCCATATAAAAGCATATTTAGCTTATAACCTTCAATAACCTGTTATATCTTATAATTGTTAAACTGCAAAAACCTGTTATATCTAATAGCTGTTAACATTCAATACCTGCGTTTTTGAACATCTTAAAAAATAACTTAGTTTCATAAAACTTTGCAAAAAAAGTAAATTACTAATGATAATGTAAAAGGTTTCACGAACAGAATGCATCAAGCCAGGTTGTGCATGTGACACCTGACCCACTACACATTATTTTAAAAAGTTTTAATGAAACAATAAAATATTAAACACAATGTGTAACTTAAGGAGGATTTGAAATGATTTGAGCAAGAGTGTTAAAACTCATTAGAATTGTGTATGAGAATTGCAGTATTACGTAAGATGCTAATGGGATTGTTATCAATTATGCGAAGTAATTTAAATACAGCTCACTCGTCAGCTCTTGACGAATTACAGACATTACGGACCATGGACATTACGGACCAGACATAACGGACCTGATTTTGGGACATAACGGACCATATGTAGGGACATTACGGACCATCTTGAGAAACTTAACGGACCATGATTGATAATGTTATTAACATTATTTTTAACGGTGCGTAATGTCCCGAAATATGGTACATTATAAAGTAAAACCAAACTGTGAGTTAAATTATAAATCATTGTCTGCAAATATGGTATGTTATAACAGTGATTTTTTGGTGTAAATATGCTCCGACAAATATGGTCTAACGATTACCAAACTATCACGACTGCTTCCGAAGATCTGTATCAACTTTGGGTATCAAGGGGTAACATTTGGGGTTTGGTAGAGGTACCGAGATAGAGTAAGTATTGGTTAATTTGAGGAGACAAGAGGGATTTTCGTTAAGTAGTGTTGTTGAGTATCTAATATGCTTACTTTCAGTTAAAAGTGAGGTAACATTAAATTTATGTTTTGGTATGTAAACTAAAAGTACATATATGTACATTATAGAATAAATTATATTTAAGAAAATAGAGTAACATTTTGTGAAGTTATGAATGTCTTATTATCATTTGAAGCGATACTTATCAAAGCCTCTGTCATTAAGAAGCATACGTCAATTCTATAAATATGTTTATCACAAACCAGCATTGTATTCCCGGATATGACATCATGGATCGCTAAACATCATCACCGTATTCCGGGTTAGTTCAAAGTCTCTGTTATTTATATGCATGCATGCATTAAGTTTCTCGTCATACATGCATACATAGAGATTTGTGTTTTTATCAAAAAATCAGCATTGTAAGCCGGGATATGATATCATGGAAAGCTAAACATCATTTTCTATCCGAGATAGTTCATAGCGTCTGTCATAAAGTTTAGTACATCATGTTACTTAATGTACATTCAAAATAAGAAACAAAATTCTAAAAGTATTCCACAAACAAACAAAAACAAGTCCAGATATGTTACAAGGAGTATTATTAAGTCCGCCAACCAGTATGTTATCTAAATTCAAATGTAAGTATTGAACTTGAAACGCCGCAATCCGATCCTAGGTTTTTAATATTGGCAACATGACAATACTGTATGAGTAAGCTAGGGAAAAAGTAGTATCAAAAAGCAATTGGGTGAAACCATTGCTCTATTTTAAGTAACAGTGACCGTGACCCCGGCCACCTCAAAAACAATCCTAAGCTAGCTGGTCACTTAAGCTGGGTACACGCCAACTTTCATCACTATCAATCGATTTTTACTAAGTTATTTTTGGCGGAAAACGTCCCCCCCCCTTAAAAGCAATTCCAAGCTTACTCATTAACAAGCTAACAATACACAAACTTTCATTACTAACCATCAAGTCCTGGCTTAAGTTATTGGGCGTAAAGCATTATTTATTTTTTTGAAACAGTGGCCATCAGTATATTCATAAATCAGTTACGTGCTTATAGAAAAACTCTAGGACATTGTCATAGCGCATGGCAACATTTGGCATAGGATATTGGCGGCACTTCTTTTCATCGATTGGCGCATTTATTTACTAGAAATATCAAGTACTGCTGCTCATTTACTTGTCAAATACTGCATTGAATTTTGACTGTTCAATCGAACTTTTGGGAGAACATAATTTGAATCAAGAAAGAAGCACAGCCATAAACAAAAAAGTGACAGTATAATACAATATATGCAGTGACAAATGAATACGTGTTCACGATTGTAAAATACTAAAATGAACATATGATAAACGTACACAACAATGACTTCCTTGGCATTTTAGAAACTAAATTTGTTACAAAATCTTACCTCTTTATTAAAACCTTTTTGTCAAATTAAGACAATCAAATGGAGAAATCCCTAATTTTGAACATCAGCTGCTTAAACTTATATTTTCATATCATAATGTAATATTAACAATGAGTCACATACACAACTCATCAATATGCATTAGATGTCGCCGCAAAATTGTTTACTGCGAACACTCAATAAGGTTACATAACTCCATATTATCCGAAATACAAAATACGGCCCTGGTTTGTTTGAGAGAATTGGATTTTAAATGTTTTTAATTCCCCATTGATGCATATAAATAAAAGAAGCCAATAATTTCTGGTAAATACTTTATGCAATATAACTTCTTTTTCACTTAATGTGAATTTAAAATACACCGTAAATGTGGGATGTTCATTTGTACATTGTTCTCATTTTCTTAGAACATCTAAAATATGCTAGAGCGATCCAATACAAGTGTAGTACAAATATCAAAATAAGTTGAATTGTGTGTGTGATTTTGAATGGGGTATACTGGTGACACAGATAATGTATATAGAACCTTTCAAGTTTCAAGTGGGGACATCTATTAGACTTCATCCATTTTCAAACGGTTATTTTAGACTGTATACATGCTTTTCTGAATAAATCTTATTATGTGCATACGTGTCCTCATTTGAAGTTATACAGGCGGCAAATGAGCCGGTTTCGCTCTGTTCGGTTTCGTATAAACACAGATCTCCAGTTGCGCATTCTTGAACGGATCAGGCACAGGTATATGAGAATATTTGGTCAAATGCGCGAAAACAAAAAAAAACAAAAAAAAAAAACGGTAACATCTTTTAGGATATCAAGCAATTTATGTACAAGGTGTAAAGAATAGTAAAAAAGTAAGGATACAATTGAGCTTTTTCAGTCAGTCTTGCGGCTATGTTATTCTCATAGAGACGGACGAAGACAAGAAGTCGAGTAATTAAGCCTTGTTCTTGTATAGGGATGTTATTGTTGCAAGAAAATAGCCATGATTGCTATGACTATGTATACGTTATTCTTAATAAAGTCATAATATAAATGAAGGCTCTAGTTTTGAAAGTGTTCCCAGGCTTTCAACACAATTAGATATGGCAAATCACAATGGTATATAATTTTCTCCAATGTATGCCAAAGGAACTGCAATAACAAATAGATATCATAAGGTAAGTGGTAAATATAGGGAGAAGAGGAATGATCACACGTACCTTCTAAGACGATATATAAACAGGAAGCAAGGGAGTTCAATAATACAATAATGCGTGCATAAAGCATAATGGTTATGTTCAAGGGAAACTACCTGTATTCGGTACGGTGGGATGAGTATCGCTTCACTTGACTTGTCTGCCCTTAATAGGTTAAAATAAGATAACTATATGAAAATAGATTGTTTAAAAAGATTAATATTTTAGGTATAAACCGTTAAGTATCTGATATAAAAAACACTGCAAATCGTCCGTATTTTTATTTTTCAAAGAAGTATAAACCAGTCGTAATGGCTTGTCCACAGTTATAGTGATTGGAAATATTAGAATGAAGATTTTTCGAAACCACACAGGACGCTTTGGTTTGAAAAACAACAAAAAACATTTTAGGTTTTATTGAAACTTTCATTGACAGCAACGAAATATTCAACACTGTCAACATATTGCGTACTTTTTGGGTCAAAGGTCGGTTAAGGTCAACAGCATAGCATACAACCTGTCTATGTTTGGCATAAATACTAATAGAAGGTGACTATCGAGTATAAGTAACATACTAACTGGTTAACGTAATAAGTTTCGTGTTACCATTTTCTAAGTGAAATTCGCAAATCATAAGTAGATAACCAGTTGAATAAATATATTTATAGATAAGTGGTAACACGAATCTTATTACGTTAACCAGTTAGTATGTTACTTATTAAGTGGAATTCGCAAACCATAACTAGATAACCTGTTGTACAGCTAAAAAAGTAAAAGGTAGCAGTTCTGGGCACTTTCAATCCTGTTTTTAGTCTTATGATATTTTTCTTACCAAAAAAGTAACGCGAATATTAACTAGATAGCTAGATAATTCTCGAGAAAATTAATTGGTTACCACGAAATAATTATAGAACGTTAACAGGTGATCTTACGGCAGTTATATGCCACAATAGCCTTCTCCTACACTACAGTGGCATAACTTTAGAGAAGGGGGGGGGGCATTTTGTTCCAGACTGGGGAATGCCTGTGTAATCACTGTCGTACAATGCTCTTCGGACTCGAAAGAATGTTCAGCAGAAACATACTGTCGGTATCAAGCGCTTTAACTCGTGCATTAGTACTTTCACACTTCCGCAGGTGCGAATGTAAGTCTAGCATACAAATCACTACAACAAGTATTCCTGTTAATGGTCCATTATAACTGTCAGTATCCTAGTAACTCTTATTTCCCGATTATTGTTGAATCACTGAACGATCGACCCTTTATTCGTTAAATACATTGATCTAATTAATTAGTTAATGTTAAAGTATTTCATGCAGGCAGAAGATGACATAAGTAAATCATCTAAAGAATTGAAAAAAAAAACTGAACATGGTGGTGGGGGGAGATCTGGCAAATATCTACGTATACCACCACAGAACATTTCATTCGCAGGGATTCAGAATTTACATATTATGTAATTGTGATGCCTTTGGTGGCGTTTTGAGGAGACTGTGGGTGATTTCTTCTTTTGAAGTGTTGTAGTTTGCCAGTAAACAAGATGTATTCGGTCCTAGGCTATCAAGAATAAGATGTATTCGGCCCAATGTTATCAAGAACAAGATGCATTTGGCCCTAGGTTGCCAAGAAAAAGATGTATTCGGCCCTAGGTTGTCAAGAGCAAGATGTAGTCGGCCCTAGGTTGCCAAGAAAAAGATGTATTCGGCCCTAGGTTGTCAAGAACAAAATGTAGCCGGTCCTAGGTTTTCATAACAAGATGTAGTCGGTCCTAGGTTGCCAAGAACAAGATGTATTCGGCCCTGGGTTGTCAAGAGCAAGATGTAGTCGGTCAAAGGATTTCATAACAAGATGTTGTCGGCCCTAGGTTGTCAAGACAAAGATGTAGTTGGCCCTAGGTTGCCAAGAAAATATGTATTCGGCTCTAGCAAGATGTAGTTGGTCCTAGGTTGCCAAGAACAAGATGTATTCGGCCCTAGGTTGTCAAGAGCAAGATGTAGTCGGTCCTAGGTTTTCATAACAAGATGTAGTACGTCGGCCCTAGGTTGCCAAGAACAAGATGTATTCGGCCCTAGGTTGTCAAGAGCAAGATGTAGTCGGTCATAAGTTTTCATAGCAAGATGTAGTCGGCCCTAGGTTGCCAAGAACAAGATGTATTCGGCCCTAGGTTGTCAAGAGAAAGATGAAGTGGGTCCTAGGTTTTCATAACAAGAAGAATTCAGCCCTAGGTTGTCAAGAGCAAGATGTAGTCGGTCCTAGGTTTTCATAACAAGATAGTGTCGGCCCTAGGTGGCCAAGAAAATATGTATTCGGCCCTCTGTTGTCACGAACAAGATGTAGTCGGTCCTATGTTTTTATAACAAGATGTAGTCGGCCCTAGGTTGCCAATAACAAGATGTATTCGGCCGCCCTAGGTTGTCAAGAAAAATATGTATTCGGTCCTAGATTGTCAAGAGAAAGATGAAGTCGGTCCTATGTTTTCATAACAAGATGTAGACGGCCCTAGGTTGCCAAGAACATTATGTATTCGGCCCTTGGTTGTCAAGAAAAAGATGTATTCGACCCTAGGTTGTCAAGAACAAGATGTAGTCGGCCCTAGGTTGCTAAGAACAAGATGTATTCGGCCCTAGGTTTTCAAGAACAATGTGTAGTCGGCCCTAGGTTGCCAAGAACAAGATTATTCGGCCCTAGGTTGTCAGGAAACAAGATGCATTCGGCACTTTGTTGTCAAGAACAATATGGATTCGGCCCTATGTCGTCAATAATAAGATGAATTCGGCCAAATGTTGTCAAGAAGCTCTGTTTTCTGCATTTTGTTGACAGAAGAAAATTGTATCTGATTATGGTTTAAATAATATATTTTATATTTAAAAAAGAAAACAGCCACAGGACATTGTGGGATGGGATCGTCTGGAACATCTTAACAAAATAAAATAAACGTATTTATAGCGTTTATACCTTCGAAAATAATAGCTCAACTTCTTATTATATCTAAACATGTTGTAAAGAATGCATGTTATTACTCTTTTAAAATATGGTGCCTTTTTGAAATGTTTTAAATGTAAGCCTTCTCTACAATCTGCATAGGTCCTTAAAATAGTTTGTTGTTTTTTTAAATTGTTTTAAATGTAAGTCTTCTCTACAATCTGTATAGGCCCTTAAAATTGTGTTTTGTTGTTGCTTTTTCAAAAGAAGAACAAAGCAAGATAATTCTGAAGATTGATGGACATGACCTTTTATAGTTGTCTGCCTTGTATGTCCCATTATTGGTAATACTCGCAAACAATAGTTTAAAAACTATTTTGGATATGAGCTTGTTAAATAATTTCAATTACTCACTGTTTGTACCATAAAATATCCGCTGTTGCTTAACTATTGTGTGGGTTACATTCTCATGAATACTGATTTACTTAAAGCCATAAAGTTAGTAAAACGAAAAAAATATCGAACATATGGTAACATTTGCTATACAACACTAGCGGGACCGGGGGAGTGGGGCGGGGGGCTAAAATCGTCCAAATTAACATTTTAATTGAATTTGGGGGGGGGGGGGGCTAATATAATATTTAACCAAAATGCACCATTTCGGACTAGAAATTGTTAAGATTTTCTATTTTCTTGGGGAGTACCCCCTAAAAACCGCATTAGCATTGTCATGCAAAGGCATCTGGAAATATTCAACAACTCTAACACTTAGGTTGAACTTCAAATGTACAAATCCAGTATAGAGACATTTGAGTTTTTGTTTGCTGTACATAAAGTGCTGGGCCGATATTCACTGATGTCCTGTGCCCGAGTCCCATGTACATATATAATGACATTTGTTTGATCATCAGTTATTGTGAATAGATTTAAAAGGCGTGCTTTTTCACAATGCATGTTTTGTATAATATATGCTACATTATTTTTAACTGAATACTAGTTTAAGTGTACTTTTGTTTAATGTTTGATGGTACAGCCTACACTTATGGTCATCTCCATTTCTACTATATAATCTACTACCCCCACCTTCCATCTTATGTAATTCATCTATGTCGACCTAATTGTGTCAAACATAAGAAATACTTAGGTACAAATAAGTAAGATAAAACTTAGTTGTTGGGGAAAATAGTGTCAATGTTTATAAGTGAAGAATCTAGGCGTATCGTTTAAGGGACTGTACACCAGATAGGCACCAAAAACAGTGTTTTTTTCTGTAATGACTCTCAGGACAATTATCTAAAAGAATGTGTTACGCTTTGATATCATAATTGTAAAAAAGTACCAAAATGTAAAAAAAAAAATGTGTCGGAGACCGAGTTCGAAGCCGTGTAGCCAAAATTGCAGTCCAGCGTCGTATCCACTGAGCCACGAAGGCTTACCTTAATTGGTGACATAATTAAGCTATACACCTACCTCGGTAATATCACGTGATAACACCGACTAGCCAATCACGCATAAGGAATGAATTCTACCTGGTTGACATACCCAGTAAAAAAAAATAATGGAAAAATACGAAATAACTGCTTTAAACTGAAATAAATTGTAAACTATGTAGTACTTCAGTAAGTAAGTTTCAATGCATTGAACACATCGATGCCAAGTTAATATCAGTTTTCGACAATTTTCTCTTTTTTTTCGCTATTTTATCATACGGAGTACAGCCCCTTTAATATATATCGCAAGACTACACACCCTAACACGGCCCTGTGCGCCTACATGTGCTTTAATTAAAAAAAAAAAAACGTGAATATGTAAACATGTATTCATATATATTTTAATAATATCATATTGTAAATAAACGACGAGGTATAAATATAATGACTCAATTATTTACAATCATGTTATATTTTTAAGTCTCGTCTTGCTGAATAACTGTATATGAAAGGGATGTAACTGCTGCGTAGTTTGAACTATAGGGAGTAAACTGTGCCAGCTTTAAATATGGGGGAGTAAATAGAGCAGCCAATTTAACCGGTTTTGATCACCCCATCGCCAGATGCCTTTTCATTGGTCAATTTGATCTTGCCAACCGCTGACGCATTACTTCCTTTACTCACGATACGTCTAACATAATACGATCGTGTGGAACTGACTCGACCGAAGATATTTCTCTCACATTTAAACATTCTTAAAACAGTCGAGGAGTTTAAATTCAAGAAAATAGAAATAAGAAATGCATCTTGTGGAACTAGCAAGGATATTACTGCTGTTTGTTGGAATAGTGGTTCAATGTCAAGGTGAGGATTCAGTTTCTTGTTTCAAATATTTGACAGTTCGTGATTGTTGACGAAAAACTAAATAAATGTTAAAAACAACCATCAGCAGTGATCCCACTTTCCATGCGTACCCTTTTTTGATTTGGCATGGGTATTTCATGACAGAAATCCACCAGACGAAAAACACGTGGAACCGGTGCCGTTGAGCCGCGAATTAATAACGGGGATTTCTCGAGTTCTGTTCATTTAATGATTTATATCTGTATGAATGTACTGTACGATTATTATTATAAGCATATAATTTAAATGCTCAAATATTAGTGTTATTTCATGAACATTTACTTAGATAAGAAAATGATAATGAACCGTCTCGCTATTTCAAGGTATTTGCTGAGCGTTGAAACGTCTATAGTCTGTTTCAATCATCAAAGTCTTTCGGATTGAAACGTGTATCTGTATACGATTCTGTTCTGATTTAGGGTTTTAAAGGGCTCTAATTTTTTTGTAGCATTGGACTGTGGATATGGTCAGATGGAATGTACTGATGGAGAAAAATGCGTTCCGTTGAGTTGGAAGTGTGATGGGGATGCTGACTGTTCAGACAAGTCCGATGAGAACAGCTGTCGTAAGTTTTGTCCGTAGATTCAAAAGTAAATGCAATACATTCGTTTGACAGCTGTCGGTATGCTTTTACATCGATTATTTTTTATCTGTATTAAATTTAAGCAAAGTTTACTTTTAAATCCAATTAAAATGCAAAAAAGGGGGTGTGGCACTAGTTCAGTTTTGTCGAACTGACTATAGACACCGGTGTGTATTCACTGTGAAAGTAGGTCAGGTCAAAGCGATTCGATTGGCTTATGGGGAATGGTCTGATATTTCAGCCAATGAAATTAAGGCAAAGTCTTGACCTCAGAGGTTATTTGAAAGTTCAATCAATGGTTGGCATGATGATGAAATTTCTAGATTACGATACATTCCATTCATTCCGATTTCTATAAATGATGAAATATAAATAATACGTTTTTAGTTATTATGTTGCCACTCATTTTTATAGAATGTGTCTGATAGAGAAGCATACTGCCCTGTTGTTTATAACAAAGAAGACATTTACAAATTTATAGAAATCACGCCTTACCATTACATTTGGGAATCACATGATTTTGAGAAACAGCAGTAATACAAAAAAAAAACATTTTGGCAGCTGAGTGTTAAATGAAGAAGCATACTTATTAATTATAATTTGATGTACATGTTTATTTGGGAGGTTGACTTTTGGCAGTTTATTACTATTAATACTTAGTTTTTAAAGTATTTGTTTTTAATTTGTCTTATATATTCAATTAAAACTTATACCACTCATCTGTTTCTACATTGCCAAAAATTAGTTTTAAAATGATTTATGATCTTAATAAAATTAGATCTTTTAAAGTGTTTGCTATTTGTGCCCTCTATAGCATGAATTGAAGGGTTATTTACTGTCAGTGAAATGAATAATTTTCCACATAAAATTGATAAGATTGTTAATAGATATTAACACATTAACAAAAGACATTTCTAGGAAAATGTTAACTTGCTACAACAAAAACTCTGGAAGATGAATGCTAAAAAAGTGTTTGCATTTGTGACCTTAGCCAGTAGAGTAATTATGCACCTAATTTGAAAAATAAAAACAATAATAAAATAAATAACATTTTATTCTGAACTTTTTTCCTTGATATTTTAAACATTTGAAAGTAAAACTGACCAGTAAAATGCTCGTTATTAGTAAAACCTTGATTTTACTTCTAAAGCTGCCAAAACGTGTGCAGAGACCGAGTTTCCGTGCTCAGTTAATGGCACCTGCATCCCTAGCAAATGGAAATGTGACGGTGAACCCGACTGTGAAAATGGTGAAGATGAAGATTCAAAAATGTGCAAAGGTATGTTGACTTGTTTTATCCTTGGAGACAATTAAATTATTATCAAAACGGTAATATCAAATTTAATTTTGTTGCTTTTGGCAATAATCGGAAGCACATTATGAGAATACATTTTATTACTTCAAAGGACACCAAGAATGCGAAGGGACTCAGTTCTACTGTGCCACAGACAAGCAGTGTATTGACACCGAATGGCTCTGCGATGGTGTGCCAGATTGCACTGATAACTCCGATGAAAGCAACTGTACCGCTACTGGTAAGAATGTTCACAGAAATCAGCAACCGCAAGTTTAATGCTTTAATTCTGAAGTCATTCTACCGGTAGTACATATATATACTAGAATGCTTCAATAAAATAGAGTTTTCACAAGTACATCCGACATCTAAAGAAAAAGATTTGAAGGAAATAACCATCTCTATTTGGATTTCAGATCGCTGTGGTGATAGCATGTTCACATGTGACAACAAGCAGTGCATTTCAAGCCAGTGGGAGTGTGATGGGGACAAGGACTGTTTGGATGGCTCCGACGAATCAGAATCAAAATGTGCAGGTACGTTTTCTCATTGAATTGGGGGGGGGGGGGATAAATACTATGCACACATACCTTGGTAAAAATCTGTCTGAAACAAATATGCTCCCAGGCTACAAAATCTTCGGTAGAACAAACATTGAACTGGGACTACAAAAATATTTTATGAAAATGTCCACTTATCATTTTAACATATTTTGCTGACATACTTTAAAGTGCTCTTTTTTGGTTTATAGCCAAATCATGTGACCCAGAAAAGGAGTTCATGTGTGCTGATGGAAAGCGTTGCATCGACATTCCATGGCGTTGTGATGGCGACTTTGACTGTAATGACCACAGTGATGAGAACTGTACAGGTGTAACTCCTTCAGAAGTGGAAGTGTGTGATCCCAGCTCAGAGTTTCAGTGTGTGGCTTCTGGAGAATGTATCCACAACTCTTGGAAATGTGATGGGGACCCAGACTGTACTGATGGCTCAGATGAAGGAGAAGATTCTGGTTGTAAGTGTAATTCTGCTAATAAATTTGTTGTTTGTAGATGGGAACTGTTTGTTTGAAAGATTAAAAGTTAAAAAATTAGTACGATGGAATATAACAACAAAACCATTCAAATGAGCATACAAGGTCACTGAGTGATTGTTGTATTATTTTCTGCAGGTGTCTACACTTGCACAGAAGACGAGTTTATGTGTGACAACAAGGTGTGCATTACGAAGACCCTGACCTGTGACCACAACAATGACTGCATGGATGGCTCGGATGAAAACAACTGCACTGCCGGTAATAATTCATTTTGAGTTGGAAAAAATGATGTGATGGTCTTGGTGCTGGTTGCGTTGGTGAATTGTACATTTTATCCTTGGCCATTGTTTTAAATGGTTTTAAGATATTCAAATGAAATTGAATGCACATAGTGCTAGAGGATGGGTAGAGCAAAGCCAATAACTGTGTGTTATACTTCAGAGTTGCCCCATTTTCGACTCAAATACACAACAACAGCGGAGTGTTAGGGCCCTCTCCATTTTGCTCTTGTTTTATATGCACGTGCAGACCTTTAATTATTGGTTTGCCTTTTCCATGCAAAAAAATGTTTACCTATTATTATGCCTGGTTTTCAGTTTGGCAAAAAACCTGCCAGGAGAGTGGTGGTTTTGACTGTTACAATGATGGAACCACGTGTATTAGCATTGAAGAAGTTTGTGATGGCATAGCTCATTGTAAAAACGCCCAGGACGAGACTTCTGCTCTTTGCAAACGTATGTATTTAATGTTGGCTTATAAAATGTGTGTACCAATGTTTTTCATCATGACATTCACTATTAATCAAACATCGAAGTTCACAATACTCACATTTTCTCTGTTCAGTTATGGTTTCTTCCCTGTTTGAAATCTTGATTGAAATGCAATTTGAATTTATGAATGCATTAATTATGCTGCATTATTAACATTATAATTCCAAAAATATGTACAATGACGTAACTTCGAAAGTAAGCTGTTTGTTTCATTGTAAACTGATAAATGAAATAATAAAGAAATATATTTTTGTAGCAAATATTGAAGGAAATGCAACTGGTATGAATCTAAAGATACTAGTTCTGATGTATAAAATCCTTCGTTTATCCATTGTGTTTGTACTCTAGTCAATTATGATGCATGTTGCAACTCCAAATACGTCAGTCATTGTTTTGTTTCTAACATTTAGTGTCTTTGTTTGCACCGTAGTTACACAAAAAAAAGCCAAAAAATGATCTCCATGAAACTTGTATTTTATACTTATCAAAGTTAAGAGTCAACTCATTCGGAGTACAGACCCAGAACTTTTTATCATAGCTGAAATGCCTTAGAATCTTCCATTAGTTGACATTAATTTTCAACCAGTATCATTTTTTCTCGTGAAATTAGTGTTAATGGGCTGATATTCAGTTTGCTTCTAGTTCTCGTTTGCTTTATGAAATTGGATGAACAACTCCAAACTACTGCACAATAAAGACTGTTTAAAGCTTTAACAATTTTCCAATTAATATATTGTCTTTTTGTTCTGGCATATGTATTGTGTTGTTTTTGTGTAAAGCATATTTCCATCATTTGCTTCATATCTTTGTATTTTTGTCTTGTAAATGAAACGTTTTTTTTAAGAATTAAGACAAATACGTTAGCTTGTTCAAGTCTAAACCTAAATTGTAAAATAATTTAATGTAACATTAAATAATATTTGAATTTTAAGGAAGAATAAAATAACAAAAATAATGTATGCATGTCTCTTATCTCCACTAGGTATTTGTTATAAAACTGACAGCATTAATGTCTTTGCTTATAAATGATGGCAGTTTTATAGAATAAATAATCTCTTTTTCAGTGAAACAGCCATGCAGTCACAAAACGTGTATGGAGCATGCTGATTGCCTCACTAGGACGGTTAACAACACATTTGTGGGCGAGTGCGTATGCAAGACGGGTTTCCAGATGAATGATGGTGCATGCAAGGACATTGACGAGTGCAAGGAGGAGGGCATGTGTTCCCAGGTGTGCGTTAACACGAAGGGAGGATACCACTGCAGCTGTCAAGAGGGCTACATTCTCATGAGGCACACAGAATGCAGAGCAGAGAGTATGTAGTCAAATTTTATGAAAATCACTAGTAGTGTAAAAATCTTGATACAAAATCTCATTATCATATAATAGTAAGAAGTTGTATGAAAACAATATATGAGTCTAGTCTTTGCAATACTCAAAAGCTGGATCTTGAATATTGTGTGAATAAATTCATTGAGATGTATAGCTGTATATATATATATATGCATAATGTTTCAGTCTTAATGATTCTAGTCCATTTTACAGGTCACCCCTGGCTACTGTTCGCAAACAGGAAGGACATTCGTCGTCTGCGTGCTGACAACACCTTTATGGACATCGTTGTAGATTCCACCTCCAACAGTGTTGGCATTGATGTAGATCATGAGGAGAAATATTTGTTCTGGACTGATGGGGCTGAGGAGGTCATCAAAAGGTGAGCTTACATGAGTGACAAATTTTATAACATGTAATTTTAATTTATAAATAGCATCAATCTTTTTACTGTTAATATTAAAACAGACCAAAATTGAAGCACAAAAAAACATTAAGTAGTGTATATTCGTCCTAGTACAGAATATTTTTTTGTAATTTGACAAAATCCTGCGCCTCTGTTAAAAGTAAACAAAAGCAAAGTACAAACCTCTTTATGTGCAATGTGATATGATTGTTACAGGGCAAATATCAACCACGACCAAACTGGCATGATGACAGGTCAGGACGTCATGGTGATAGTTGGCAAAGAAGGCAACCAGGCTTTTTCCTCTGACGGTATTGCTGTGGACTGGCTTTTCAAGCGAATCTACTGGACTGACTACCAGGCAGATAAGATCATGGTTGCAGACTACAACGGAGCCAACAAGCATGCTGTAATCACCACAGGGCTGTCTGACCCCAGAGCTATTGCCCTTGATCCAGAATATGGGTAGGTTTTCTGATGCATTTCTCTTATGACTAATCAAGTGTTTTACCCTGTTACAGTAATTCCAAGGATATATAAGTACTATTAAGTAAATTTGCATTTAAAAATATTGTAACTATTTATTCTTCGCCTATTTCAGATAATTAACATTCTAATAATTATAAGGTTTTTTAAAATCTTGTCAATTGTTATTGGTGTAATAGCAACCATTATACTTTGCAGACAAATGTACTGGACTGACTGGAACAAAGATGCCAAGATTGAAATGTGCGGTATGAACGGCGTGTGCCCCAAGAGGAGTGAAAATGCCCTCACGAAAGTTGGAAGTGTGCATCTCGGCTGGCCAAATGGACTCACAATTGGTACGTTAAATATTTGCATTGAATTTTATGGTTAATTTTTATTTTTTAAACATGAATACAGCATATTTAAAATTCATTGAAAGTTTTGGCACTCCTCAATGTTTTTATGTGTGATCCCTACATATTTTTAATTTTTTCAGATTATGTGAGCCGCAAGGTGTACTGGATCGATGCCAAACTGCACAAGATTGGTAGCGCTGATATGGATCTGAAAAATCCCCGCTTTATCTTTGAGGATGCGAAAGACATCCAGAAGCCATTTGCCATCGCCGTGTTTGAGGATTCCCTCTACTGGACAGACTGGACCACCAACTCCATTAGATCTGTACACAAGGTCACTGGTCTCAACCCTAAAACTCTCAACCTTGGATCTTACTCTGTCATGGATATCAAGGTCTACCATCCGCTCAAGCAAAACAGATGTAAGTTAAATTATGCTTTCAAACATTGATATGGTGTCTAACTATCAGCTATCTAACATTTATATGTTCTTATAAAAAATACTTTTTTCATATTGCTGTTTAGGATTTTAAAAAGCGGTCATTGTTGTTGCAGACAATATATATATATATATATATATATATATATATATATATATATATATATATAATTTTTGGTAATTTAACAACCTGTAAGCAATTATTTGGCAATTAACAATGAATTCTTTGCTTATGATTTTCTTCATTCCTTGTATAGCATCAGCAGCATTAATCAAGCAGCTTTGTGAGGAGAGGAAGTGTGGCGATATGTGTTTCCCCATGCCCCGCGATGCCACAAAGGACCTCAATGTGGAATGTGTCACCAGCTGTCCCGATACCAACATCATTGGCACTAACTGCACCCACGAGCCTAGACCAACAACCAAAGCCCCAGAACCAACCAAAGCCCCAACATCCCAGCCAGGGCCAGTTACCACCAACAAGTCGGGATACACTGTTGTTGCTGGGAGCACCGAATCCATTGATCATCCTGTTACACCAGAGGCCAAAGGAAATGGAACCATCGCTATCGTTGCAGGAAGCATCATTGCTGGTGTTATCATTCTGGCATTTGTGGTAGGTGTACTAGCAATTTAGCTAGCATATATACTGTATAAAAGATTTTAAAAAAGGTGCTGACAATGTGTTTTCTTAGCATTGTAAAGGGTTCCTTAGCATATGATGAAAGCTTTCATGAAATTCGCAGCTGTTGCTGTGAGCTCATAAAGATGGTAGAATGGTGAGGTTGGCAAAGCCCTTTGTATGGTTTAACCTTTAACTGTTTGTTAAATGTGTTGGATTTGGTTGATACGATGCAACAGCTTGTCTGGGTTTGAATCGATCATCAAGCTTCTCAATAACAGTACATGTTACAGTATCATATGAAATTTACAATGAGTTTATAAGAAGAATATTTTTGTCTCTCCAGGTTGGTGTATTGATCTACAGACGATACAAGGCCAACAACAAGAAAATCCTCAACTTTGACAACCCTGTCTATAGGAAAACAACCACTAAAGATGATGATATGATCCATATTAGAGCTAATGAACCAGTAAGCATTTCGTATTCCACTTTATATCTTCTATTGAAAGTTTGTGATCTTCAAAAAGATATTAAATATATAACTACTGATCGACTCATATTATATTACAATGATTTGGAATATGTAATATGCCAACTTTTTAATCATAAGTTTTTGTCTGTTTTTAGGAGAGAGAAAACTTGACCAACCCAGATGAAATTGTTTGATGAGTTAGGCAGTTAGTTTGCAAGATACAATACATTTTCTGGAACAAACATCCACACTGGCCATAATACTCTACACCGTCTACTGTCACAGAGACACAGATCTGACTTAATAGTACAGCTGAAGTTCTACAATCATCAAAGCAAGCCGTCCAAGTTAACACTTATACAACTTTCACATGGATGTAGTGATCATCTTGCTTTAAGTATAAATTATTAGTTTTAATCGTGTTGATGCAGCGATTACTACAGATTGAGCTAGCTACAAAACATGCGCCTTTCCATCACAAAAACTTCAAAGGATAGCATGGTTGGCTCGACTCCAGTAACACTGCTCGCTGCCCCTGGGACCAGACCTGTTTACATAGGAGGATGTTTCTATTGTAGTAACTTACGGCCAGTCTTAAAACGACATATCAGGAGTATTCTGTTAGTATTTGTAGAGTGATGCTGGAGAATTGTGCTGATCATCTGCTCACATTCCTCATAGAATGTCAGATTTCCGTGTGCCAATCCACATTCTGAAAGACAAACTTGCATTAATGTAGCTTTTTGTGATAGCTCATATTAGATCGTTTCATGCTTTTTGTTCAACGTTACCTTTTGGTGTTCCAAGGACACATTCTCTGCTTTATAACACTTTCCTGGCAATTATAATCAGGGATGATAAAATTCCGGATTAATCCGGAATTCCGGATTTAAGGACTCACGGATCGATTTTGAGATTAATGTAAATCCGTTGAGTTTTTTTCTAGGGGGGAGGGGTACAGGGAACGATTCGAGCTCAGTTCGAACAATATGGGTACGAAAGGTGAGTTTTCCGGAAGTGTAATGGCGGAAATTAACGAACCTATCTACGTCTTGGCAATCGAGCTATATGATTGGTTAAGATAGCACCCGGTGATTACGGATATTACCGATGGGACTAGAAGACAGTATCCGGATGGTCGTATCCGGATATGACAGACGACGAAGGCGAATAAACGGGTATTGGAAAATTGGAAAAAAAGACCACCACCAAGTTCTAAAAACATGGATTCGTCGATTTTAAGGGTATATTTGCCATTTATTTTTAAGAGAAATTCCCGAAACGTTTCTTTTTAAGTTAATAGAAAGTGATCAAACTGAGAATGAATTTTGCGCATGTAGCATTATTTCGGACATCCCGATTCGGATTGTGTCATAATAATCGATTTTTATTTGGCCGATTGAAGTTTACGCTGTAAACCGTTTCTTTATTATTCTCATTATCTTTGACTGTTGACCATAATGGGAGGTTCAAATGAAAATTGGTTTGGTTCAAATTTAAAAAAAAACATGAATAAATATTTTGTAGTAGTAATATATATTACGTAGAGGCAGTCATTTTATTTTCTATTTGAGACGGTTCAACAAAACTTCTTGAGAACCCAGTTTGAGTGAGATTTTAATTCTATAGTTGTAATTTGTATTTCCCCATCCAGGTATGTTGATGGTTACAAAAGTCAGGGATGAAAAACACCTCATCCAGTTGTTCCTGTCAATGACTGACAGTTCAATCCAGAGGCCATGATACTTGGATTTATGGCTGAACATGCTCCCTGGCACCACAGTAGTGTGTCTTACTTAAGACACTTGCCAAAGATACAAAAGCTCTCAGCAAATTAAAACTTCAAAGGTGTACAGCATTATACAAGATGACTTACGGAGTGGCTAGCCATTTCAATGATGAACATGTGGAGGAGTTAATGGATCTCGGTTTTGTTTCAACTAAGACAAGTCAACAAACACAAACAATGAGAAAACTGTTGCAGCTATTTTTCTGCTATAGAGAAAGAAATAGTGTTGAGATATCTGGCCTCCTTAAAAATCACAAGGGCTGATTCTAAATCAATGTTCATAGAATTTGAAAGCCTGTTTGAGAGACTTGAACTGCAGTGGGACAATCTAGTTCGTGTGCTACTGGACTCATGAAACACCATGAGGCGAAAAAATCTGGCTTGGGGACCAGAATACGTCAATGTCCACCATGTCAACAACGGCCACGCTGCCAAAGCATTTAAGTCCCGTTTGGATATTACTTTGAATAATATATATAATAATTAATAACATTATATTCTCATCAAATGTGCAGAAAATGGAATAAATACTCTTATGATACATAAAAATTGAATAAATACCACTTTTACAATAAACATTTGCATGCATGATAATTGATATGTTGTTCATTATTATAAATCAAACATCCCACAGTGTAGACTGTTCATCTGTTCATACACAGGCATTTGGTCATAGCCAGTTGAGTTTTATGGGAAGTGGACAACTGAACCAAAATGTCAGGTACATGTCTAATGCCTGTGACTTCAGGTAAAAAAGAGTAAATTTAACTTTGTTTAAAGACAAAGGTGTTGAACTTCACTGCTAAGATTCCTGATAATTGTTCTGATTGTGGATGTCTCGTGTTGAACATAATTATATCTACCAAACCGGAAGGTGTACTCCTTGAACACTATTCTAAGGCAAAAAAGGGTATTAGAATCCCTGAAATACAGAAAGCTTCGGGGGGCTTCGCCCCCCTTGTCCCCCCACCAGGGCTTTGCCCTGGACCCATCGGGAGCCTTAAGCGGCCCCCTGAACCCCACGCAGACATTTTCAGGATTGGCAACTTGGCTCTGTTATCATCCCTGTATAATTGTCTTTGCTGTGTAACATGTATATATTACCTTTCAACGTTTAATGTGCAATCATGTTTTCATGTAGAATGTAAACGAAGGAGTTCAAGTTACAAAGCATGAACATAACATGTTCAAGTAATTAGATTGCAATTACCATCAAAAGTGGATTGTCTTCAAGAGTTACTGTGGATGTACGTGTTTCTTGTTCATGTTGAAATAGCCATATGTAAATATTTGAATTTAGTGCTATTTTGTACTTTATAACTTGTGCTTTCTGTTATTTACGGAGTGATATAGTCTGTTACCATTCCGAGTTGTTATTCCCTTTGGGAACTTGAATAATTGTTAGCATGAAAGAGTGTTTATTACTACTTGTTTTATACATTTTGTAAATACTAATTTTGGCCTTTATTGCGAAGTGCTAAGTAAGTTTCTATTTTGTCACGTTATTATTAATTGAACTTGTTTTTCAACAATCTGTTTAACTGGCGGTATATGAAATAACTACCAAAGACAATCCCAATGCTTTTAACATGATTATTACTTAATGTTAAGAGACAAAATATATTATCATCTCTTCAAGTGATGCATTTAAATGGTGAAGAGTGAGGAACAAAAAGGTGCTGTAATCATTATAAAGTGAGTCCATATGGTCATGTTCATTATATACTACCATGTTCAAAGCGCATAATATTGCCATGTTGATCCAAATGGGTAAAATGCAAGCTCAATGGTGGCATTATATGAGTATACCGTTAATACTATGTCTGTTTACACTGTAAACAGTTTCCTGCCATTCAAACTAAGCATAGTCGTTTGTACGATTTATTTTGTGTAACCTTTGTAATTTAACTAATGTATTCATTTACCAAATTAATGATTATATCAAATAGCCTATCTATGAGTTGCCACAAATTTAACTGATTTTACCGTAAATGGTCCACTTTCAATCGTTAGCTCAAGTTTTTCTTTGGTTGTGACATTGTCTTGTAAATATGACCCTATTTATTTCCCCTGCATGGTGTTGCACGAACAAGTGCGTGTTTTTTTTATTTCATTTACAGTCCTTCCTGCATGTTTGCATTTAATTAATTTTTCACAATAGTTTTTCTCCTGTAAATGAATTGTTTTGTCAAGTAGATACTATTAATATGAGAATCTCCATTCCTTAGTTATTTCGAATTTATATTTAATTTCTTATTTTTTACTCAATTTATGTTCGTTTTCTGTCCTCTTTTAATATCTGGAAACGATGTTTCTCTATGTTGTGTAAATACTATGTAAATAAAATCCTAGATTTTTGCCTGCTCATAAACTTGCAAGATATTGTTGCGCAAATGTAACTTGATATGCCATGTATACAAGAGAAATCTTAATTTAATGTTATGAGTCATGTTGAGGCTCTGTTTTCTATGGTTATATGTTTATGCTTGATGTCTGCGAGTGCTACTTTCTCTGCACAAGTTTCCCGACTGTTCGTGGTGACGGCTGATATCAGTCTGTAGTATTTGTTTTATCAAATTCCTCCTGTATGAAGTTGTATATATAACTATTTTAGGGTTTCTATGTAGTGTGTATGCTCATGTAACTTCATCTTTTCTCCCCCTCCGGTGATCTTGGTTTTTATCCTGTTGTTCAGTACATGTTGCCAGTTGCTGATGGGAAACATTATGCAGAGAAATAATTATTTATTGTGCATATGAAGATGAATGTTAGGTATGAGCTGTTTTTCATCGTCATAATTTGTTTGTATACTGGTTATTTAAAATGCAGAAAAAAATAAATTCTGAAATAAAAACATATTAAAATGAATGTTTTCTTCTCGTTTTTATATTAGCAGAGCATTAGTCGCAATGCTAGTAACAGTGCATTTATCACGAGGCTAGTAGCAATACATTTATCACAGGCTAGTAAAACTACGTTTATCATGAGACTTGTACCAGTGCATTTATCACGAGGCTAGTAACAGTACATTTATCACGAGGCTAGTAACAGTACATTTATCACGAGGCTAGTAACAGTACATTTATCACGAGACTAGTAGCAGTACATTTATCACGAGGCTAGTAACAGTACATTTATCACAGGCTAGTAAAACTACGTTTATCATGAGACTTGTACCAGTGCATTTATCACGAGGCTAGTAACAGTACATTTATCACGAGGCTAGTAACAGTACATTTATCACGAGGCTAGTAACAGTACATTTATCACGAGGCTGGTAACAACGCATTTACCACGAGGCTAGTAAAACTACATTTATCACGAGGCTAGTAACAGTGCATTTATCACGAGGCTAGTAAAACTACATTTATCACGAGGCTAGTAGCAGTACATTTATCATGATACTTGTACCAGTGCATTTTTCATCACGAGGCAAGTAACAGTACATTTATCACGAGGTACAGGTATAACGTTTATATTTAGCGTTTCCTGTCCGGCAGACTTAACTGTTCGAGTATACAAAGTGGAACATTTACTTAACGATAGCCGTACAATATTACATGGCTGTTTACCTACACTCCTCAATCCGTATTCTTCAGCAAACTCGATATTTACATAACCATGACTGAAGTTTATTATACAATTTATTAAGGTTCAAAACTTAATGGAAAAATACAGAATGTAGAGTTGCATGACAGCGTTGGCTAGATTTCAAAATACCGACATATTTTGTATATTATACCTCTCTAGATCGCATTACTGTATTGTTCGCGTTAACCCATTCAAGTACAGACATTGAATTTATGGCGCATCATTTTGGTTACGAGTGGAGCAGACGATATTTCGTTGATAGGTGGCAAAGACGAAACTTCGCAAGATGTCAAGGGTATCATCAATCTTAAAAAACGTGGAGTCGATGCACTAAAACAAACCGTAATATAAAATCTTCAAGACCTTGAATAAAGGACATTCTGAACACCGAAAATACTCGTGCAATAAAAACACATAGACATTGAAATGTCTTCTCACTTGACATTAAAGCAACTTATTTTATATTTATGCCGATGGTTTCAATATTTTGCGCTACATTCATCCTATTAGATATTGCGTGGACGAACAATTTTCTTTGAATGCGTCCTTCTTTTCTTTTGAATTCTTGTACAGAATTTTCTGCTTTTTTACTTTGTGATATTCAAAAGCTGTCAAGTAAGCTTTTGCGAAAATACAAAATATCGCATACATTATACGATTAAGAGACATAATAATGGTACTGGTAATAAAGTGTTCGTGCTTCATAAATACTTGGCAAAAACAATCTATTCATTGCACGGAGCATATCATGGAGCGCTGCCAGCGTGCTTTCATGTCAGAATTTCAGATCTATGGCTTGCATTTAGTTTTGTCTTCCAATTGGTATTAGGTTTACTGCTAAATAGTCAAAACATGGAACATAATTCTAATTTACTGTATACAGTCGAACCCCGTTGGCTCGAACTCTAAGGGACCGGCGAAAAAACCTCGAGCCTCGGGGATTTCGAGCCAAGCGGGAGTTTTAATAATCAGTATTTAGAAATCGGTCCTTTAGATCCAGTTCGAGCCAACGATGAAATCGAGACAAGCGAGTTCGAGCCAACGGAGTTCGACTGTAATTATAACGTTTGGGTATTTGCATATTTTTAAATTGTTAATAAAAAGCATACCAACATGAAAACTAGTCTTCACATAGGTAATTGCAATGCACTTGAATTACACAGCACACATTTTATTAGCGTCCTTATTCACCAGTCCGGGGGCATGCCGGGGATAGCCGGGGAAATGGGCCGTGTTTTTACCATCCATATGGCCCCGCATTGCCGGGTGAATGCGGTGGTTTTGTCTTCGCTTCAAAATAGCGGGGAATAGGCCTTACCTGGGGTGCGGGGACATTTGGCGGGAAGGGGGTGACGGGGGGCGTGGTTACAATTGAAAGGTGCATTACTTTCATACTTCTTCATTCGTTGCATATTTGAAGGACAAATACGAAGCAGTGTTTCATTTATCAATATAGATCGTATCCCCATCAGCAATATCACCATGCAGTTTATTGCAATGTATGGACTTGTTTGTGTTCTGTCAGTATATAGGCGTATTTCGACTTCTTTAATCGTTTTCACAACTTGTGACAAGACGCACTGAATGCGGTTAACGAAGAATTGATGACAGTATCAGCATATGTAGCTGGAACCTATACAAATGACAGACGTCTCGATATTGACGTCTGTTGTAAACTATGAAAAAACGTGGTTTAAAAAAGTTGTGTCTATATATAGTTATATTGAAAATTTAATAACAGTCCATAAGTCGGCACATGTTGTTTTATTTGTACATGTTTACCTATTTCCGGACATAGACTCGGAACATCGCTAGCCATGCTGTTTCATCTTAAAGGGAATGTCGTTAAAATCTGTTACAGGATAAAGAGTTTGCTATCTCTACGTGTGTTCAAAAGAAAGACCGTTTATGGCCTGACAACCACGCAAGCGGCCTAATATATTCGTCTGGTTCAGGATAGGTCGTGTGGGCTGAATCAGACGATATCGTACGATTCTCTTCTGAACAGAAATATCAATAGGCCTTTACATAAATTATTAAGATTCAATGGTCTTTCATGTTTGACTGAAACGTTGTAAAGGACTAATTCTATATCAACATGATCAAAAAGCAATACATTTGACAAGGGATTGTTTTAGGATATCGGTCAATGGGTTAAGCAGTTTAAATAGTATTTGGCCTTCATATATGTAATTTGTTCTTCTCCTTGATAATACTCTAGTGTTTCACCCACTATGTACCTCGAGTCGACAACCATTCAAGGTGTTTACCTTGAGGCAGAAAACTAGTCAGGTAGTTTTAGTAACGAAAACTCAAAATTATCAGCTAGTTTCCATTTGGTTGCCGCAGTTTTCCGCATTAAGTGTTTAAGAAAGCCGGAACTTTAACTTCTGATGTGAAACTTTATTTTTTAAAAAACTATACAAAGTCCTGGATGTAATGAAAGATACATAAGCAGATCAAATAAACAACAAATGAGATTTGGTAATCTTAACACGGTGAATAGCTTGGCAGTGATATTTTAAATGCATGACTTACTAGAGGAAAACTTCAAACACTTCAAATTACTTAAAATCGATAAAACAGCATTTAATTTCATTTCGAGCAAGAACAAATCAAGGTTACACGTCCTTCAAACCAGGATGTCCTTGTCAACACATTTATAAGGCCATTTCATGCTCGTATTTAGTAAATATTTACTGATTTTGAAATGCTACTCATGCTAAAATATGAAATGTGTCTTCTATGTTCTATTTATTTTTACTTCAGGTTAAAAACAAATAACTAGATGTATATTTTAGTCTGCACACATATTATTGACATGCTGCATTATGAAAGCGAGTTGCCAAGGACGTGACTTTGTTCCAGACAACGTACAATTCCAGACAAAACATCATCGCCCGACACAACATCGCGCCACTCGTGCTATACTCATAATAATGCAATGTTGTAGCTTGCTTATATATGAGGACGTTCTGCCTAAATACTACAAATAAGTAAGACCTTGAAGCATGTGATATATTTTTATGTTTTCATATATTTCATGTGCTAAAGAATCTGCTTTCGTATCCTCCGAGTTCTGTCTATATAACTTCCAAAAGTTAAATTAAAATCTGAAACTGATGTAAACGATCGTACAATCGAATCTTTCGAAAGTCATTCGTTTGAACAAGCGCCTTAAGTAAAACATAAACGTAAAAACGTATATTTTAAACGTTACAATAACTACCGCCTGCTTTCCTTAGATGTATGTGTCAAGCTGTTATTGTCATGTAAACGTTTTGTTTTAAATAGGTTTATGACTTCTTTCTGAGGCTTAAATTTACATTTGAACAATAAGATGTATACTAAAAATGCATGGACGTGCTGTTTATTAGTCGAGCGTTATGAAATCTTGAAATATGGTTAGGTTTAATTGTAATTATTTTTTATGATGCGTCTGAAAAACTTCGCAGACTGACTTTGCAGGACATGTATGTGTTCGATCGACATAATACTTGACTGGGTCATTTAATGTAAATATTATATATATGTTTTATTGAACTAAGGTTTTCCTTTTTGAACCAAGGACAAGCATTTATATGTCTTTTATTTAATTTGTTTGGTAAACCAGGGTTTGAATGAACCATAGAACAGCTAAGGTGACATTATCTGTAGGGCTTTTTCTATTTAATAGAATCTACGTTTTACATTGACAGGTCATTTACAATATTGAAATATGTATAAACTGATTTGGCCGTTTGCCAAATTCGGAACTTACTTAAAGAATACAATTTACAAGAAACTGTGCCAATAAACGTATAAGAAGTGCCAATGTTTCTGAAGACTGGATTTTTGTGCTTGGTCCCGTTTTATGCACAACTATTTCATCATACAGTACTTTTCCAATGATAAAACAGTGTCCTACATATTTATGTATCATATCAGCAATGTTTACCAACACGAACTTGTTTCAGTTGCAACCATTATAACACTAATCAGCTTCAATTATCACGAAACAACAGGTTTGGTAAACACTACAAACTAATTGTATCCTCTTGTCTCACGGTGACCTGATTAGCATCTATACTCATTCATCACAACAACCAGTAATGGCTGGTTTAGTTAAAGGGACAATTTCACAGATTTTAGATGGCAACATTTCTTATTTTGAGAGTTGTTGTTATTCAGTTATTTTATTTTAGTTCTATGGGTAAAGACGACACAGCAACTGCCAGACTCATTGAAGAAGAATTGAGTACACCCAAACCGTAAATGATTGAATTTCAAGCGTTACCGTATCGCTTTTCGGCAAAATAAATAATCTTTTGTCACATTTTTTTCAATGATCATTTACAATTGAGCGAATTTGAAGTGTTGATGTTTAAATATTGTTATTATATTGTTGTTTATATTCTACAAAAAAAAGTCAAAAACTTAATGGGATTTCTTTAAGTTCCCAGTTTGACATGTTTTGTAAAACCTCAAAAAACATTATCGCATTAAAGTCATGATGAACGTGGATTTCTTGTACCAAAATAGACACATTACTGTAGTAGTAAGATATCTTCTGTGTTTATAACTCTTACAATCATTTGAAAGCCCAAAGGTATACTTTTACAACTATATGAAAGTTAATTTCAAGTACAAAGCTTCATTAACTGTAAAAATTAAAACTTTGAGAATATGTCACACCACTGAATTCGCTTGTGAACCTTTTTTTTTTTAATTTAATTAAAGATCCAAAGGAACAGAGCATGTATAGAGGGCATACAGTTTCAGCTTATTATAATACATTTTAAGCCGAAATATTTAGAATATCATGACGACATGTAAGTGATACAGGCAGTCTTCCTTGTATAAGAATAGACACACCTCGACCTGACCGGGACGAGCGATCCATAGTAAGACTATCTTTGTACTGCGTTTTTCCTCTTTGCTTTAAAATATATAAAATATTTGTTCATTTGGCAGATATACATATTTTTTGACATACACTCTGTTATTTATGTATGTTTTTGTCTTTTATTTTGGTACTTATTTGACGACAAAACAAGTCGAACCGTTTAAAAAAATTGGCACTTAATTCAAATTAACCGTATGAACGCAGGTTGGTAATTCGATAATGTCGTCAATGCCGACATGAGGTTTAGTTTCACGTTCCCCAAAAGTATAACCATTCATGTTTACAGTCGAATGTTTACAAACCTGCATACCGAACCCATATTTGGGCGAGCTTAAACATATTTGGCTTAATGTTATCAGCTTATCACGGTGTTTAAGCTATCTTAATATTTTGCAATAGCTCGATAAACTACGTCATATAAACAATCGTGTTCGTTCACTCACAGTATGAGTCAAAACGTCTCAATCTTTTAAATATCTTTTTTTTATTTTATCGTCGCGGGTCCATGATAACATGTATTGATAAAAGGCTTTCTAAAATTTGGTTTACATGTATATTTTGAATGTATTTAAACGTCCTTAAATCATATGTCATGGCCGTTCATTCATGGCCACATTCATGGCCACATTCGGCAAGGACAGACGATGTCGCAGTTTCCATATTAGTTAAAAAAAAAAAAAAACAATATTCATGATCCCATCCAAGGATTCATTTTATATCATGGTAGCCTCTGTGTACTGCAATGCGTGTTATCATCGGGGTGAACGGTCCTGCACACAAGTGGCACAGGCGCATTAAATTTTACAATTCGTCGATTATACTTCAAGGGATACAACCACTGCACTAGAAATAATTTTACAGGTACGAGTGATTTACTCCTGTGAGTCGAGCACAAGCCTGGAAAATATATAATATTGAACTATCTACAGGATATATATTTACTAGATGCTTCCAAACCCATAATCCACACACGATTGATTGATTTTTTTCGATCGAAATATTAGTGACAATTAACCTGGACAAGGGTAACACCTTTGATCTTGATAGGCTGCTCAAAATGTAATGGTAGGTATTTATAAGGTGATAGTAAGCGTGGTGTCATTTTTATACAAAACATGCATTGAAGCATTGATTGTGTCGACTTGGTCGACACCTATCTAGAGAAGGCAGTTGTTCGTTTTCGATCGAAAATCGAAACTATGTCACGGTACGAGACAATTTGTATTTAAGGAGTTTATTATTTAAATATAAACCATGCTTAGAGGCAAGTTAACTTTGAAATTCCCATTCAAAATGTCACCGCTTGTACTGGATGCAGTTAGTCCCTTTCTGTAAACCTTCAATCATGTCAACACTGATAATGGAACACCGACGCCAAAACACCATGGATACATTTTGTATGGAAAACCATCCGAACAAAGGACACTTGTACGTTAATCTTAACATATGTTGTGAAAAGTGAGCATTTTCATAAACGTATTCATAATTATTCGTCAAGACAACAATATCTTAATGCTCTGTTTAGCGTTTACTAATATAACATTTTATAACCAAAATCAAACAAAAACACATAATGGATGATAATGACGTACATAAGGATGCATCTAGAGTCACTATCCTTTTTGATTGTTTATTGTTAATGATGCTGATAATTCTGCACATGACAAAGTTAAACCTGTCACAGATAACAAGACGAGTTCATGGGAAGTTGATTCCATTAATTCTTTTTGTCTTCAGCATAGGCAATACTCAATGTCGAGTCTTCTAATTAATTCCAGGGAATGTTACTTCCGACTTAGCCGTACGTACATATTACTCAGAACAAATAAATATTTCAATTCTCTCCTAACGCTGTTGATACACGGGATACCGGGAGCCGAGTTTTCAACTGAACTTTCACAGATGTTGAAAGGTCGGACAGGAAGGAGAGGCCAGTTAGGATTTCCACATCTCGCAGGCGAGCCTCGTTTTCTAACATGTACATGCTGAAATTCTGTAAGGAGAACATAATCATAATTACTCAATTTATCTCAGTAAATCATTACACAAACGAAACCGTCGACAGAATATAAACTGGCAAGAAGTATGGTGCATTAATCTATCAGTCAATTGTAGCCACGGCCCCAAGGTCCGGGGGTATACCAGGGATAGTCTGTGTTTGCCTTTCAGGTGGCCCCGCGGTGCCGAGTGAATGCGTTGGTTCTGTTTTCGCTCCAAAAATAGTGGGGAATGGGCCTTACCTAGGTATTCCTGGGTGCGAGGGCACTTGGCGGGGATTTTACCAGCAGTTTGTCACCGCAGGACAGTGATTTTACCCGGGATTGGCTGGACCGTTAGTCAAAGTCCCCGCTATTCCCCAGACCTGGGGGGCGTGGTTACAACTGACTGGTGCATAATAATAACAAAAAAGAATTTAAGTAAAAATATAGAGTTATATATTAAGTGTGTTCACTCATTATTGTACCATATATGTTAGAGCAAAACATCGTACCTTGCATATTGTGATGTTTTCGGTATGAGGTAGTATATAAGAGGATATAGATTTGTTTTGGCAATCTTTGGATAAACTATCCCCGGAACAATGGGACAGTACAATGTAGAAATGACTTGGCGTCATCAACGTACTGAAAAAGGAAATTGTGGTTTAATTAAAACAATTGTAACATTCAACATACATGTGTACGTCGAATACTAATGCCTTAATCACCAATTGGACCAATGTCTTTAAATGCATCGTGGAAAATAGACCAATGTCTCCAAATATACAGTGCACAGTGGACAAAGGTCTTTAAATGCACCGTGAACAATAGACCGATGTCTCTAAATGTACGGCGCGCCGTGGACCAAGTTCTCTAAATGTACGGTGAACAATGGACCAGGGTCTCTAAATGCACCATGAACAATGGATCAAAATCTAAAGACAACGAAAAGAAATCCAACAAATTGAATTTCCATTCGTTGAAAAAAATGCATTTGTCATGCTGTTACTGAACATAAGCTTTTGGTCCATTGCCGTACATAATATATGTGGTATTCATTAAACTGACTATAAAAAGTAAGCTCTTATTTATGATGTGCATCGACATAGCACAAAAGTTGACGCGTTAATTGATACTTCACATGTACTAGGAACATAACGGGGCATGCAAGTTTTATCCAACCTATTGTGTGATATTAAGTCTGGAAGGCTGTCAAAGTTGTGATCAAATGCAGGTCCAACAACCACATTAACTTCTGTTTGCATGACCACAGCTTCGCGTAGAAAAGTGAGCAGCGGTGTCCATACATCTTTAAAAACAGTAAAATAAACATTTAGGTACAAGATTTAGAATCATTTACTGTCATCAAGCATATAATCAAGCCTTTATAATTGCTGTATTTTTCTGTCATTTTAAAATATACTCAACTCGACTATATGTGTTTGTACATGGTCATTTCAAATGGTATAATGCGATATACTGTGATTTGCTTGATATGATAAGCTACAAGACGTACTGTTTAAAAATCCGGTTTTCATGATCGCCATTGTTGAAGATACGAAGTCAAACATGCCACTTTGATCTCCTGAAAATGTTCATGGAAGAAGTACATGTTTTGATATCTAACATAATTGGCCATGTAATGTTATAAGTTCTCGTTACATTAATGCTGCAACATAATCCACATGTTTATAGCATTTAGAATAATTGAAAACAATTCCCAGCAGGCAGGAGCTACTGTGACTTTGTAAACGAAAGGCACTTATCTGAATTCTTACCTAGGAGAAGCGTGCTGGTGGACACAGCATCATCTGTAGAACAGATCCTTGACCCGGAAACATTTTTAAATATATTTGGATCCGGTAATGAACAACCGGAATCTGCACTTATATTCTGAAATATAAAATGGAATACGTCAAATGAATACAGGTATCAACCACATATAAAACCAATCACGGAATCACGCACTTTAATTGGTATGCATATATACATGGACATCAATAATTACTATTAAAGTGACACTCTTATTCAAAATCAATACATACAAATGTATAACAAACATAAATTTTGAGAGAAATACCTTTAACTACTTACTGAATAATGCATTTATGGAACATATGAATAACTGATATTAAGATTGTAACCGTATATTTAATGGCTGAAAACGCCAAAATATAAATGATTGGTGAGTGCTAAAAGATTTACTGTGATCTACTATCCCTTCATAAGGTAGAAATAAAGTGTTTTCTGCACCTTTCTTTCAAATTAAACTCGGTATCCTTCATAAGAATCATTGTTTTCGACATTTATGCATCCTTTTTGATATACATGTAATAAAACAATTGCATTAATTGTGGTAAATCTTATTGGGGAGTACGAGTGCATCTTTGACATAACACCGCAACTCGACACCAGATAAGTGAAGAAGTTCGACACTCGTTTTGCTCTAATTAGGCAATATATATCGCGCTATTGCTTCCGAGATCTCATTAATGTAGTCCACTTATATCTAATACACAACACTCACCTCTCGCACATTGGTAAATGTTTGTGAGACCCAAAAAGACGCATCTTGATCTTGGTCATATCCGATGGTCGCAACAGGTAAATGTGAAATTACGACTTTTCGTTTAGAAAAGTATACACTTTCAAGCTCCGGTTGTCCAAATGGAATGTGCTTGTCATTTGTATTACTTGATGTAACATTCTCACACAATGTGCGCATCTGGAAAACAAATACAAAAAATATATAGTAATTGATAACTCTGCCCCGTTGATTTCGAAATATGCAAGTTAAGTAAACGCCGTTATAAACTTACATGTTCTTTTGTAAATGAAATGCAATTCCTAAAACAAGGGTTTCCGCTCGTTATAGTAGCATACTCTTCAGCAGTTGAAAACTTGGAAGTCTCAACATAGGGTGTGAATGTTTCTGTTGAATGCGTTCTTGGATTCTGCAGCAGATGGTCGAGGGATCCAGCTGTACCGTTGTTCGGGGAAGCGGTGATATTCAAAATGTCTGAAATATAATAATAAAACTGCCCAGCAATATGTATTATTCGTAGCCACAGACACATATCAATGCGTTTTTATTGTACATAATGCGAAGGTAACACACCAAAAATAGCATTTGGTCCACCAGGCTTCCATTACTTTTCACGTTTAACGCAGTAGAGGTACGTTACAAAAATGGAGAGAAGAATGTTAACTATTACTTTATTCAAAATATTTATTTCATACGCTTGTATTCAAATGTATGGCCCCCCAAAATGTGTGTTTAAATCAGTTATCTTCACAACAAAAACATATTATTGTATAATTGGGGATAAAAAGCGACGCAAAAGGAGGGTACCTTTGTAGGAAAACAGGGTGTTCCATTGGTGTGTTTTATCTTTCGCCGGCAAAGCAATAATTAAATAAGTTAGAAAACAAAGAAACCTGTATTATTGTTGGCGTCGAGATTGAACAACAGCCAGCCCCATCGCGGTAATATTAAGACATCCATATAATGGCAATATCAAGAGAAAGCCATTTGGACACATTAAGTCAACACATAGTCCACAACAATATTACCTGAGAACATATTATACAATTCGATGTTTTCAAATGCATCAACTGTAAGGTTCCATTTAAACGCCGGTCCATGTGCTAGGAAAAGGGCCTGCAAAAAACAAAAACAAGGTCAACTGAGCGATTCCTATATGAGAATGAGAGGTATCCTACATTAGCTTAAATTAAGTATTCAAACATCACTCTCAGTTTGATTGAGGCGTTTCACTGACAGTCATGGTAACGTCCCCTTGTATAAACTTAGGTAGCATTATACAAATGAGTGAGTTATGAACATGGGACTATAGAGACAGGAGCATTTGCCCAGTAGACATTCATGTAAATCAATCTCGTTATATATTAGATTAATAATGTGGGTATGGTCGATTAAAACACAAGAAAACGCTGATGTGGATATTCAAATACAGATAATTCATATAAACGAGGGTCTTACTTCCATTGAACGATATATATTATCGTATCCATGGGTCCCGCCAGTGCAAGAACTTACATAATACCTGAAAAAATGATGGAAAATCAACCGACGACAGTTCCGAGTATCAATATCAAAACAGTAAAACAACGAGTTGTTGGTACAATTAAACAATGTTTATTTTACAACGATTGTATTTTTTTTCAATCATTATTTATTTATAAGTTATTTAAAATTTGTATAGTAACACTGACACAATGCTCCGCGAGAATGTGGTCTAATTTCAATGGGGACACCGGAGTTCCTTTAAGAAACCCTTTTTGGCCGAAAGGATGTCTAAACTCATAAAATAACAGTTCTTTAAAGCTGCAATGTAACAGTTTGATACCGTGTAACTTGCCACCCTGGATCCATGTCGAGAATGATGTTGTCGATTCTGATGTTATTGGTGTAATGGTGGCGGACAGGCATGATGGGCTTCGTAAACACATTCATATGCGGACTGGCGCAAGTCAGATTCGCAACTATATCATCAGACGGAGCTGCAAATATACATATTATGTTTTGGTGATTTACAGATGCAAAAATCGAACTGCATTTATAAAGAAATAATTTTTTTATTCCAATTACTCTATTATATACGACATACAGCATTTGTGTTGGACGTTGCAATAACCGCAACAGTACCTGGTATGTCTACGGGGTATGGTCCTCTTACAGTGCCGTTGTATTTATAAGTGTCAGCTATCCTACCAAAAGCGCCATCCCATACCCAAAAGTTGCTGGTAAGGTAACTGTAGTCTAAGTTTGGTACGTGGTATTGCATCTTGAGGACTTGATTACACTTAACATCGCTCATTCCTGGAAACAGTATAAATATTATTGTTATATACATCATTTCTTTTTACAACTACTAGTATTTGGTTTCTATACTTCTAGCTTTGGATTTAAGCTAATAATTATAGTTGATATGTTTAAATGCTACGGACGGTTACGAGCTGTTGCTGTTAGTGTTGCCTTGTCTGCCATGCAATTATTTCTTAAATGCCAGAGAGCAAACAACAGGAACTTAACCATGATCAGCGATGATAACAAGATTGACACAATTGTGTAGGTTTCTGTGTACAAGGCCTTCCATCAAATATGCAAGTGTGTCGTCTACCCTTTTCAACGCTGCACCGATCTGAAACAAAACAGTGCAATGAATAATACAGGAACAGTGAACTGCTTTAACTTTTTAACATAGTCGAAAAAGAAATAACATGTAGAATGTAGTATCTGAAATGTATAACTACATGGCGTCATTTATACAAAACAGTGGCCGAATATCTCTTGAAATCTTTATTTCTAGTACCTGTTGTTTTAGTGGTTAACTTTACCCTATCGAAATATTAAAGTCAATACCTCTTTCTCATTACTCGGACCGTACTTGTGGCCAGCTAGGTCAGGTTCGTCAAAGTAGAGCGTTACGAAGTCCGGCCTCTCTCCTTTTGGCAAAGACATCCAAGACAACACTTCTTGCGTTCGAGCAAAGTATGACACAGACCTGACCATGAACTTTTCTTTTACAAAATACTTTAAATATGTGTGCATTGTATTGTGCAACAAGAAAAAAATGTTGTTTTCATGTGACCTTTCTAAACCGAAAGTTTGCTTTTTTATCTTATTGACATTGTTCAATTATATGGAAACTCAGTATAACTAATTTAATACTTAAGATTATAAATGTAATTCAGGCTACCTACCCGTCGTACTTTCTCCAAATGTCCGGATACGATCCTACAAAACATCATTGCTATTTAGAACACACAAAATACCAGCGTCAGTGCTTATACTGGTACATCGTTAAATCATCAACAAACACTAATGAAATACTCACCCAA
The DNA here is from genome assembly GCF_026914265.1 of Mya arenaria. Classification (NCBI taxonomy): domain Eukaryota; kingdom Metazoa; phylum Mollusca; class Bivalvia; order Myida; family Myidae; genus Mya; species Mya arenaria. The sequence continues at coordinate 14,418,704 of NC_069134.1, read as the reverse complement.
TATGACAAACACTACCGGTGTGTGTTTTAAATTATTTTTATCATTCCATGTTTTTTGTTTAATATTGTGATAGATTACAACTTAAGTGGATACTATAGTTGATGATTATTATTGATTTGGAATTTATATTTATGACCCAGAGCCTGTGGACTAAATAATGGATATATACATTCGCTTAAAATCAATACTACCGTTTATTTCCACATCCGACCCTGGCCAAAAGAACGTTGCCGTGCGTAGACCTTGTCGTTTAGCAGTTAGCCATAACTAAAAACGAAACAAGCGAAAAATACCATATATTATTTTAAGGAATGGTAAATATACGACTAATTCATGTTACTAAATTGTGCATGTTTTACATCGCACTCGAATGTTCTTAGTTAATTAAAATAAAGCCATTCCTAGAGTTATCAACACTGTAATGGGAATTACAGACAATGGCTGTGTTTATAGCCTTACAGACACAATTCATTGTAACAATCCAGTTATTGAAATAGATTGATCTGACACGAATACCAAATACAAGAACAATCAAAACTGTAATGTTTCGTATTAACGTAAGTATACCGAGTCAGGTCGAAGACATAGTGTACAATGTTTAAAAGGTCCATAACTCAATACGTTTCAAAGCAAGAGTTATGCGCCTTGCTATACATGTACGTATTATCTCTGGCCATATGTGTATCAAGTTTCATTCGAATGTCTTGAGCCATATGTGTACCGAGTTTCATTCGAATGTCTTGAGCCATATGTGTACCGAGTTTCATTCGAATGTCTTGAGCCATATGTGTACCGAGTTTCATTCGAATGTCTTGAGCCATATGTGTACAGAGTTTCATTCGAATGTCTTGAGCCAGTTTTAAGTTATCTCTAAGGTAAAAGTTTTATACTTCGACGCTGACAACAACGCCAACTCGGAAGACGAAACAAATGATATCCCAGTCCCCCGAATTGTCTGTCGATAAAAAAGGATGAACTAATAAATAAAGATTCTTACAGGATCGCCTTTCCACCAGCTAGGATCACTGGCTGCCTTACTGCCGAGACTAAATCTTGACATCATCTCAGTATCGTACATGTTGTTGTCGATAATGCCATGGGACTCAGGGTACAGACCCTGGAATAAATAAACAAAACTGATAATGAGACGATAATGCATGAGTTGTTCTAAAGTTTTATCTTTATTTATTAAAACAATGCAATTTAAAAACAGAACTTGTACCTTAAGGTTGGTCAATGTGGTGTTTCAATGAACACATTTCATACAGGATGATTCTTTTTTTCAAATTTTGGTACAGGTTGATTAAACTTCCCTTCTTACCGTAACAATGCTATAGTGGTTGGGGAAGGTCTTTGTAGGATAGACGGATCGCATGTAGGGGGCTCTAACTCCACACTGGCTAAGGCGTGAGACAGTTGGTGTCACATTCCTTAGCAAATAGTCAGCTCTGAACCCGTCAAGTGATATGAGAAGCAATGGACGATAGCTGCATAAAATACATATAAATCATGATCTTGATATGAATTGTATTTCGAAATTAGATATCATACTGCAGTCTTACATAATATATGCAATGTTATTACTAGTGATACGCCTGCCACGGTAAACATTTGAATCGCGACAAGCAGAAAGCCTGCTACTAGATATAACGTTAGCAAACAGTATGACTTCATAGTTTCTTGTTACTGAAAAAAGAATTGGTACGTTTAACGTATTTTCCGTTTCTATTTTTTGTGAAACCTATTTGATATGATGCCAAAACCTGATATGTCAGAAGATGCGTTTTTGCTTGACATAGTTCAAATATTCATCATTGATTTTTTGTAGACGATGGGAAAAATGTGTTTTTATATTTTAGCTTTGATAGTCACTTCGTGTTCTTACTCAGACTAACACATATCTTCATGTGGATAAGGTCTTTCTTGCCATGAGTCGCTTCGTGTACTTACTCAGATTGGCACATGTCTTCAACTGGACAAGGCATGTCTTGCCATGGCTGAATGAGTATTGTTTCCCATATCTCTTCTGGAAGGAATGTCTTCATTCGCGCACCTGTCCCTCTTTCAAATGACTTCATAAATGTGAGGCCGGTTAATAACTCGATGTCGCGTATTCTTGCAACATTGTCTTTCAAATAAGCGCCCGGATTCTAGAAACATAATTATAACAGTTTTAGAGCAATACAGTTGTTCGTGTTTTAGAGAGCGTCGATAATGTTGCTCCGATCAATGTTGTTCTGAAGAGTCGAAATAGAACCGAGAATGTTGTTATAACACTTTAAAAGTTTATTGAATTATCTCTCTTTAAGAATGTTTCTATTTCCACCATCATCAGTAATCAATTTAAAACATGGAATGGTTTAAGATTTACATACCAGACAGTTCGGTATCTTGGGTAGATGCGGTATAATAAATGGAAGAACATCGAGGTCAATTCCGCATTGTGACAAAGCATGGCCGTCTTTGCATTTAGTAAGAATAAAGTAAATGTGCGATGGTAACGGCTGAGTTTGGTTGACATCAGCATATCTGTAATAATCAAATTAATACATCAATTGGTTATATTTCATACTCAAATACAAAATTGCACCAATATGTCCTTCCGTTTGAACAAATGCAAATTTAATGAAAAGGCAAATAAATTAAGGGTTTCGTTGTCAAAGCTGCAGTTTTCTTCGTCCAATGATAACATGACCTGGGCATTCCCTAGATTTATGGAAACATGGATTAGTCATGTAGAGCTTTGTCACGGTCGTAGGTCTATATATCACATTTAGGCGAGCCTTCTTAGATCGTCTCTGTATTTTTGATTGTATTATTCGACCAACTGTATTTACTTGTGGGTTATACTTCTGTGTGTTTTTGAAAGTATCGTCATTATGAGAATGTTATACCTTTGATCATTAAAGTCCTACATGAGCTACAATGCATTTATGAATATGCGTTATACAATAGTAAAATGTTATTTTAAAATTGACATATGTTATATATTTTTAGACTTTACTATATTTCACCTAAAAAAATCAAGCCTCTTATAAATATCTTTTGTTTAATTAATTGACCATGCATTATAATATGTAAGTACTTCATCTTTAAAAAATGCTTGTTCGAATGTGCTACTTTTCACAGTCTCAGTTTTAGCTGATGTCATGTAGAGCCCTTATTATTGGCAATGATTCGTCTACAATTTCAATCAAAGGTGGAAATATCAGTCAGATATGGTAAAACAATATATATACAATCCCCATCCCTCGGCAAATGAACCTGATCCACACACACTTTCATGAAAGCCGCGTTTGAAAATATTTAACGGCTTTCGAGAACTAAAATGCTGACACCGTTTTTCAATGTTTATGTTTAACAAGTAGTTCGGCTAACCACATGAATATAATAAAATGCGTACTGAAGTATTTTATGTGTTCTAAAACAAACAAAAATACAGGTGGATCCGTCCTTGATGAAAATGCCATTTCCTTTTCTATTTCAGTGATGGACACAGAAGAGGAAAAGAATGGCATTGGAGTCATCTTACCAACAATCGTGATGTGATCTATAGACATACAACCGTGATCCATTCACATACAACCGTGATCTATAGACATAATACCCTGATATATAGACGTACAATCGTGATCTATTGATATACAACCGTAATCTCTCTCTATATATATATACAACCGTGATCTATAGACGTACAACCGTGATCTATGGACCGACAGTTGTGATATATAGACCGACAATCGTGATATATAGATCGACAGTCGTGATCTTTTGACAGACAATCTATAGACCGACACTCGTGATTTTTAGACCGACAATCGTGATTTATAGACCATCAGCCGTGATGTATATATGACTATGTTTGCAATACTTCTCAATAATTTTACTCTGTTTCATTTATGATTCCTTCCCACAAGCCGTCGTTATTGTAGTCAAACACGGTGCCGACCGATACACTGATTTCTCCGTAACGATCGTCGTAATCGGCGATAAGTTTGTGGATAAACGTGTATATTCCTGCAATTTAAAAACAAATCTAGCTGTTGTTATATATGCCACATATGTTAGCTTCATACTGTCTGATTCTCATATATAACAAGTTAATATAAAGGACATTTAATAGTTTCATGTCACCGCAGCAGTATGGTTGTTTCATGTCACCGAAGCAGTAAGGCCACCAGAAAGAGGCAATGCAAATAGGAACTATATCTATAATGAGTGTATGAGATATACCATATCGAGAAAGCACAGAAAGATTTACCTGCGTAAAACTCATCGTACAACGGAATAACTGTCGATGATAAATACGACCCGTGTTCCGACACTGAAACAAAAACAAAACAAAGCTATCTTTACAAATGCTGTATGCTCCCCGACGAGGTCGGAAAAAAAAATGAAAAATATTACTTTTCAAGTTGTTGCTTTAAACTAACAGTTATACATGAGGCAACGCATCCATAAACACTTCAGTTCAATATGGAGAGGATAAGTGAGATTTTGTAATCGTTCGTATCATTTGCGGAATAAAAGAGCAGACGCGCACACGCAGAGAAATGCCAGCTGGACCAGAAGCATTGACAGGTTTTCGTATTCCCCGCTTAAAAGTTTGAAGTCAATATTTCAAATACATTTGGAGTTATGCTCTGTACAAAATATGATAAAGGGAGATTATTTTGTAAATATTGAATATAGGATAGAAGGTATTGCGCACTTCTTATTCCTGCTATATATTTTATACATGTATATTCCAGTCTCACTGATATCCCTTTACAACCTTTTAAGTTATAGGCCGATCGAGCAGCTTTCATATTAGTGCATACTGTAAAAGTGAAAGGTGGAGATAATTTAGCAATGTCCAAAGCTAGAATTAAGGCTCTAGCGCAATACACTTTTACATATTGCCCTCATTCTATGTCTCAATCTCATTGAAATAACATCAGTAGTTTTTGAGTTGTTCTCCGGACAAGACACATGGAAGGACTCTATGTTCTGCCTTCGGGGAGCATAATGTTGTTTTTTTTAATATGTAGCAGAGAGTTTGTTGATGAATAGACAGAATGAATGCCAGCTTCTCAAAGACCTAAAATGGTATTTTCAAGGGTTTTTTCTTAACTGTTTTATTCCTTCCGTGTCTCTCATTAAGTGTCTGATTGGATGTAGAAGTACTTAGGACTTACCTATAAGTTTATTATTATTTGTTTTAGTATTACGTTTCCTCAAAGTTAATGAATACTTTGATAAGATTAACCATTTACGTTTTTACTTTATTCAGGATTGTTGGGATAAGAGTGAGGTTGTGCACACTAACTGGTTTAAACCCCCGGTAAATTTACATTTTACTGAATCTTCCAATGCGGTACCTAACAATCCTTGATAAACACACCTATTTTTATATATAGTATATATGTACTGTGTTGTTTATGGAGTTTTGTGCTGTTGTTCCATGTTTCTGGTTTGTGATTGTTTGTTTTTGTGTTCTATGTCTTTGGCGTTTACCCTGTGCCATTAAACGGGGTTTATGCTTAAACTTTCGACTACTGAGCTTGTTTCTGTAGTTTTTCATATACATATTGACCTTGTGCCTTTAGACAGGGTCGTCGTTTTTATAATTGCTTCTAGGTTTATCCCTTTAGCTTTCCTCTTTTAGTAATGCCTTTGTTTTGTCTATTGTCTAATTGACGTTGATTATAAGACATACGCTTTTCATTTCATTAAACGTGACTGGAATGTGTCAGACAGTTTATTGAGCTAGTGCAAACGTCTCCCATTGATCAATGTCGATGGGTTCTAAAACTGCGACGGACTTAAACGATCACAACAAGTTTAAACACTTAACTCCGACATAATACCATATATTGTGTTCACATAGACCTGGTAATAATATTTCAATTATCCTTATTTAGTCAATCTATGTAGCATTGCATAAACTTATTAATACTTACCGTATTTAGTAAGAGGATAAAAACCGATCCCGGAAGATAACTCTATGCTGCAGGGATCATGTCCAACACGGGTATCATTAATGATACACGTTGTTGTTTTATTTGAAAGCTGAAAATAATCATTCTGGTGTAAAGCATAAATCTAGTACATTATTATTTGGCTGTTTATTTCTTCCGTCTACGGTTCTATGTTCTATGAACGAGATCAGCCTAGAAACAAATCACAAAGAAACAAATACTTACTTGTGATTTACGAGTTGATGTTTGAATCCAAGATGGAGCTTTGAATTCAGAATTAAATCCAGTGATATAACCCGTCTGGTTTAAGATACAAATGTTCTGAGGTGATGTTATCTGTGAGATATCATTAACTAAAAGTCCCTCGTCAGTGGTGATGTTTATATTTGAGGTATTCTAAAAAAGAGAAAATAAATTATCATTATTTGGATGTATGTATATTCCTTGTCAATATATTTGTGTTAACTAATTACCTATGACTGCAATTATATTTTACCTGCACATACCATTAAGTACATATTACCAATTATAAACTTACCGAAGCACATCCACATGATGGAAAGAACTCCTCTTGTACCTGGGCATGGCCAAGGCAAATGCCATAATCTATTAAAGTATCTGGAAAGGCATTGTTGCTGTTACCGTCTTTGAACATGTAGTCTAAACTTCCGTCTGTACCGTTATTAGGCAACGGTGTGATGTCTAGAATATCTGCAATTAACATGTATTTATTACATACTTTCAAATTCCCAGTCAAGTGAAAGATACTGTTTTCGTGTACACGACACAACATAAAAATACATACCTGACAGAAGGTTGTAAATTTCAATATTTTCAAATGGTTCCGCAATGAAGTTGTCTTTAAATGCTGGTCCATGTGCCAAGAACAATGCCTTAATTAAAGAAAAAATATATGATATGAGATCGAAACTACACTACAGAGTATTGCCCAGTAGCCAATCTCATACACAGAGGACTTGATATCAAGATTTTTAATCGGATTACATACGCCTTCAATAATTGCTGTCAAGGATTGTCATGTGATCTGTAAATCTCTCCATTGGTATAACAACTATGATCATTTATATCAGTGCGATTCGGTGTCATGTCAATCCGCTGTTGAACCATATTCCGAGCACTCAATCTCACACTCATGTATACACATGTTGTCTGATAAATAGACACATTTTAGAGTTTATTGTAGGTGTTGATCAAGCTTTATATATGTGTGTTTATTTGTAATTTGTTAAAACTAAGATAACTTCGCATAAAACTTTACTCACATGCATATTTTTATTTATATTGTCCCAGCCATGGTTTCCATTATCGCAATAACTCTTGGAATTCCTAAAAAGTATTTTGAAACAAAAAATATCAATCACAATAGCTTATTACCATGGCGATTTATTCTAATACCATTTTCAAATGTAAACAGTAGTGCTAATTTCTGATAAAAATATATTTTCCTTACTGGTACACTAGCCACTCCTCCTTCATATCCAGAATAATGTCACCAATTCGATCTGAGTTGGCATAGTGTAGTCGTTTGGGAAGTTGATCCTTAGTGAACACTTTCATCACATCGTTTTTGCATGTTAAATTACTTAATACTTCCGAAACTGTACTACCTGGAATAGATTTATAGTAATATAGCAGTGTAGTACCCAAATCAACTGTACAAGTGATTATATATACAACGAATTGCATTCCAATTTGTAGCAACTTGAGAACCATTAGTACATTGTCTCGGTAGATTAAGATTCTAAGTGTTATTTGACAAAATAGTCAGAGTTTTGATTTATTTTTAATGATATTACAAAGCCTGCCATAAATGCACAAACCTTTGTCCAGGAGCCGAACATTTCCTTTGTTATGGTTACCAAAGCGTGTATATATCTGCCCGACAGCCTCGTCAAACATCAGCATGTTGGAAATATCCGGATACAGGTCTTTAATGCGCACAGTCTGATCACAGTTTGATGGAGCAAAACCTGCAACGCATGCAACGTTATATTGCAGGAAGCTTGTTTGCACAAACGTCATTAACGGCATGAAAGGATTATGAGCAATTATTTGTGGTTTAAACTAGTTTTTAAGAAAAATATCGTTTAGGTTATGAGAGTTTGTTTAGATTAATGATATGACAAGGGTAGTACCGTGGTCAGAAAGTACAATAATGTTGACACAATTGTGGAGACTTTGTTCGTAAAGCGCGGACATCATCTCGCTGATGATCCTGTCCATTGTTTCAAGCTGACCGTTTACCTGAAGATCGACACTTTTTAAAACTACAGGCACACGTACAGTATGCAAGCAACAACAACGAACTTGTTAAGAGACAAGAGGACACAATAATATCAAAATAACCGGACAAACAAAGCAATATCTGCACTGATTAATTATAAATGTTCGATAAAATATCCTTCATTTAAAATGTTTTGTTTTATATTGAAAGGGGCTGTCTCACGTATGATAAAATATCGAAAAAAAAGATTATCAAAAACTGACAAACTTGGCACCGATGTGTACAATGCATTGAAACTTACTTACTATAGTACCACATAGTTTACAATTTATTTAAGTTTAGCAGTTATTTCGTATTTTTCCATTAGAAAAGATTATTGGGTATGTCTACCAGGTAGAATTCATTCCTTCTGCGTGATTGGCTAGTCGATGTTATCACGTGGTAATACCGAGGAAGGTGTATAGCTTAATTATGTCACCCGATTAGAATAAGCCTTTGTGGCGCAGTGATTAAGACGCTGAACTACAATTTTGGCGACGCGGGTTCGAACCCGGTCTCCGACACAATTTTTTTTTACATTTTGGATTTTTTTTTACAATTATGATATCAAAGCGTAACACATTCTATTAGATAATTTTCCGGAGATTCGTTACAGAAAAAACTTTTTTTGGTGCCAATCTGTGGCACAGTCCCTTTAATATAAGACATGCAAAACAAAACCTACATCGTCGCTGTCTGGTCCACCGTTGTGGCCCGCTATATCCGGCTGGTCGAAATGGACGGCGATCAAATCAGGCCTCGTCCCGTTTGGAAGATTTATAAGGTCAAGTATTTGTTTCAGACGTTCTGGATTGCCAGCTTTCCTGTTGTTATGATAGGCATGCTCATAATAACGCATAACTTTACAAAGTTATTCAAAACGACAAAACATCCCGAATAATGAAGAAATAGACTGTTATTCCTTGAGAGCAACTGTTATCAGTGAAATGCTACCCTGTCAATGCCATACAATCACAACTATTAAAAGGTGATATACAATTATTTCAAAGGAATGGAAACTAAATACAGTTGAACACAGCTATTTCGAACACCGTTAATCCGAAATTATCGCTATTTTAAAATTAATTTTCGGTCCCGATTTCACTCCTTATTTGTTTAACTAAATTTTTAATCTTTTATCCGAAATCTCTATTCCGAAGTAAAAATTACGGTCCCGATTTGGTATTTCATATCTATTTATCAATTCAAATCGGGCATCGGCTTGAGGTGACAATTGAGCACAATTAGCGCTTGTTAAAGAATGACATTGAGCACGAGTACATGTATGTTACAAATATCGATGTCAGAAAATGAGCGATTCATTTGGAGATGTAGTGTGTGTATATACACAACCTGAATATCATTCGAAAATGTCTATCTCATCAGATTCGATTGCCGCATTTCCCACTCGACCCACTTCCTAACAATCCGTGCTATGTTCCGAATGCATACATATGCTATCATTTATCAACTGTTTTATGTTGTTTTAATAAAGAAGTATAATAACGAGTTATTTGCAATTTATTAAACAATAAATCAACAAATAATTTTGTATACGAAAGATCTGACACTCAAACCGAATGTATCGTATTGGTAACGTGTAACCGACATTGCAATATTCACGACTTAGTATTTCATGTCATCTATAATTCGCGAACGCTGTCATTTTCTGGAAGTTGTTAATCCGAAATATCGCTATTCTGAAATAATTTTGTTGGGTCCCCACGATTACGGATTAACGGTGTTCAACTGTAACAGCAATGTGGATTGTAAATAATGGGACTTTATTTGATAAGACAATGTAAAATCTTACTCGCTTGTCTGGTACGAATCCCAGTAATCCGCATATTCCCCTAAAAGAAAAAAAAATATCACAGGACGTTAATATATGTAGGCGTTTTAGTTTCAGAGTAAAAGATCAGCTTCATAAAATGATAGTACTACCTGTGAAGTCAACGTCAGCTCCAGGCCAATAAAGTGCTGCAGTCCTCTTTCCCTGCTTTTTAGCTGTTATCCAAATCTTAAACAAATATTAACCCCTCATGACATAATCATATTAAAATAAAACAATGAAAATAACGTTAGAACGCTTTAAACGCATTTTTGAAAGGTATATACAGACCCGGACCTATTATGCCTACGTAGAATTACTTGACGCCAGAGGCGTCAAAATGAAGAACAAAATATGTTGCATGTTTATCAGTGTGTTTTTTTAATTAGGTCAACCGTGTGTATAAGATTGATACCGGTTCCGCTTTCCACCATCTTGAATCAGATGCATTTGCACCAGTGATGCCAAAGATCTGGCCGATATCTTCATCAACCATGTCATTGTTCACAATACCATGACTCTCTGGGTACAGGCCCTAAACGCAATTAAAAAAATAAACAACGTACTCATACAGTGGATGAGTATCGATAATACGAAATGATCATCTTTTTGTTGGCTTCACTTAAATTGTAAAAAACGCTTTTAACAATATTTTGCATACAATCTGTTAATTGAAAGTAAAGATATTTACATTCAATGGATAAATATACTCAAGTAAAGTTAATGCATGGCAATACATGTAGTTAACATGGACTTATTTAGAAACCATCGTACTGTTACAATCGTGTAATGGTTTGGAAACGTCACTGTCGGGTACACTGGCCTCATGAAAGGCGCGTGGACCCCACATTCGCTCAATTTCTTTAATGTTGGTGTGAGTCCTCGTTGAAGATAGTCGGCACGAAATCCGTCAAGGGATATCAGGACCAGCGGCTTTGGTCTGAAATGTCACGCGTCAATAGCAAATATGTAACAATTGTTTACACATTGAATAAACACAAGTAGACGAATGCCTTGTCTTATTATATGTAGCATACACTATTTAAATGTTGATATTCATATATGACTGATGAAACCAAGAACATGTAAATCGTTAACTTAAACGAGCATCGCTAAGTAGGTAAGTAAAGCCTACCCAGATGGACAGGTTGTATCATCAGGTAGTTGACATGGTAGATCTACCCAGGGTGTGATGAGTGGCGTAGACCATAAATCGAGTGGCAGATATGTTCTCAGTCTAGCACTAAGTGGCACGTCCAAGGCTGTGAAAAACCGTTGTCCTGTCAAGTGTTCAATATCTCTCACCCGCGCTACGTTGTTGATCAAGTATTCCTTATCTGGCTGGAATGTTTATGTAATATTGCGCTATAAACAGGAGAACCAAATTGGCACAATTGAAGTAATTTTGATAATTTCATATTAATATAAACGTATAAAAGACATGAACTACAAACGTTTTTGCTCATTGTGTTTCGAGATGTACTCAAAGTATGTTTTTCGCTTCTTTATAACAACAGAATGAATACTAACCAGACAATTATGCGTTTCGTTTACATGCGGCAACACGAATGACAAGACTGCTAGGTCCTCTGGATGGCAGTCCAAGAGGGTCGTGTTTGTTTTGGTACATTTTACCAAAATTGTGTATATATGGCTTGGTAACGGTACGGAGTTGGATTCATCTACAAACCTGGAAAAGCGATCAACAATCTGAATTTATTGAAAATACGGATACAGCGTAGTATCAAATGATCTACAGTGACAAAAAACGAAGACTTTTCCATGGATGTTGTAAGTAAAAAGTACATTTTGAATTATCCAGAAAACTGATGTCAAAGGTCAATCCTGCTTCAAGTCATTACTACAGTCGAACCCCGTTGGCTCGTACTCCTAGAGACCAGCGACAATACCCCGACCCTCGGCAATTTCGAACCAAGCTTGAATGATTACATTCAGTAGAAACAAAATCGGTTCTTAAAATCCGGTTCGAGCCATCGAGAAATCGAGCCAAGCGAGTTCGAGCCAACGGGGTTCGACTGTAGTCACATTTATCAGACCATTTTGCCCTGCTAAGGATATTTTCCTTAATCCTCTAAGTATTTAGGTTTATTTACATGGTGTTGTTGTGGCTACTCATATCGGCCAGACCATCGTAGTTGTGGTCGTAGATTGGTCCGGTGGTGATATGAATTTCATCGCTTTGAACAGCATTTTCATTAATCAATCGCCAAAGGTAGTTCCATTTGCCTGTAAACAACCAAATTCACCTTGAGCGAGTATACATCTTTTGCAGTATAAGGCTTTTAACATAGTAATAAAAAATAGTAGTACCAATTGTATATCGATAAAATTACTTCATTATTAAACTACATGTTTACCGTTTTTAAAGCCTGTATACATCGGTATTTTGTTCCACCCAGCATATGCCTCATTTTCTGTCCCAGGAAGAAATGCTGCAACAAAAACAGACAAGACTGTTGGTATTACCGAATGTGGCAGGAACATTCCTGTTTTGATTGTTGTTAACATTGCAAATTTGAAAGACGTTCAAATAAGGAAATATACAATGTAATACTTATATTTGAGGAGGTATAAATCCATAAATGTAATTAATTATTGTCCGATATATTACCTGGATCATACAAACGAACAGTTTCTATGCCTTTTGCAGTGTTCGTAAATTCCGTGCAGGATTGCAGACAGGTATCCGGATCGGAGTGGTATCCTTCAACCTTAATTACAGCAAAAATATACACTGTAATTTCAAAAAAAAAACATGAATGCGTGGTAGCAGATAGCAACTTTACTTTGTCAGCAATATTTCCTCATGTCCGCTCATGCAAAATAATGTATATTATCCAAAATACTTTGTGGGCAGTTTGACCATTCGCAGACTTTCTGTGCAGGAATGTAAAATATATTTGGACATATATATATATATGGAAAACAAATATCAAGACCGAATTTTGTTTAAAACAATATAACAGAAAGGTGCCTGTCCCTAGTGTCCTTATTGCTCCATGTTAAATAAAAATCCAACACTAACTAACAAAGACACATTTGTACAAAAAAAATAAAAACAAATTGGTAAACAATAATAACTACAGGGAGGAGAACAGCAGTCAATGTAGTCAAGTTAAATCATGTATATAAGTCGTTGATAGATTCTTAATATTAGTTATTTGTCAGGCCTTAAGTGCAATATACAAAACTTTTAAGATTACAGTTGGAACATAGAGATAACCCCATTTATGTCAGTTAACTGAGATAAGTGAGTGCCACTGCAGAACATAGACGTATACGTAAGGCGACTGTCTCAATAGGCACAATGGCTACACTGCAAACCATTGTTCTTATAGTCTTGATTTCTACTTCGTTTGGAAACATCGTTAAACAAATTGAAGGGGTAAATGAAGCAATTAGTAACACAGTTATTGACAAAATAATGCTTGAATTGTACAATCAGAGGCAACTTTTTAACGAACGGATTAGAGAACTGGAACAAACGATATCTTCGCAACAACGGACAATCGATAGACATGAAGAACATAACATTGGAATTAATAAAAGGATGGAAGACTTACAAAAGCAGATTGAACATTGTAATTTTCAGAAACTCAAAGAAACTACTCCAAGGAAAGCGGAAAACAATACACCACTTGACGAATCTATTAAACGCAATTTAGCTAAAGACGATGCACCTAATAACAAACCTGAAAATACAATCACTGTTAAATCTACACAAGGACTGCAGATACCAAACACAGAGCATTTCGCATCAAAACGAATCGTCGAAAGTAATGTTGCCTTTTCTGCATATCTGGATCATAATGTAGACCATATGGCAGCTGGACATCACATAGTGTTAAATCAAGTACAACTGAATGATGGTAACGGCTATAACCACTTTACTGGAATATTTACTGCACCAGAATCCGGGGTTTACTTGTTTTCATTCAGTATCTACAGCCATTTCAGACTGGCCATCGTATCTCTATCTGTGGACGGTGTCAACCATACTGATATTATAACCTACCCCTACAACGATCACGTAATTTTCTTTCTTTTTTTAAAAGTTACCATTTTGATTAAACATTATAAAGAAAAAAATATTGATACAGTATTCTTAAAAATAGTTTAAAGAAATCCGTGTATTGTATGTTAAACTGTAACACAAATACTGATGACAAAATTCCGATCGATTTGAACGATTCAAGTGTTAAAATATCTACTTACGAGTTACCTCTAGTTTTAATCAAACGTGCTAAAGTGTACATTGCAATAAAACAAACTTTTGTGTATGTTTTATCATATAGCTTCATTAATCGGTAACAATATGTTTATTTTGGCTCGACGCTGTAGCTTCCATCGTATTATTATTTCAAATTTAAAACATTCTTCAATTTCAGGGATCCATGAGCAGCAACACAATAATCATCCGCGTTAATAGTGGACAGTCAGTGTGGCTTCAAAACATTGTTTCAAATGACGGAGAAATATGGAATAACGCATTTCAAAAATATGCTACATTCTCTGGTGTATTGCTTTACCAATAGACACAGAAATAAAAGGCAAAAAGTAACATGTTTAAATATGTGTATGTGTGTGTGCGCGCGCGCGTATGCGTGTGCGTGCGCGTGTGCATGTGTGTGCGATCGGGTGTGCTTGTGTATGTGTGTATGTTTTTCATGTTTACAATTAAGATTCCCTACAGAATATATATCATTTGTTTATTCAAATGATTGTATTGGTCCTTTATTATTCTTCAGGCAATGTGACATGTGTGAATGTACTAACTTGGTAGATAAAAACAGAATATAATTACAAACCACGTTATACTATTGCCTTAAAAATAATGCATGCAAGTAATACATGTAACGGTTATTGGGCATATAATAAGAGAACAAATTACAATGAAGCGTTCAAAATAAGCCTCACTACACAGAACATGCTTGATTTTACCATATTTGTACATTCATAATTTATATTTGTATTAAAGCGGCCATACCTGTTTTTTACTTAGACTAAATGAGACCACAACTGGGACCATTTGTTGTTGATCGTAGATTGCAGACAAGTTGATTCCATGAACGATACATGTAGGGGTTCCACCTTGTCGCGATGGCTCGCCCCAGGGATAGACATTTGGTGCCGTATTACTTGCAGGCTGGTAATTCGACTGTGGTACAGGACAGGTGGCATAAATAACGACTTATATAAACAGAAGCTATGATATTCAGCAAATCTCTTGAGTCCGGATTCATTGTACGTAATGCCTCCGTGATTGTTATTTAATCTTTTATTTATTGTTACCACTTTTCAACGGTTAATTAGCGTTCTTCAAGAAGAAAATTTCTTTTGGACAGAAACACGGTTTTAAATAAAAAAACACAACCTGTGTTGAAACTATTTTTTCACTTACCCGACAGTCACACGTACTATTAACAGCTGCGCAAATGTCGTGAACGCGCGTTGCTTCGGTAGAGCGATCAGGTGGTGACGTAAGCATGTGGTCAAGGGACCCGGATGTGCCATTGTTCGGAGCACCCGTAATGTTCAGTAATGCTGGAATTGCAAATGACATAGCGTGTTGGTTACATGCACGTATCTTTTACACGTATCCAACTTTTGTACATCTATGCTTTTATCTAATATTCATAAACTTGCCGTAACCACATACCTGTCATGACGTTGTAGAGTTCTATATTTTCAAAAGGTTCCGCTGTAAATTGTTGCTTAAAGCCAGGCCCGTGTGCAAGAAACAGTGCCTGAAATGTTGCGGTCATGTTATAAACATATAACGGATTCCTCCTTTATAAATATGTTACATTAAAAGGTAAACTAAAACAAAAATCATAATCAAATATAATTAAAAACGTTATTTACACACTTACATGCATGCTTTTGTATACGTTGTCGTATCCATGGTTACCTTTAAGACAACTTTTAGTTGGCTTTGGTCTGTAATCAGAAAAAAGTTATTAATGTATACGTTACTTTGTCCATTAATAAGTGAAATGTATAATTTAACTCGCGTTCAGGCCGTCCATTTTGTAAAAGCAGGTTCATGATTTCAAGATAAGGAAAAACAGTGCTTTCAAAATCAAAACTAAATTTAAAAAAAAAATAACAGTTATGTATCCTATGTTGTCCTAAAGTGTAAATGTTGTTCAATGAGTTTTTAGGCTGCAATAAATATTCTACACAATTATTGGATACTTATATGTGTCGCCTTACTCAAACAGCCAAGAGTCATGTACATCAACGACCACTTCTCCTATTCGATCGTTGTTGCTATAATGATGGCGCACGGGAATGTCCTTACGTGAAAACACGCGAGCGTTCGCACTTTTGCATTGTAGAGATTCAACGATAGTTTCTGTTTGAACAACTGCAATAAATGAAAAACACTTATAAGTGGATGCAGAACTAGAACTCGGAACACTCAAATATAAACAAATCACTAAACATATGACAAATCACACTGATATCCTGTTTAACTGACCGTTCAAAGGCGACAACACGAACATGTGCTTAAAATATATATATCGATGCATGTGTTGTATGTCTTTGTTGTTTGATACATTCTGTGTTTCTCGTTAAATGCCTCTTTAGTGTTGATCTTGTGTCTTGAACCAAGGCAATCCTAAAATGTTTGATTACTGGGATTGTCCCTATAGTTTTCATTGTATTCTATAAACTCAAATCGTTTAACAGAACGTACCCTGGTCATTCTTAACGATCGATCCGCTGCCAAGCCTGTGATACGCAGGATGAATATATCCAGTTGTTCCAGAATACACCAACATGTCTGTCACCTCGGGGAGCCAAGTGTTCAACGCTACCTTACGACCACAGGATGTACTCTGCATACCTAATCAGACATTTGAAACACCAACAACAGTTTTAGCTACTTTGACTGGAACATGGAGTCAAAAGAAGGAAACATAATCGCTTTTAGTAAGCAGTCAAATACAATTTGATTGATAATATTTCACGAGTCTGTATTCCTAGTTCACACATTCTAAATATAATGGCATCTAAAAGATAAACAATGCAGCATAAAAAGTTACCGTGATCCGCCAAAAGGATAAGGTTGACGCAGTTGTCAATCTTTTTGCTTAAAAGTGAACCCATGAGATAGGCAATAAGGTCATCGACTCTTTGCAGCATTGTGTTGACCTAAGCAATACAATTAAAGTACAAAACAGACTGTTTAATGAAACAACAAAAAGCAGGAAAATTAATGGAAAAATAACTTATTCCAAACAATGAACTCGCTTTTGATACACAGTCCAGGCTATTATTTTGTATCTCTTTTGTGTATGTCGAATTTATTGGAGACATTCAACTAGACTATATATGTAAACAGGCTATGCATGTAAATTGTTTAGATTGTTTCTAGCTGAGTTTGTAAATGTACGTTCAATTTGCACCAAGTGATACGTGTCATACTACAATGTTAAGTCACCTCCTCGCTATCCGGCCCAGCCCCGTGACCCTGGTGATCAGGCTCGTCAAAGTACAACATTATCAGCTCTGGCCGCTCATTGTCAGGCATTGACAACCACTCCATCGCCTTGTCTATCCGGGCCTCATAAGTGATCGACCTGAATTATTCCAATGGTCCAATTCGTAAGCAAAACATTCAGCAATCCAAAGAGTTCTTAGCAATATTTAGAGTTCAACTACATTTGGCAACAGTCAAGCGTGTGAACGACGTTTCATGAAAGAAAGGGGGTGTTTTATTAATGCAGTTTCTTATTTTGTCTGTACATATCGATATTTGTTAATACATGTATTCTCCTATACTACACCTGTTTTTGATTATTATTTTAAAAAACGAAAATAGAGCATACCCATCGTAAGGCATCCAGTAGTCTGGCTGGTAACCTGGAGAAGAACAAACGACACAGTCCTTACTATCAAATTAATATTAACACATTCAATAATTTATAACATTTCTCTAGAATTTCAATCTTCTAGTTAGTATAATCAAATAAGCCGTTGCCAAAGTGACTAAGCGTTGTTTTTACCAGAAATGTTCATTTCGCTGCCAACCCAAAAGAAGGAAGCTGCTTTTTTCCCATGCTTCTGAGTTGTTGTCCAAATCTAAATTTTCAAAATGAAATAAATACACGCATACAAACACATTTATGGATGGATGATCTAAATTTACTACTATCAAATAAACAAACACATGTAAATTTAGTTTTTGGGACATCATGTGCATATCAAAACTCTTAATTATTTTATTAGAATTGTTCAAAATTCGAATAAGAAATTTCAGAAGACTTTGTACGCTTACCGGTTCGCCACCCCACCAATACGAATCAAACTTGCCACTTCCACTGATAGAAAATGTTCCATTGTGCTTCGAATCATACATACTGTTTCCAACGATACCATGTGACTCTGGATACAGACCCTACAATATTTGTATGTGTGCGTGTTTCTCTAGAACTAGTTATTCCCATAGCGAAGAAATATATCAAATTATAATTAATGTGAAAATACGTTAATTCAAGTGAATATATGCATTGAGAGCAATGCTCAATTATTGCCGTAACTACCGTCACGATTGTGTAATGGTTCGGGAACGTGAGCGTGGGGTAGGCTGCCCTCATATAGGGTGTATGAACCCCACAGTCCCGCAGCTTCTGCATTGTAGGTGTAAGATTCCTTAGAAGGTATTCTGCCCGAAACCCATCCAGAGAAACAACTATTAAAGGTGGTGCACTGAAATTAAATGGGAAAGTATGCATATTCTAGCTTTCAAAAATGGTATTGCAGTATATAGCCATACTAGATGTGTACGTACTACTTCAGCATATTTATTTTCTGATATATACAAGCCTGCGTTATCACATATTGCTTAACACTAATGCTAACCTCCATGGACACTGAGGATTGTTGTCGGCGGGACAAGGCTGTTCTAGCCAAACCGGCAGAGGAGTTGTAGAATGGGGTTTGGTCGTTGGTGTTGGGGTTGTAATCTGAGCAGTTGTCTGAGGTTGCTTTGTTGTCGAGGACAGACTGAACGGCCATAGTTCTAGTGGCAAAAACGTTCTCAGTCTAGCACCAAGAGGGACGTCCATGGATGTAAAAAATTGGTGCCCCGTGAGGTGTTCGATGTCGCGTACCCGAGCAGCGTTGTTAATCAAATAATCCCTACCCGTCTGAAGACAAACCAGAACAGTATCAGATTGAGGTAAGACAGGCATATATTGCGAAAGACAATATTAAAATATTAAAAATTAACGTGTCTTTTTAAAGAATTTTAAACCAGAACAACTTGCAATTCCATACCATGCAGTTCGCCGTTTTGTTCATCTGTGGCAGGACAAACGAGGATACAGCAAGGTGCTCGTCGGGACATGTGATTGCAGAAGTGTTGTTCTGTGTACACTTAACCAGTATAATGTACATATGACTGGGCAGCTGAACGTGCATGGCGTCATCAACAAATCTTTAGGGAGAAACATACAGACGAAAATGTATGTGTCTGCTTGTGTCGTAAATATTTGCTTATATAATTATAAATGTACCAGTAGAATGAAATACATGTACATGTACAATTGTACGTAGTGTCCAGACCCTCGTAATAAACACAACCGGTAACAATCACACATTGTAACTTATACTGCTTTAAAGTTTTTTATTTATCAACACAGCACGGACTATCTTTATTATGAAAATGTAATACTACGTAGATATAAGAAAAACGTTCTACTTGGTACTGTTGTGGACGTTTTCATCAGCAAGACCGTCGTTGTTGTGATCATATATTGGCCCAGTTGTAACGTGGATATCGCCATAAGTAGATGCATATTCCTTAGTAACGGTCCATAAATAACTCCATATACCTGTGGGGATTTTTTAAACTCATTAACGTATTATCTTAATTAAAAGTATTGTGGAATTCGTATAACTAAGGCAAAATGGTGTCACACATTTGGATTATTATTGTTTTAAATATCATTTAGAGATTTAAGGGGAAGAGTATTTACCTGTTCTAAATCCGGAAAACAGCGGTACTTTGTTCCACCATGCCTCAGCTTCGTTATGTGAGATAAATTCTAAAATATGAATTGAGTATTTACATAATTAGACAAACTGGGCCGCTTACTATTATAGTCTTAGCGCAGTTCAATAACAGAAATACCTTAAGCAGAATCTTAGTATAGGACAAAACAGATTTCACTACACATTGTCGTAGTCAAGAACCTAGTAACATTTAACTCACCAATATCAACCAGTCGGGACACGACGATGTTCGATACAGAGTTTTCATAACTAGGGCAGGACGTCAGACAGTCAGTGGCATCACTGTCAGTATCAACCTAATAACGGTCGAAACAGAGTAAGTTATAGTCTTCCACAGAAGTTCTGAGAGTTCATAACACCTCTCAGGCTACAACACAAGCGCATATATACTGCCAATATGAGTATTGATTGTGAATTAAAAATCTAACCTGTTCTCTTGATAATCGAAACGAAACAGCAACAGGCGTCATAAGTTGTGTACTGTATAATGCAGACACATTATTTCCATGGAAAATGCACGAAGTTGTTCCGCCGTGCCTTGAAGGTTCACCCCAGGGATATACGCTTTCTCCGGAATGACTAGGAGGTTGGTAGTTGGCCTGCATATTCAAACGGATTCAAATAGAAATCTTGATTGTTTTGCTGATAACATCAAAACCGGAAAAGTCATTCCCATAGCAAACGCATTACGTTACGTATGCTGCTTTGCTAAGTGTCATGTAATATAAATAACCAATACATATCATTGCGCACACGCCTACTTACCTGACAATCACATTGTCTGTCAACATCATTGCACGTTTCAAGCACGTGGGTTGCTTCTGTAGGACGTGGAGGCGGCGAGGCAAGAATGTTGTCCAGGGAACCAGACGTTCCGTTGTTTGGAGCGGGTGTTATGTTCAATAGTGCTGGTAAATAATGCATTAGGTAAACATATTATGCGTGTATCATTTTTTAAAATCAGAATTGCAATCGAAAAAGTATCAAAACAGTTAGGTTACGCACGTATACATTTAACAAACGCAAAACTGTTATCCTGTATTGAGAGTAAAACGAGATCATTTTACATAACGAAAACTGATTGCGGATGTAATTTAAATATATCGAGTTTTATGTTTAAATGTAAATAAATTAATTTTATTTTTGTTGAAAAAGTTACAGAGAGCAAATGAAGGCAATAAAGTAAATGTACAAACCTGCCATCACGTTATACAATTCGATATTTTCAAAAGGGTCCACAGAGTACTGCTGTTTAAATCCAGGACCGTGAGCCAAAAACAGGGCCTGTTATAAAATAATCTTTATTTTATGTCGCCATTCATCTTTCGAATTCTGGTGATGTTTATTTATCGAAACTACCTATGCAATAAGAGAATATTTACAATGCATAGATTGCAAATTGTCACGAAAAAATATTTATGTCGAAAACAGTTTTTTTTCAGCTTTATAATAGTTTATTCGTCAAAATAATATTTTGTTCAATGGGAAGATTTGCCAGTAGATCAGCAGTCAGCCGTTATTGATTTAAATCAGGTGAAACGGCATATATAAACATTGTAAGTGGGTAGTTCACACACTTTTATATAGATCACAAAGAAGTTAAAGGTTATTAGTATAACAATACTAAGAAAAACTAAATGGTTATGCGACACACCATGTGTATGTGTTAGAACATACTAACAACCTTTAACCATTACTTGTAGTATATAATGTTAAGGAACTCCAGTTGACTTAGTACTTAATACTCACGTGCATGCTTTTGTACACATTGTCGTAGCCGTGGTTTCCATGCAAACACCAGGAGTCGTTTGTGGAGCTATATATATATAGACGATTCGTTTATTTCTTTCATAAACTGTATAATTATAAATTGACTTTAAGAATGTATAATTGAGATAAAAATATACATGCGAGAAATTACTGAAAACCTGCAGTGAACATATGGAAAATGTCGACTAAATTTGGAAATGGAAGTCCGGATGATGAAAGTTAAAATATACGTACGAAAACATCCAGGTGTCTTGCACATCAACCACGACATCTCCAATTCGATAGTTGTTGGCGTAATGGTGCCGGACAGGTATATTTGTCTTGGTAAACAGCCGTAATTTGTCGCTCTTGCAATCCAACGAGCTGGTTATTGTTTCAGTCGATACAACTATAATACAAACGCAGAAGAAACAACAACAAGGGTAATGTTAATGAACCAACTATTTAACATATACGAAACAAACGCAAAACAAAGATCAAGTAAACAACTGCAAAATAAGCGCCGAAACATAGTGCTGTTTAAATTGCAAATAAAGCTAAAACAACTAAAAAGTAACGCAAAAAACACACAGAACATACGTGATCCCGCAAAAAGAAGGAATACATACAGTTATAGGACTTTTAAGAGTTTTATTGACTTCAATGGCAGTGGGCTTATTTACTTATCACTGCTGAACGACACATCACCGATAGCTTTAAGTATTTTACCTTGTTCATTCTCGAGGATGGCGTCTCTGCCAAGTCTTCGGTACTCAGGTTGTATGTATCCGGTTGTCCCGGAGTAGACAAGCATGTTATCCACTTCCGGGAGCCATGTGTCAAGGGCGATCTTGCGCTCGCATGCAGTACTAGCCATACCTATCAAATATGTTAGTCTTTTACATAGTATTACTAAAAACACATAAACAATTTTAAACGGCAGCTGACCTCTGATCATCTATATAGAATGCCAGAGACCACCTGCACCAATAAAAGCTACAACAACACTAAATCTACAGAAGATATAACTCATTAACGGAGCAACAAACCAGACCATTACTGCCACAACACAAAACCCTTTTGTTAATTGTTCTCTCAAAACTAACCCATATATAAATTGTGCAACCGAAACGTTAAAGCCCGAAATGTATGTTACCCACTTTCAGCATAATGTGAAAGAAATTTTCGTTAAAACAAACATATGCACAATTTTTAACCAAACCAAACACAAAACGTTTACCATGATCAGCAAGGACCACCAGGTTAACACAGTTGTCCATGTTTTTTGCTAGGAGAGAATTCATCAAGTAGCCGATCAAACTGTCCACTTTACCCAGCATTTCATTCACCTGCAAACAAGCAAAGAATAATTGTATGTCGCCTTTGGACAAGAATATAATAAAAAATAATCAGTATAATGTCAGCCCAGTCAGTTACTCGAACAAGCCATACATAGGCTTACTAAGTGTAATATCACCATATATGGAATATTTGAATACACGATTTTGGGTTTCGACCATTGCGCGGTTAATGAAAGCACTATGGGTTTAAACTTAGTATGTTTACACCAATTGCCTAAGTCCTTGAATCATTTGGATAAAATGTTTTTACGCCGAAAAAATGTGTTCCTTTGGGGGAAATCCCTGCCAAATGTCTAATTATTTTTTTTATTTTGCCTCGGTGATGAAAAGGCTAAAGCGGTATTAATATGCATATAAGCATTTGAATGACGAAGCATATCTAAGAAACCCGGTCACGTCCCGTGGCCCTGGGGTCAGAGTTTTACTTATAACGTATTGTTTGATTACTTTAACAAAATTATGCAACCGCTCTTTTATGAGGTACATGATTCATTATGTCCTTAATTAGAATGTCTGTTTGATGCTAATGATCCAGACCTCCTCGCTATCCGGCCCTGTCCCGTGACCCTGGTGATCAGGCTCGTCAAAGTACAACATTATCAGCTCTGGCCGCTCATTGTCAGGCATTGACAACCAATCCATCGCCTTGTCTATCCGGGATGTGTATGGTATGCTCCTGAACAGTAAAATAGTGTAAACATTGGAAACTAAAGGGACAAGCCAAGAAGACAATTTCTTTTTACAAACACCCTGTTTAAAGGCAAGGGGCTACGGCCAAACAGGCACTAAATGAGGGACACACAGCGGACAGACAATGCAGACTTACGACAAATGCATTAACAATGATGTTTGGGTCACCGCCTCAAAAAGCGGAACACGCGTTCAATTGTGAATTTAACTAGTTAATTGGTACCAAACCTCCCAACATTAATGACTTATTACAAAATGAAAAATCTATATCAAATCGAACCCAGCTTTAACTTGAAGACAATCAAGTCTCAAGTATAGTACATTGTAAATCATTTAAACAGATAAGCTGACTATGTACTCAACGACCAAGTCTTGAAGAAGAAAAAATATATGCGTCTAAGTTAAATCAACAAATTCGTGAAAAGCATTATCTATTATGGACTAAAAAACCTTTAGGGTAAACAATTTTCTAACGGCAATCCACGTGAATGTGTGCAAGCAAGAAAACAAACAGCTCTGTCAACAATGCGCTGTCACTCCATTTGTTTACAAATTGAAAAGTTCTAACGTCCTATCAGAAAAAAAAATCAGTTAAAAGTTTCTATTGCGATTTTATAACTACATTACAATTCAATGATAACCTACCCATTATAGCGTTCCCAGTAGTCCGGCTGATAACCTGGCAAACATAAAACAATCTTTATTAACGCGTATCTTACCGACAGTTTGATTATAAAAACACATATATCACATTACTGTAATAGACATTTGTATCTGTTTACATAATAATCCGTCCTTACCCGATATATTCGTTTCACTACCAACCCAGAAGTATGATGCCGTTTTCAGTCCCTGTTTCCTTGCGGTAACCCAAATCTGTCAACAGACATTGACAATATTTCTGATAAACGTATTCAAACTTACAGAGACAAGCACGCCCAAACGATACATAGAAAACCGACACAGAGAGAAGTACGTCAAGACGATACAACCGACTTAGAGATAAGTACGTCAAGACGATACAACCGACACGGAGATGAGTACGTCAAGACGATCCAACCGGCACAGAGATGAGAAAGTCAAACGATACAACCGACACAGAGATGAGCACGTCAAGACGATACAACCGATACAGAGATGAGCACGTCAAGACGATACAACCGATACAGAGATGAGTACGTCAAGACGATACAACCGATACAGAGATGAGCACGTCAAGACGATACAACCGATACAGAGATGAGCACGTCAAGACGATTCAACCGACACAGAGATGAGCACGTCAAGACGATACAACCGATACAGAGATGAGTACGTCAAGACGATACAACCGACACAGAGATGAGCACGTCAAGACGATACAACCGGCACAGAGATGAGTAAGTCAAGACGATACAACCGATACAGAGATGAGTACGTTAAGAAGATACAACCGGCACAGAGATGAGTAAGTCAAGACGATACAACCGATACAGAGATGAGTAAGTCAAGACGATACAACCGGCACAGAGATGAGCACGTCAAGACGATACAACCGGCACAGAGATGAGTACGTCAAGACGATACAACCGATACAGAGATGAGTACGTCAAGACGATACAACCGATACAGAGATGAGTACGTCAAGACGATACAACCGATACAGAGATGAGTACGTCAAGACGATACAACCGATACAGAGATGAGTACGTCAAGGCGATACAACCGACACAGAGATGAGTACGTCAAGACGATACAACCGGCACAGAGATGAGTAAGTCAAGACGATACAACCGACACAGAGATGAGTACGTCAAGACGATACAACCGATACAGAGATGAGTACGTCAAGACGATACAACCGACACGGAGATGAGTACGTCAAGACGATACAACCGGCACAGAGATGAGCACGTCAAGACGATACAACCGGCACAGAGATGAGTACGTCAAGACGATACAACCGACACGGAGTTAAGTAAGTCAAGACGATACAACCGACACAGAGATGAGTACGTCAAGACGATACAACCGGCACAGAGATGAGCACGTCAAGACGATACAACCGATACAGAGATGAGTACGTCAAGACGATACAATTGACACAGAGATGAGTACGTCAAGACGATACAACCGGCACAGAGATGAGCACGTCAAGACGATACAACCGATACAGAGATGAGTACGTCAAGACGATACAACCGATACAGAGATGAGTACGTCAAAACGATACAACCGACCCAGAGATGAGTACGTCAAGGCGATACAACCGATACAGAGATGAGTACGTCAAGACGATACAACCGACACAGAGATCAACACGATACAACCGACACAGATATAAGCACACCCATACGATACAACGACACAGAGATAAGCACACCCAGACGATACAACCGACAAAGATATAAGTACGTTAAGACAGAGATGAGCACGTCCAGACGATACAACCGACACAGATATAAGCACGCCCATACGATACAACAGACACAGAGATAAGCAAGCCCAGACGATACAACTGACACAGAAACAAGAACGCCTAGACGACACAGAGACAAGCTCGTCAAGAAGACATAACCGAAACAGAGACAGGCACGTTCAGACGAATCTAACACGCCCAGACGACATAACTACAGAGACAAGCACGCCTAGATGACACAACTACAGAAATCAGAACGCCTTGACAACTTCAACGAAACAGAGACAAGCACGCTTAGACGACAAAACCACAGAGACAAGCACGCTTAGACGACAAAACCACAGAGACAAGCTCAACCTAGAAGACACAACTAGAGAGACAGGCTCGCCTAGACGACATAACCGACACAGAGACAAGCACGCCTAGACGACATAACCACAGAGACAAGCATGCCTAGATGACATAACCGGCACAGAGGCAAGCACGCTTAGACGACAAAACCACAGAGACAAGCTCAACCTAGAAGACACAACTAGAGTAACAGGCTCGCCTAGACGACATAACCGAAACAGAGACAAGCACGCTTAGACGACAAAACCACAGAGACAAGCTCAACCTAGAAGCCACACCTAGAGAGACAGGCTCGCCTAGACGACATAACCGACACAGAGACAAGCACGCCTAGACGATATATCCGTCACAGAGACATGCGCGCCTAGATGACACAACAACAAAACAAGAACGCCCTGACAACTTCAACGAAACAGAGACAAGCACGCTTAGACGACAAAACCACAGAGACAAGCTCAACCTAGAAGACACACCTAGAGAGACAGGCTCGCCTAGACGACATAACCTTCACAGACAAGTTCGCTTAAATGACATAATTGACACGGAGAAATTCCTTTTTGGATTTCAGAATCATTATCAAAGGAAGGGTTAACATCGTTGGTGGTGTTTATATATTGTGTTTACTTTATTAAAAAAATCAAGCCTTCATACTGGTTCTCCTCCCCACCAGTGCGAGTTGGTAGTTGTTTTGGCCCCGATGAAAAATGTCTCATTATATTTAAAATCATACATGCTGTTTCCAACGATACCGTGGGACTCTGGATACAGACCCTGAAATATGAACACGTTTTTATAAGGCATATTATATATTGAAATACTGACTAGAATATGTACAAGGGATAGCCTGTTTACTTGTTTAGATATATTAGTTTCTTCCTAGATCTTTGGTAAGTCATCCGGATTATCTATGAATTACAATCCTTACTAGATATGTATGATTGAATAGGTCGGTACTTTAAGATGAATTATATTTCTTCTTTTTTCATAATGTTGTTAACAGACGTTTTTACAATTTTGGATTATTTTATATGATATTACCGTGACGATGGTGTAATGGTTGGGAAAGGTGAGTGTTGGGTAGACAGACCGCATGTAAGGTGTATGGACCCCACAGTCCCGTAGTTTTTGTATCGTCGGCGTCAGGTTTCTTAACAGATATTCAGCTCGGAACCCGTCCAGTGAAACAACAATTAGAGGAGGCTTGCTGCAAATATACAGTTTAAACTAACAATGGGAGATACCAAAATCATTACCGAATTGTTGAATAACACTACATGTACAAAGAAAATATAGATGCCAGTAATTTGAGTCTAAATGGTAATCGGATATTGAGGAGTGGTCACCGGGTAATTTTGAGGCAGAAATAAACAACACCTGGCCTAATGAAACAGAAACGTTAAGTGGTACATAAACCCTACTGGGGGTAGAACACGCGGCATGGTTTTAATCATCTTACCCAGAAGAAGTATTCATTTAAATGCAATATATATAACAAAAATGACCCAATTTCCGCAATATGCTTGCCAAAAATCCTCCGTAAGTCGAGATAAGCCAACAAAGTTGTTAAGACTATTTTGGGCCTTTATAGATTTTTCCCGTAATATTTCAGGAACCACATTGATCGGCAATTAAATGCATTCATTGTAAGCACTGAATGGGATCAACATCTTCAAAAACACACATGTAGGAGGATGCCCTCAAGAATGATCTCATTTTGTTGATGAACAGAAATTATATCATACATCACAAGAGAGAATGGCATTTGCACAGCACGGACGGTTTACCTAAGCTGTGTCAAACAACTGAACAACAACGATCAGCCGTACAGCAACGAACAATCGGAGAGCAACAAACAACCGTACAGCAACGAACAACCGGAAAACAACGAATAACCGTACAGCAACGAACAACCGGACAACAACGAACAACCGGAAAACAACGAACAACCGGACAACAACGAACAACCGTACAGCAACGAACAACCGGACAACAACGAACAACCGGAAAACAACGAACAACCGCACAGTAACGAACAACCGGAAAACAACGAATAACCGTACAGCAACAAACAACCGTACAGCAACGAACAACCGGAAAACAACGAATAACCGTACAGCAACGAACAACCGTACAGCAACGAACAACCGGAAAACAACGAATAACCGTACAGCAACAAACAACCGTACAGCAACGAACAACCGGAAAACAACGAATAACCGTACAGCAACGAACAACCGGACAACAACGAACAACCGGAAAACAACGAACAACCGGACAACAACGAACAACCGTACAGCAACGAACAACCGGACAACAACGAACAACCGGAAAACAACGAACAACCGCACAGTAACGAACAACCGGAAAACAACGAACAACCGCACAGCAACGAACAACCATACAGCAACGAACAACCGGACAATAACGAACAGCTGGACAAACTTATCAACGCACTTATCGTACGATCACTTTTTGAAATTGATATTTCTGAGTAGTTTTTATATATTTATCGAAACTAAAAGCTTTACTTGTCAGTTTTGACAGAGTGTATTTGATTCTGAACGCAACACTTTCAGCCTATTTTGTGACTTTCACTAAATATGAAACTGAATTTCTTGACCTTACGATATCTGCTAGCACACTTGTTGACAAGATGGTCTTGAACATAGTCAGACATGAGAACTGATTCACGAGAGTGCGTGTATGTACTGATGAAATACTGGCTGAAAAACGTTTCTTCCTCGATGGCCTTCGCAGAGTGTCATTACAAATAACCGGTAAACCTCGTTTCCGCAAAAAACACCTACGCTCGGGTGGGATGAACCTATCTTACGCTCTCGGACATGAGTGATACTTCTAATCTACCCTGCTCCACTACAGACTTACCTCCATGGACATTGCGGGGCGGTGCCTGTAGAAGGACATGACTGCTTTAACCAATCAGGGACCTCTGGATGTTCGGATGTTGAAGCTTTTTAGACGAGAAACCAGAATATAAAAGGATAAATGCGATAAAAAAAAAGGCGGATTTCTTGAGACATTTGATAAAATGCAATAAACTTCATTTTGATGAGTCCTTTTTACACGCAAAAATGAATGACAGAAGTGTTTCTCAAAAAGGAATGCTCAATGAGAGGACAATATTTCAAAACCTTTGATAGGTAGGTAGTAAAAATAAAAAAAATAGTATGCATGATCACAAATCATTATTTTTATTACAGCTAAATACTCTTAACATAGAACGAATAGCGCGGACAATCATTCCGAGTGGTATGTGTGAGTCTACAAATGCTAGCAGTGCATCATGATTAATACAAGTTACTATAGTACATCTTACAAAAGGACGGAGTAGTGTCGGTGGGTGTGGCCGTTGATTCCGTTCCCCCTGCCTGCTCCCCTCGGGACCCCTCAACGTTGCTGTCTTCAGCCCCGGACTTCCCGCCCAGTGTCACACCAAGTACAATCGCTACCACAACAACTATTAGTAGCACAGCGGCCTAAAATGTAGTTCATTGATATGGTAATGTATGTTATATGTAAGTATAGTATGAAATTAGTGATTTATGGTTGTTCAACAATACTGCACAACATGGCGGTAATCCCACTTTCAGCTCTTTGGGTGTAGTATGTTGTGTTTGTACGTTTGTATCTCCCCTTCAGTTTCACTCGGGCCATTACCCTGTGTCACTAAACGGGGTTTATATTTAAGCGTTGACAACTGGGCTTGTCCCTTCATTTTTGCCCTTGTGTGTTCCCTTTGTTTTGTTACTTTGCGTTTAGCACCGCTCTCTTTTGTAACGCTATTCCACAGTTTGAAAACTTTATTATGGATTGCAGAAAAAACAATATTTGTAATCATTTGTGTCAAACATTGAAATAATTATACTTATACAAACATACTTGAAGACACTTACGCCACCAAAATAAAGATATCTCGCCCGAGGCTTCTTAAATCCTTTACTCTCCGTCTCCGAAAATAGCTAAAATTAAAAAGATCTCTATAGATTATTTACATCATACTAGTAGATGGGAGGTATTTCATAAGATAATCGGTTTAAAATGCGTACAATGGCAGTTGCAGGGACGGTAACTCTAATATCAACTAAGGTTCGGGTTGATGTGTGTCATTCGACACGCGAATAATCACATAACGACCAGTCGCTCTATTAGACTTTTATCGTGACTTTGACATTGACCAATGCTGACAATGTTGCAGTTTGGCTGGGACATAGTAAATCCGAGTAACATTTGTGCAGCTAACTTTGACAGTAACATTACTTACATAGCTGGAGGACCCGTCATAAGTCTTGTTTTCATAAGTCTGTGAGTTCTGGAACATAAAAGGGTCATTAAAATAATAATAATAATAATAATAATAATAATAATAATAATAATAATAATAATAATCATCACATCGTCGTCGTCGTCGTCGTCGTCATCATCATCATCATCATCATCATCCATTCCTTTCAATTCGAGTAAAGACCAGTTCACAAACTTATACAATCATTCATATCATTTGTTTCTTCTATCATTCATACCCACTAACATTCTAAACTTTCTTCTCTTTTCCCAATCAACATCGAAACCGAGACAATTTCTCTTTTTACGCATTTTATTATAACCATATTAAAGTTAAGATATTTACAAAAATAATGATATTTCACATTTTCGGCAATTTCATTTTCAGTTTGATAATCTTTTGATACAACTGTAAACACTTTTTAGAAAAGGAGAGGGGTAATAATAATAGCTTTCAGCTATCTCCTGAATATTTACGACGATATGTGTATAATATGCGTTGTTCCAAACCGTCGTGAAAAAAATTATGTTTGAACTGAAACGCATTGAGAAAGAGCAATGACCAGTTCAAAATATAATTACATTTTGGTGTATAATAGTTGAATTAGAATATACGTGCGGGTTTTAATTTGTTGTCAAGAATAAGTTAATGTTTCTTTTAGCTTTTTAATTGTTTTAAAACATTTTGAGACACAGAACGTTGATATTTAAATTGAGGGTTAGTTACAATGGTCGTTGAGCTTGGATTTGCTTGTGCAAAAAGAAAACACGCAGACCTAAAATGAATGAGTCTACTGCATTCCATGGTTGATATCAATATTACATTCAGGGCTGCATGGCAAATAAACAAATTTGACCCATTAATGCCTATAGATTACATTGCAAATATTGCACGAGTTGCGTTTTTTGGAACAAATGTAAATGCTGATTAATTGCAGGTATAGCGTAAAATTCTTCCATGTTGCCAATGTATTTTAGTGCGTATACCAAAAACACTGTCGCGATAAGAAGTCTCAATAAACAAGGTTTTTTATTGTATCTTAGAGTTTACTTTGATGACATGCCAATTGTCAGAGGATGCATTTGCTAAAAAAAAACACCATACAAGGAGTTGAAACGGTGGGCTTTTAAATATCTTGCATTAAATTGAATGACCGTCATTATCATTTTGGTGATAATGTTGAGTCAAAAATGCACTTGTTGTTATAGACTTTACCATACTATAATAATGCCATTTTTAGAAAAGGCGAATACGGCTGATCCATTCATTAAAAACATGTCCGATAATTTTAAACTGTCTTTAATACTATCAAATGATGATTTGTTGACAAGAATTTGTGCCCAAACATTCAACATTATTCTTAATAATAGCATGTTTTATTTATGTAAGTAACGCATTGCAACCTTATATAG
Source organism: Mya arenaria (assembly GCF_026914265.1). Lineage (NCBI taxonomy): Eukaryota > Metazoa > Mollusca > Bivalvia > Myida > Myidae > Mya > Mya arenaria. The sequence goes on along the minus strand of NC_069134.1, from coordinate 14,386,318 downwards.
TCTGCTATTTTACGTTAAAGCAGCACTCTCACAGATTTACGGTTTTGACAACTTTTTATTTTTGTCTTAGAATGAGCCAATCATTGCGTAAATATCTGCAAACCAGTGATATAAGACTGGTGAAAAAATATCAGATCGCAGGTTTTTTTTATATTTCCGTTTGAGAGTTAATGTTTTATGGCTAAAAGCGTTACTGACGGTTTAGAAAAATGCATAAAACATCAATTTTTGAAATATGAAAATCTGCGATCTGATTTTTTATCAGCAGTCTTATATCATTGGTGTCCATGCATTTTGGCAAAAATTGGCTCGTTCCAAGACAAAAAATAAATAATAACAGTTGTGAAAACGTTCAATATGTGAGAGTGCAGCTTTAAACTAAAAAATGAGTAGTAATCCATCTCTGGTCTGATCGCGGTGTAAATCGATCTTTCACTTCCATTTCTTAATTATGTATTGGCGTTATTTTCAGTATTCTAATTCTTTATTTACCAGGATTAGAATTCGTTTCTAGTTTCTAAGTGTGTAAGTATAAGAACGTAATTCATGTATGCATATCATTAGTTTGTTGAAATAGAGTTGTGTTGCAACTTAAGTCTCCTATAATTAATACATTACGAGTTATATATTGTATTGATGAGACTTTAATAAACTTTCAGACTTTACACGTTATTGTATGGCTAACTGAATAGGGAAAAGGCACTGGACTTAAAACAACAAAATTAGAAAACATAGCATAGAAGCAAGCAGCATTAATATAGCATATATAACATATGTTGGTGCTATACTTATGGTTTACTGTATAACTTCATACGGTCATTGTATAGTTATAAACCATTCAATGGTTGTTTACTCAAAATGGATTGCATAGCTTTTTTTTTACTAAACTTGTAGTTAAATGCCTTTTTAAGAAAAATTGTGTTTTAAAAGTACAACATATATTTACGAAGATCTTAAATACAATAAAATCGATTATTCTACAACTTAAACTCAAAATAATTTCGTACAGGACATAACTTTGTAAATGGCTTCATTCGATTTAAACCCTAAACCCCATGAACAGCTGTAACACGTGTGTATACAAACCAAGAAACGTAATATTGAAATGACGTCAGATATGGTACATGCGCAAATGTATACGATAGCAATTAAAACAAAGCGCAAATAGTTGTATGAACGTTTGTACTATATATTTACCAGTGACTCCAGATTAAATGTCCCAGAATTCATTGCAACACTTAATATGTTAATTCGGATCACATTTATTATATCTAACGTAATTTCACTCCGTGTTATAATTGTAAACCATCTCGAGTGTATTTACATATGTGAAGAAATATAAGCGCACGTTCTTCTTAAAAGTAAACTTATCAACGGATACGTTCGGATGATTCTACCTTAAACTTAACTTATTATTATGAGTGTTTGACACGTAGGACATTGAAGGAGTGGGATAAAATTGTAATCAACAACCATTCAGGATGCTGTTTACTGTATGCATAATCTGCAGCTAATCACCATATTATGTTGACTTAAAATATAAAGGAAATGCTTTAACAAACGATATTCTTTTGGAATCCATCATGTTGTCTTTAATGCCTATTTGACCTGGGCATCAAATATCACATGGATATCCCGAGTTTTTATCCTTTCTTATCATGGTGCAGATTAAAAGAAGAATTAATTGCTCTAATTATAAGCCCTGAATGTCCCATTCAATGGCTCAACCCTAACCACGTTTTGTAGGTATTTTTATTTTCTCTTATCGTATTATAATGTATAGAACAACTCGCTTAATATCTACGTTTTATCAATATTGTACTGGCAAAAGCAACATCAGACAAGATTTTGACAATTTAGATCTAAAAATGACAATTGAAAGAACTTTACTTATATACGAGAGGGGGCAATATGATCACATTGACCAATTCACCGGATAATTATTGGTAATCGTTTTCTTATAATTATATATATATAAACTCGCTTTTTATCCGTTTTGTCAATATTTTGATAATTAAAAAAACAAAATGATAAAGTGAACTGCTTTCTAGCGGATCCAGGGGGAGATAAAAACTGTGTAATCGTCCAATTTCACTTTTTATTTCAATATAGGGGGAAAAGGTAATAAAATACACCATTTTTCGAACTAGAAATTGTAATAACCCAAGTTTACCCCCCCCCCCCCCCCTCCTGAAGCTAATTAAATACGTTGAAATAATAATATCTTGATGTTTTTCTTCTTTAGTAAAGAAGCAACACATACCGAGTTCTCCATTGTATTCCTAATATGCGTTCACTATTCAGAAGCAATGGCCATCATAATTCAATAAACAGCGGTGCATAACACGTTCTATCTTTGTAATGGTCATGGATACCATTAGACAAGTATTTAAAGTCATATGGCATTATTGTGCTGTCAAGATGCAAGTACGACTTAACTAAAGGTTCTTATCATGAAGTCCTACTGAAGGACGCAGAATGGTAGGCACAAGATGACCAAATAAACACTTCACGTGGCTCATATATAATATACTTAGTAGTCATAAACTAAATGTGCGAAAGATTTGACGAATGCATTATCCCGCATTGGTTGAAGCTGGTTTGTTTTATCATGCACATAATACCGAACAACTGCAATGTTTTGTTATTAAGCTGAATTATCTATTTAAAAAGAAACATAATAAAAGGTTAAACAACTTAAAATGTGTCATGCTTTTCCAGCCTATGCATTGAAAAACTCATGTTTTTTAATTAGATGTCATGTCGTGCACAAAGTTTGTAAACACGCCACGTGCTTATTGCAAGGTGGTCAGATCGAGGCTCTTTCCAAAGTACGTATACACCCAAGTACTGATGATCATGGCGTGCGTTGTTTACAGCGCGAAATTATATCGTGTCTAGGGAAAAATCGTCAAGATAAAATGCATTTTGAGTTCTTTACAAAAAAAATATCATACAAACAGTGTGGTTTTGTATGTGTTGTGGAAATTGGAAAACACTTGTAGTCTGCACGCTTATGCGTCAGCGGAATTTAGCCAGTTAGAAAACAAAATGTTATCCACCTATAGTCTACTCATTGATATAATAAATACCAACGTTTACAACCAGATATCAATAAATGTATGACATATTTAACCATAATGGGTTTCATACAGATAAGATGGCGAGCAGTAATAAATAAGCATAAGGGTATTTTTTATTTCACGAGTGACATCCAAGAGTGCTTATGTTCTTTATTTAAATCTTAAATATGATTGTTTTGTCTTATTTTAAGTTTTTCGTGCTATCGTCCACCGAACAAAAATATTGTGACCTTATAAATCCAGGACTGAATTGAAACCAAAGTTGTTAGATATGATTTTGCATATCAGTTTGTTAATATGGCATTAAGTTGAAGTAAATATTGCACATCGCATCATCCATGCTCCTATGCTATAAGTATGTTAACATTGCACAGATGAGTATCTGTCCCTTTCTATGGTTTTCTAACTTCACTCTTCTGACTTCTTCAGATATCATGTACGAAATGACAGTGAACCTCCGCCCTTTTCCTCCTAGGACGCTTTCATGAATGACGTCAATAAATATTGTAACGAGTATTCTGTAAAATTAATTATGTAGCTCTTCGTTGACATTAATATAATATTGTATGACAGAACATCGCAAACCCTTATTTATGTTCAACGGGCGTTTGATTATTAAGTGATTACATTTCGCCACATTCGGCGTAAATCGGTATGTGATCTAACATTAGATCGGTGCCATCGTCGGATACCCACGTTCAGACCCAATCTGTAACTCTCCATTCTTCGCCGAATTGAGTTTCAAAGTTTATTCTGAGTGACGGAGTGGGTTTGTCGTGGGTATCTGACGGTGGATTTGTACAACAGAAGGCTACTGATGCCTTCCCGGCTCTCTTAGGATCCACTGAATGTCCCATAGTCGTATGACTTCCAATAATCCTCCAATAATCCTTGAAAATCCAATACTCCTAGGATACACAATAATCCCTGAATGTCCAGAACTGGAATACCTAATACTCCTGGAATGTCCAATACTCATGCGATACCCAATACTGCTGGAATGTCCAATATTCCTGTGATACACAATAATCCAGAAATATATAATACTTATGAATTACCTAATACTCCTGGAATGTCCAATACTCATGCGATACCCAATACTGCTGGAATGTCCAATATTCCTGTGATACACAATAATCCAGGAATATACAATACTCATGAAATACCTAATACTCCTGGAATGTCCAATATTCCTGTGATACACAATCATCCAGGAATATCCGATTCTCATGGAATACACAATAATCCAGGAATATCCAATACCCATGCGATACCCAATACTGCTGGAATGTCCAATATTCCTGTGATACACAATCACCCAGGAATATCCGATTCTCATGGAATACCAAATACCCCTTGAATATCGAATACAGGAATATCCATTAATTCTGGAATATCCAATACTCATGGATTACCTAATACTCCTGGAATGTCCAATACTTGAATATACAATACCCATGGATTACCTAATACCCCTGGAATGTCCAATACTTGAATATTCAATACTCATGAAATAGCTAATACTCCTGGAATGTCCAATACCGGATTATCCAATAATCCTTAAATTCCCAATAATATTGCAATACCCAATACTCCTTGACATCCTTAAATACCCAATAGTCATTGAATGTCCTGGAATATCCAATAATTTCGGAATTTTCAAAATACTGGAAAATCCACTAATCCTAGTATGCCTTGTTACATACATATATATATCAGCTTTATTCATATATCTATATAATATACTAGTAAACTAGAATTCCGCTAATGCGATATGACGCCTGTCGGAACCGCACATCATTTTCGTACAACATTTGATTTGGTACTAATAAGTATAATATTATTCGAACAATAGCAAATGCGGACGCTTTTTAATTCAGTACATTTTTACAATAAAAGCTAAAACTTTAAATCAATGGAATTTGAAAAGTTAAGCTCTATAAAAAGAAAACCATTTCAAACACTTAAACAGTCGTTATGCCTTCGATAGGTCATTCGCGCGAACCAAACATTCCTTATCGAATCATGGTTTTGATTCTACAGCGTTCACTGAAATTTGCCAAGTGAATTTGGTGAAGTGTTGACAGTTGAATGGGCCGTAACTTTGGAATAATAAAACAATCTGCTTGTTTAAAAAAACAAATCTAGACGATTGTTTTTTTGTAATCAAAAACAGATTTCAGATTTCTATAGTAACTAATTGTCTCAGTCAGTTCCAAGACATGGGGAAAATAGAAAAAGGTACGGTAAGGCATAGAACGCTTGAAACAGAAACAGCGGGACATACAAAAACAGTACCTACTGTTTCTGAAACTGTCAACTGAATAAAACGCCTTTAACGTGCGATACCGTATCTTAAAGTCATGTCAAGAGTAGACTTGTTCAAGTGATGTCCTTTATGCTTAATGTATTTCGAAAGCCGTGTTTTAAATGCGACAGACTTCCGGTTTTATTGAGTTAATTCGTCTACCGAACTGTATTTTGTTTGCTGCTGTAACATTAAAATGAAGATTGATCCTCAACTAGGGACACCTGATCTAGACACTGACTCAATGTTTACAAATGTTATGTCATGGAAATTAAAATAGATAGATTCAACACCAGACTGGACAACTGTAGTATTTTATATAAATAGTTTATCAAATTTCGGTGTAACCTCTATATCAAACGTGCATTTGAAAAATTGGCAATGTTTTAATCTCCAGCTGCTATAAAATAACTGTTGATGTATTATTTTGAGGCCTAGTGACATTTGGCCTTTTAATGATTGCTGTGACAAAACCTATTTAAGGAATGAATTGCGGGCTTGATGTCACTATCGGGGTATGAACGCAATTGGGCTGGTCAAAGTGTGTGGAGTCCGAAGGACTCCAAGCGTACTTTGACCAGCCCAATTGCGTTCATATCCCCGATAATGACATCAACTCTGTAATTCATTACTTATATTTACTAATAGTTCATTATTTCATTCAATAATTGTTAAGAAATACTTCATTTCATTTAAGAAAACCTTTCAGTGACCCTTTCTTACCCATTCTGTAAATAGAACGACCCGACTGTAACCGGAAGCATATTCTCAAATGACGTCACAATAACGCGGGAAAAGATCAACCACTCGAAATCAATTTTTAACGTAAAATTTAAACACTTATGGCAAAAATACATTTAAAATTAAAAGAATTAAAACTTTCTAAAATGTTGATTTATAGTTTACGGGACATGCTGACACAATACAAACAATAACAAAATCATTATTTTTCATGTATATTGTTATGCGATTAATTGCGGTCCCAACATATCCGAAGATGTTGCGTTCATCGAAAAAGCAGTTCATTTAAGGAATGGAAGTTGATGTGTAAACATTACTCAATTAGCCTGTCCATCTCTGTTTTGTGTCAGCATTACTCTAGCACTCACATATAATGTTAATTAAGGTGGTAAGGCAGATAAGCTTTTGTCCTTCGATTCTACTGGCTAATTCATCTTGTAGGATTGTTTCGGGTTTTTTACATGGCAAATATCAGCAGCTTGTATTTTGAAGACAGTGTCCTTGCCTGAGAGCCTGCTGTGGATGTAGTCGAGGTCATACACATTCCGCTCTTGCTTTCGTGGCTTTATTTTAATCCGGTTACGCATCTCGATACATGCAATGTCCCCCATTTATTCAACTATTGTTAAATTCCATCTGGGAAACAGACTTCAAATCAGTCAGATTGCTGTTTACTGAAATCCAAGATATCTACGACACCTGGTAGAAGTCTCCAACAGCCAGAATAGATATGTTGCCTAAAACAATGTTAGGTTTCAAGGTCATTTTATTTGTTGCAGCATATAGTGGATCATCCTCGGCACCCCGGCGTATCATAATCTATATGATATGCACCTCGAGGATGATAGTGGATCTTTAGCAATTTTGTAGTGATCATTGATATTTTATCTACTATTAACAATAAAAGATCTTGCAGTCTGACACGTAGTGTGTTTGCAGAAATTCTGCAAGTCGTTGACAGTGGTTGATGGAGCATGTTTCATATGAAATTTGACCTATAAGTGTGACCTTGTTCTTGAACCGAGCTGCACATCGTCCGAATATAGTGAACATTTGTGGCAAGTTATTTAAAAATATTTCCAGCGGTTCAGGATATATGGAGCAGACACGATTTGTAACGGATAAACAGACGGACGGACAACTGGAGCAAAAACAATGCCTCTCCGTTTATGGAGGAAGACATAACGAGATATTATTCCCATTACCATTGTGGTCCCGTTTTGTAAGAATTGAGTATGAGAGGACAGTTTAAGTGATGATTTGGGTTCAGTGTTGGCAATGTAAGTGTTATTACTGACCAAAGTGAATAATGTGATCTTGCTGTTGATCAAACTTGTGTATGAAGCAGGTCCTTAAATAATGTAACAAATTGTAGTAAAGATTGGATAAACAATGCGCAAGTAAGAGAGCAGTCAACATGAATTTGGTCCAATTATGACAATTCAAGAACTCCAGAGTGGATATTGCTATCTGGCTGTTGATCGAAATCAGTCGAGATATGATGTCCATAAACAAATTGTTACTAAGTTTGCTACAAAATGGATTAGAAATTCTCAAATTTGAGGTGACAAAGCAAATATGGTCAGTTTTTGACAATTCAAGGGCCAATTGTCTTGAGTTCTTAGTGCGATCTAGCTTTTGATCGATCTCAGTCAAGATATTGTGCCAATAAATATTGTGACCAACTGTGGTAAAGATTGGATTACAAATGGAAAAGTAAGAGAGCAGAAATGCAAGTGTAACGCCACGCCTGTTTGCCATGTCACGCAAGTTACATTCAAAATAGTGTAAACAAAATTAAGTGTCCTATTTTTAGCCTGGAAACTACCCATATTTGCAAATCTCTTAGATTCATGAACATGTGCAAGTGTTTCAAGCTCTTTCAGGCATGCATTCTGACATGGGGTCTCATTCATAAAACCAAGCAAAATATTCACGATGCACGGCTGATGACAGCCAAATAACAGATTTACCTGCACTCTTTGTGTGCAGGTGGGCTAATAATAATAAAAGTAAAAAAAAACACACTATGAAGTACTGTTTTACACGTAACACGTGTTCCAGTCAGATGGGGATGTTTTTCTGTGTTTAGCTTACAATGTTCCAAGTGGCAGCAGTAGGGAGTTATTTAATGACTTAAATATATTTGATTTAATTACAAATGACATGCATAATATTGAAAATGATATTGAAAACTGTGATTTCTTTGTTTCTGGGGACTTCAATGGGAGGGTTAGCGACAGACCAGACTTTGTGGGGGATGAATATCTTCACCTGATGGACCTACTGCCGGATGATTATTTGCCGGATGACATTTTATCTAGAAAAAAACAGGACAAAATTGTTAATGAGCATGGAAGATGTTTACTTGATTTTTGTAAAGCCACTGGTTTGAGAACTTTGAATGGAAGGACAGATTTGGACAAGGATTTAGGAAAATTTACATGCATTAATTCACAAGGCAGTAGTAGTATAGATTTTTTTATGTGTAAAAGTGATCATTTTAATATTGTTAAAAAGTTCTATGTTAATGAACCAAATATTTTGTCAGATCATTGTGTGGTTAACTTTGTTCTCACATCTTGTTTTAAAAGTAATGGTGACAAAGCATGTGAAGAAGTCTTAGTTAACAATTATTTTAAGTATGCATGGAAACCAGAGAGAAAAGAAATGTTTGTTAATACTTTAAATAGTGATAATGTGACACAGAAGCTTTTAACCTTTTGTGAAAATACAAATACAGCAGAATATACTTGTGATGTTGACAGTTGTCTCTCAGATATATGTAATATTGTTGATGATATTTGTGTACCTTTATATAAAAAAGAGGCTAGAAGCTTGCAAAATAAAGTATCAAGTCAAAATGTTAATAAATGTTTCTTTGATGTTGAATGTAAAGATAAAAAATCATTTTTTTCATAGATATTTGAATACTTATAGAAATGTCCAAAATACAGAAAATAGAAAAGCTATGGTCCAAGCTAGAAGCGATTACAAAAATACTGTCAGAAAGAAGAAATTTATATATGATAGTAACCAGACAAAAAAGTTAGAATGTGCTAAGTTGTCAAATGCTAAAGCCTATTGGAGATTGTTAAAAGGAAAAGTTAGTAAGCTGTTCTCTTCAAAATTGTCACCCAATGATTTTTTGGCATATTTTCAAGCTATTGAGGAGATTGTTAATGCTTGTAAGAAGGTGAACTGTGGTAAGTCAGCTGGACCAGACTTAGTGCTAAATGAATTTTTGAAATATGGTATTGAGACTGAACAGTTTTTGTCATGTTTAAGTACTCTTTTTAATAAATTATTTGATATGAATTACTTTCCAGAAAAGTGGTCTGAAGGATAGTTCCGTTGCATAAAAAGGGTGATGTAGAAAATGTAAATAATTATAGAGGCATTACTTTGTTAAGTACACTTGGGAAATTGCTCACAAAAATAATAAATGATAGATTAAGTTCTTGGGCTGAAACATATCATGTATATATAGAGGCACAATCTGGATTTAGAAAGCAGATGGGAACTATAGACAATATATTTGTGTTACATGGTATCATTGAGCATTTGTTAAACAATAAGAGAAAATTATTTGCAGCCTTTATTGATTTTACCAAGGCGTTTGATTATATAGTGAGGGATAACATGTGGTTTAAACTTATAAAGCTGAATATATATATATAATATAAAGTGATGACTTTTTGTGTGCTCGGTGTTAGGCAGGGCAAATCATTATCACCATTTTTATTTTGTATGTATCTAAATGATATAGAAGAACACTTTATGCTTCATGGTTTTGAAGGGGTTGATTTAGATATGTTAAAAATGTTCCTGTTGCTATATGCTGATGATATTGTTATTCTATCAGAATCTGAAAGTGGGTTACAAAATGGATTAGTACTGCTAGAAGATTATTGTAACAGGTGGAAACTTAGTGTAAATATAAATAAAACAAAGGTGATGATATTTAAAAAAGGTGGCAATGTTAGAAGAAATATTAAATTTATGTACAAAGGACAAGAACTAGAGATTTAAAAAAAGTTTACTTATCTAGGCATTGTATTTACACCTAGTGGTTCATTCAGTACAACGTTTGAAACCTTGTCAGGACAAGCTATGAAGGCGTTATATAAGCTTAATTCAGATCTTACTAAGTTTCCTGGTATATCAATAAGCCACTATTTGTCATTATTTGATAAACTTATATACCAAGTGTTGAATTATGGCTGTGAAGTCTGGGGGTTAAAAGATAGTGTAAAGATAAAACGAGTTCATTTGAAGTTTTGTAAAGAGATTCTAGGTGTAAGAACTCAAACACAGAACAATTTTGTTTATGGAGAACTTGGAAGAACACCATTAGTCACTAAAAGAGTTGTAAGCGTTATAAAGTACTGGTTAAAAAGTTTGCATTGTGATGATATCAAATATGTAAGAGCAGTTTATAAAATATTGTATAGAGACTTAGAGAGACTGCCTAATTGTAAATCATGGGCAAAGAGCGTTAGAGATATTTTACAAACATAAGGATTTAATGAAGTTTGGTTATTTCAAACTGTTGGTGACGTTGATAAATTTATATATGAATTAAAGCAGCGACTGCAAGATGTTTATGTACAAAACTGGTTTGCAGAAATTAATAACTCATCCACAGCAAAATCATATGTGCTGTTTGCTGATTTTAAGTTACAACTTTACTTGTGTGATGTAAATATTGTAAAATTTCGGAAAGCCCTTACGAGGTTAAGACTCTCATCACATAGACTAGAAATCGAGGCCGGTAGATGGCATAAACCTGAATCTATACCTGTTAGTGAACGAAAATGTCAAATTTGTAATATCCTCGAAGATGAGTTTCATTTTTTGTTAGAATGTACATTGTATAATGATTTAAGAAAACAATACATCAGTAAATATTATTGGAAAAGACCAAATGTACTGAAATTTGTTGAATTTATTGCCAGTGATAGGAAAACTACATGTAGAAAATTATCAATGTATGTACATAAAGCTTTTGAATTAAGAAATACATTTGTTTATATCCAACATATGTAATAAGTTTATATCTGTATAACAGCCACTGTCTCCTCACTGTGATAATATTATAGTATTATATATATTATAGTTTGAATTATATAATAATATAGTGTTATATATATTAAAATTTGAATTATATAATAATATAGTGTTAGTTATTGTAAAAAAATAAAAATAATGTATCTATGAAATTGTATTTGATCACTGAGCTATGAATTGTCATGATATGTGTATATATGCAAAATTCTTGTATGCTCATGGACCTATGGCCTTTATGCATTTGAAATAAACTCAACTAAAACTATTATAATATGTGAAATTTATTTTCGTTCTTTTTTAAACTAATCACAAAATAGAAATTGTTGTTCAATCAGTCACACAAGGGAATGTAATTTACTCCTTAATTAACGCATGCAGTAAAATTAACACATATTCAATATTAAATAAAGGATTCGGACATAAATGATCACAAAATTCAAATGAAAATGCATACCTATGTACAATGTATATGCACAAAGAACATTCCTTTATTTATAAATTTTAAACAAAAGAGACTAGATGAAAGTCTTAATATTAAAATGAAGTTACATGTAACTTCTCATTATTCTTGGTGAACGTAATTCAATTAGTAAACTCATATTACATTGATGACATATGTACATAGAAGAAACATAAAACAAATTATATCTAATAGAAAAATAAATATTTACATGAGAAAAAAATGAAATAGAATATTTTTTAACAGTGATATTTGGCACATTCAAGAAGTGTTCTTGAAACAACTGATTGTATTTACCAGGTCAAGAACTTAAGTTCTGAAATTAAATAATCATTTAATTTTGTTTTGATAGCAACTAAATTTCATCAGCAAAGGGATTTTTTCATTAAGTTTCACAAAGAAAAATCATCATAAAACAAAACATATCAAACTTGAAAGTAAAATAAGTAATTCTAAGTACATTTCTGTAACAACAATTTTCTTCAAACACTGTACAACTACAGTTACAACTCTAAAATCAATTCTTAACAAGATTCCATCTAAAACACAACCATTATCGCTCAGTTATATACAGTTCCCTGCAACAACAGTTAAACATGTGTTATGACCCATTGCATCCATCAGTCAGCCTTTGCATGTTTGCGAGTCTTGGCCATATTCTTCTGTCTTTTGGATACCCTCTTCTTGTCCTTCTCCTTGTTTTCTATCTGTTTTGCGAGGTTCCAGGCTAGGAGAGCACTTATAAAGAACAGTGGTGAAAGGCACAACAGGACATAGTAGATAAACTCCCAGGGGTTGGTAGCCGCCCACTTTAGAGTATGGGCAAGCCATTCCTTAAACCACTCTTCATCAAATGGCCACATGTTGGATTTCCTGAAATGGTTAATAAAAAAATGAAATAAAAATAATCATGATAAAAACCAATTAGCTCAGAACCATGTTTGGCAAGGCTATTAAATGTTCTTTTTAAAACAATTCGAAACAAATTACAAAGTTTCATATACAAGTTTAATATCTTGTCTATATCATCTTCACAGCAGATTCTGATAAGATCATATGTGATTTATGATGTGCATGAACTAAGTATTAGTGTTTCCTCCAGATTCATAATTTTCTCCAGATTTATAAAGGTCAAGGTATTTTTTTTATAAAGGTCAAGGTATTTTTTCCCCAAAAAGGCCACATGGAATGGTGACAATGTTTATATTTTTTATATAAGGGGCACCCTGGTCTAATCATAATATCACTTTTGCAGTTATGTAAATATGCTTACATTGTATTTTGATAAAATTGGAATAGTCTAGGGTATGAATGAACCATACAGCTTTTGTTTTATA